>NC_138162.1:90078331-90608363 GCF_964165515.1 Mesoplodon bidens
ATTGGCCATCTGCAGAACTATCTTTCTAAACTAAATCTGGTGTTATCATTATCCTGCTTAAAAACCTGTCATAGCTCCCCCTAATGGGAAAGTCATATTTCTTTGAATGGCATGTAACACGTTACATATTTTGACCCCTGTGTGTGTACCTTTCCTTGTGCTTTAGAGATTTAGAAAATCTTAGATTACAGTACCTCAAAGGATGTGGAGTAGTCATTTGAATCTCAAAGTTCAGGCAGTGGAGGAGGTGGGTAGCAGAGAATATATTGGCAGGTTGAAGATGTAATTTGGAAATCTGTATTTACCTCATTTGCAGTTGTGACTGGAGCCAGGAGCTCCTAAGCTTGATTGCATTTTGGCCTGTAAGTCCATCCAGGGGAAGATCATCAATTCTAACCTACAAGCATTCCAAGAAAATGTGCGTGATCAAGGCTTTCTTTCTTTTAAGTCTTGGGAAAACTGTGACTTTCTAAAGTTTGGCTCCGGCCACTTGACATTGAAGAAAAAAATTCCACTAACTGCAAAATAAATAATCTGGCTGCTTTGTGTTTAGCCTGCAGCTTAATCTCTAAACCCTGGCCCCAGTAAAAGTTGCTCATGGCTCTTTTCATCTGTCCTCACCCTTTGTTGTTCTCCGTGTGTTTCCCCATTCTCTGCCATGTACAAATCTGGTGGAGGAGATCTGGGTCAGTGATAGTGGGTGAGCGAGAAGGAAATGAAGGAACAGGGAGAAACATTAAGAAAACTAAGCTGGCAATGTTAAAACTTGCTGAGAGGAGACTTAACTGCCTTTTTAAAATTTACTTTAATTTTTAAAGTTAAAAAATGATTTTTTAGTTAATTAAATTTTCAACTGTCCTTTGAGACATATTATAACGTAAGAATTCACATGGGGATGGGATGTAGACTATGATTTTTCAGACATCCAGCCAGATCCTGAATACTTGCAGTGTACTTGTTTATATAAACCACGTTAGCTGGAAAATCTTATAAAAATTCAGTCACAGTATTTGACAATTGGATTTCATGGTTATCTTGTTAAAGTTGGGATATAAAATCAACTCCCTCATTTCTTTTAGCACTGGGAGAAGGGTAATTGCATGGGTCTTCGAAGTATAGAGATTTTATTTTGGTCAGTCATTTCAGGTTTCCCTGCAAATAATCTTATTGGAGAGATGCTTAAATGGTACAATAGATTAGCTTGTATTTTTTTCTGCCTTTATTTTTTTTGCCTTCTGTTTACTGAAGTTTATAATGATATTGAGTAACAAAGTAATGAGATGATGAACAGAATAAAAACAGGAATAGGAGAAGATGGGTGCAATTTATAAACTGGGTCATCACCATTAAATAATCAAGAGCTTGGAATTGTAGTCCATATAAGTTGAAACTGAACTGCTGTAAGACAAAATAGTGCCAAAAAGTTTATTGACCTTTATTTCCAATATGTGTTGTTCTCTGGATGTCCTACATGTTTTTCTACAAAGAAGATACTCCTGCTTCATGGTCACTTTTAAGATCAAGTTGTGAAGCCATAAATCTATTAACTGCTAGAGGAATTGATATATTTTTGAGAATGATCTTTCAAAATTCCAGAATATCTATTTCAAATTACTGAAAATATGGTTATAATTTGTCAGTTATTAAACATAATAAGTAAAGGAAGAAATATAGAGAGCATGTATAATACGGTTTTTATTCTTAGGAAATATTGTACATGCACCATAAGCCTAGTTTCCCCTATTGAGTGCAGAAGCTTTGTCGTATAAGCAGGAATAAAAAAAAGTTTAACCAAGCCATTTGGCCATTCCAAGATCATGAATTATAGAGCTGGGGGTTCAAGGACAGTGATTGCCCATACAACCCTGCAGGGAGTTGAACTGAGCTCAGTTTGAGGTCACAGCAGGGCAGCAGAGGACAGAAGGTAATGAGATGTCTGGGCAGTAGGGTAGCTCATCAGCTGCTCATCTGAGGAATCCTGGTGCATGGATGAGGCAGATGTGACTCATTGATTCAACTTGAAGTAGGAAGAATCGTGAACAAGGAAGGGGACCAAAGAATAAACTCAAGATGGTGGGAGACAGTCAAGATAAAAAGCTGTCTTTACAGATGGCCTTATTTAACCAGGGCTAAGAGTTAGAAACGTCATTTATCTGCCATTTGTCCACTTGTTTGAAGGGATTTCATGCAGTAGAACCAGCACATGCAGAGACACATTAATATGTTATGTCCTTTGCATAAGGAAAAAGTAAAGTTATCAAACATTATAGAATCTATATCCAAATGTAGAGACTTCTCTTTTTTTCCATTATTAAAAGAACATTTCAAGTATACACAGAAGTAAAGAAGAAGAATACACTGACCCTCATGTACCCATTGCCCAGCTCCACCAATTAGCAATTATACCTTTCTTGGAGGAAATTCATTTTGATGAAGGAAGTTGGCATGAAAAGAGACCTGGAAACACTCCCTGAAGAGGGGGAAGCAAAGGCCTAGATTTTCGGCAGGGCTCCCTGGATCCCTCCAGTGTGACATTATTACAGCATTACCGCGTTACTTGTTAAATGAAAGGTATTAGCTCTGTGAATAATCAGGTAATCAAAAAGTAGTTACTGCTTTGACTTTTCCCGTTGCGGAGCACAGGCTCCAGACGCGCAGGCTCAGCGACCATGGCTCACGGGCCCAGCCGCCCTGCGGCATGTGGGATCTTCCCGGACCGGGGCACGAATCCGTGTCCCCTGCATCAGCAGGCGGACTCCCACCCACTGCGCCACCAGGGAAGCCCTGCTTTGACTTTTTTTTTTTTTTTTTTCTTTTTTTGCGGTATGCGGGCCTCTCACTGTTGTGGCCTCTCCCGTTGCGGAGCACAGGCTCCGGATGCGCAGGCCCAGCGGCCATGGCTCACGGGCCCAGCCGCTCCGCGGCATATGGGATCCTCCCAGACCGGGGCACGAACCCGTATCCCCTGCATCGGCAGGCGGACTCTCAACCACTGCGCCACCAGGGAGGCCCTGCTTTGACTTTTTATTACGGTTTTTCACCCACTTACATTAAAAGTTTTTTAATATATCATTATTTTAAACACACATCATTATTTTAATTATATCCAATTAAATATACCTGCATTTCCTCAGCATGCATCATTATGTACTTTACTAAAAAGCACTTCGAATCCAATTGTGTACCAACGTTCTTTATTATAATTTATGTGCACAAATCTGAAACAGATTTATATATTTTGGAGATTAATTATCAAGAAGTTTGTTTAGGCTTTCAGTAAATGTGAAACAAACTTCAATTAACTTTAGTATTTATAATTTGGAGGTATTATGTTATTGTCCTGTAAGACACCATTTTGTTTTTTTATCTAAGAAGAGTATGGGTACATAAAGAGAAGTCATTATAGTTACCAGAATCATTAGTGCTCAAGTCCTTACATTTTTTTCATCTCCTTTGGTTCCCCCTGAAACTCACTATTTTTGGACTCTGCCAAATAGCAGACTGAAAGATTGCTTGTGACTCAGTCCCAATCGCATGAAAATAATATTGCTATGTTATAGGAATATAAGAAAATGTAGCCTTTAGTGATTGCTTTTAGCTCCTGTTTAATAATCTTAGCTCTTTTTACCCAATGTCTGTTACTTCTTTTTGTGTGTGTGGTACGCAGGCCTCTCAATGTTGTGGTCTCTCCCGTTGCGGAGCACAGGCTCCGGACGTGCAGGCTCAGCGGCCATGGCTCAAGGGCCCAGCCACTCCATGGCATGTGGGATCTTCCCGGACTGGGGCACGAACCCATGTCCCCTGCAACGGCAGGCAGACTCTCAACCACTGCGCCACCAGGGAAGCCCCCTCCTTTATTTTTTAAAAATTTTAAAAGATATTTATTTATTTGGCTATTTTGGGTCTTCGTTGCGGCATGAGGGATCTAGTTCCCTGAACAGGGTAACAGGGATTGAACCCAGCGCCCCTGCACTGGGAGAGCAGAGTTTTAACCACTCGACCACCAGGGAAGACCCCTCCTCTCCCTCCTTTAAATGGAGGTTAGTTGGAAACTGAATTCCTCTGTGACCTGAGTGTATCAGTTTGTATATGATTCTGTGAAGTTCTCTCCCTTTCCAATGACAAGGAAATTTGAGAGGAAGGAGATGGTGGGGAGAAAAGTAGAGAGAGGGGGAAAAAATGTTCTCTGTCACCTTACAGATTTCAGTGGGTAAAAGTAGTCATTCAGAGACTTTATTTCCTTCTTCACAATAGCCCATGAAACTTATGTGGTGAATGGTATTTTGTGGATTAAGTTTTGTGATCCCAATGACTAAGTTTTCCATTGACTAGAGCAATTGAGAACAGAGACTGGGCGAAAATTCCATGTAAATAGATGTTTCTTTAAAAAAAATGCTATTATATGATAAAATGTGACAATTTCTAGTGGCAAATTATTGCATTAACAACAGAGTACTTTGCAGCAAAATTTAAAGAAATAGAAATACATTGGTATGCTCTGGTTCCCTTGTTAGTAGAATTACCTGTTGTCAATAGCTAATAATTTGAACAACAGTACTATTGTAGAAAACAATTTTTACCTCCCTGAATCAGACCCTTTCTAGAGTGAATGTAGTTCCAAGTCTTTTTAGAAAGTGATCAGAGTGGCATAGAAAGCTCTTGCAGTTTCCTTTATATTGTTAATCTCTTCTAAGGTGGTACTTAGAATTCATTCTACATAAGAGTTTATAAGAATGAATCCCATTTTCAGTTTCTTTGTCCCATGCAAAATTAGAGGGGAAAAAAGACAACTCCTATATGTATTAAACATCAACTTCAATAATTTTTTTCCCAAGCAGGACAATTTAACACATTTTTCTTTCTTTTTTTTTAAAAAAATCAATGACTACTACATAATGCTAAAATACTAAAGATAATCTATTGCTAAAGCAAACAATTTTGCACCTCAAATTCTATACTCAACCAAATTTGTGTTCCAGTAAGAGGACAAAATAAAGATATTTTTGTGTGTGACCACAGACCATCTTTGAAAGTAATCCTCAAAATATATTGCTATAAAATAACAAGAAAACCAGAATGAATACAGCAATGAAAAAGATGTGGGCCAAAAAACATTAAAGTTATAGCTGAGTCTAAAGAGCAATTGGCAGGGACTTCTCTGGTGGCTCAGTGGCTAAGAATCCACCTGCCAATGCAGGGGACACAGGTTCGAGCCCTGGTCTGGGAAGATCCCCCATGCCACAGAGCAACTAAGCCCGTGCTCCACAACTACTGAGCCTGCGTGCCACAACTACTGAAGCCTGCGCGCCTAGAGCCTGTGCTCTGCAACAAGAGAAGCCACCACAATGAGAAGCCCGTGCACCACAACGAAGAGTAGCCCCCACTCACTGCAACTAGAGAAAGTCTGTGCACAGCAACGAAGACCGAACATAGCCAAAAATAAATAAATAAATAAATTTATTTATTTTTAAAAAAAAGAACCATTGGCACATAGTATAGAAAAAGTTGTTAATAATGTGGCACTGAAGTCCCAGCCCATAAGTAGTAGATGTGGGAATACAGGGATTAGAGAATAGGAAACAAAGTTGGGACCAGAATTAAAGGTGTCTTAGGAGTCTCACCTTGACCAGGAGGATCATAGAGGTACTGATTATTTCTAGATATTGGTAAGATATATACATTAAAATGTGAATAATCAAATGTCAAGGCAATCCCTAAGAATAATAGAAGAATAATACATATTTTTTAAACATTCTAAAAGGAAGGGAAAAATGGAACAACAGTGTTTGAAAATGGCACCCAAGTGTGTCAATGCACTAGTGATTTGGGGAGTGATTCTCTGTCAGGAGTTAAACATTGTTATGTGTAAGGTGGTACAGGTAGAAATTTGAGCATGAAATGAGGTTGGGTGCACAAATTGACTCTACCACTTCTAGCAGTGTGACCTTGAAAAATTTTACTTAACTTTTCTGAACCTCATTTCTCTCATAAAATTATAACACTTAACTCTAAGTTATTTAAAAATAAAATAAACTGGTATAAGAAATGATATCTAGGGCTTTCCCGGGGGCGCAGTGGTTAAGAATCCGCCTGCCAATGCAGGGGACACGGGTTCGAGCCTTGGTCTGGGAAGATCCCACATGCCACGGAGCAACTAAGCCCGTGTGCCACAACTACTGTAGCCCACGCACCTAGAGCCCATGCTCCACAACAAGAGAAGTCACCTTAATGAGAGGCCTGCGCACCGCAATGAAGAGTAGCCCCCGCTCGCTGCAACTAAAAAGAAAGCCCACATGCAGTAATGAAGACCCAATGCAGCCAAATATAAATAAATTAATTAATTAATTAAAAATAAATAAAGTGTTGGGCTTCCCTGGTGGCGCAGTGGTTGAGAGTCCGCCTGCCGATGCAGGGGACACGGGTTCGTGCCCCAGTCCAGGAAGACCCTACATGCCGCGGAGCAGCTGGGCCCGTGAGCCATGGCCGCTGAGCCTGCGCGTCCGGAGCATGTGCTCCGCGGCGGGAGAGGCCACAACATTGAGAGGCCCGAGTACCGCAAAAAAAAAAAAAAAAAAAAAAAATATATATATATATATATATATACAAAATGGTGATAATAAATTAATGACAGAAACAAAAAATAGACTTTGTAAATTTGAAAGCTACTTCTTTGAAGTGGTGTGTGAAGTAGACAAAACCTTTGATAAGTCTGATCAGGAAAAAAGAGAAAGGCTACAAAAACACTTTAGAAACAAGAGAGAAGACTTAACTACAGATTCAGAGGAAAGTGAAAAAAAATAAAAGTATAATGTCTTTGACTTTGAAATAAGCTCAAAATCTATTTGAAAAGGGATCACTTTTACAGGAAAATATAAATTACTAATATTATTTCAAGAGGTTGTAGAAAACCTAAAGAGAATAATAATCAGAGAAGAAACTGACAAGGTAATAAAAAAATCTACCCCCCAAAAGATAAAAGGCCTTGATTATTTTATGGGCTTTAAATCGTCAAATACTTAAAAACTAGCTAGTCCCTACTGTAAATAAATAAGAAGGAAATAATCCCAACTAAACTATCATTCAATATAGTTGAGGTACCAAAACTGTCATTGACTGCACATACATACAAAATGACCACTTTTGGCCAATCTGCCTTATGAACATAAATATAGAACTCCAAGTAAAATATTATCATTAAATTCATTACCAAATAGTATTAATCCCAGGAATGCAATAATGGCTGAACACTAGGATATCTATTAATGTATTTTCCTACATTAAAAAGAGGGAAACCATTGGTTCATCTCAATAGTGCAAAAAACATGTACATCAAAACCTATTTGTCATTTAAAATAATCAAAACAAAATGACTTCTAGGCTAGAGAAAGAAACTTCATTAACTTAGTAGAGGGTATCTACCAGAAATCTAAAGCAAATACAAGATTTTATGGTAAAACAGAGCACACAGTTGAAAGTAGGAACAAGTCAGGAAGGCTTGTTATCACTACCCCTACTCAAAATTATAACGAAGGTCCTAGCTGAAGCTTTTAGGTAAGAATAAGAAATAGTATATGGAGAAATGAGTATGATTTGGGGAAGGAAAAGGCGAAGTGTTTCACTATATTATATAATCGGTTTGCAAAATCCAAAAGAATCAACTGAAAAACATTAAAACTCTTAAGAGTGTTTAGTAACTATCACAATATCAATTTGTAAAAACCAGTTTATCTGGATCTCCATTTAAGTAATCAGAAAGCATCATAAAAACACCTCATGCACAAAAGCAACAAAAACTATTATGAAATGTGCATACTTATGTGAAGAAAAATATAAGATTTGACTGATGGTCATAGAAACTCTTTAAAATTAAGAGAAATACTATGTTTTTAATTTTGGGAACACTCAGTACTGGAAAGACACTAGTTCTCTCTAGTTAATCTATAAATTCAATGCAGTCCCAATCATGATTCCAGCAGGATTTTTTGTGTAATTAGATATACTGATTAAAAAAAATGTTTGAGGGACTTCCCTGTTGGTGCAGTGGTTAAAACTCTGTGCTCCCAATGCAGGGGGCCTGGGTTTGATCCCTGCTCAGGGAACTAGATTTCACATGCATGCCGCAACTAAGAGTTCGCATACCACAACTAAGGAGCCAGCAAGCCGCAACTAAGGAGACTGCCTGCCGCAATTAAGACCCAGCGCAACCAAAAAAGAAAAAAAGTTTGAGGACATTTTGCATTTGTCTTCATTTTATTGTTATTCTTTATATCTCACATATGTTAAAATTAATATTTATCTCTTTGATGTGTAGCAAGAGCTTTAAAAGAAAGAGAAAATGTACAAAATTAGCTATGAAGATTTTGAAAAAAGAACAATGAAGGAGGACTTGTTCTACCAGATATCAAAACATGACCTGCAGCCATCATAGTTGAAATTGTGTTGAAATGACAGGAGACAAGATAGATAGATAAACTGCAAAAGACATTAGAGTGTCCTAAGCACATTGCAGGTATTTACTATACAGAAAATTCACATTTCAGATCAGAGAGCAAAGTGTGGACTATTTAATAAATGGAAGTGTCAATTGATAGTTATTTTGGCAGGACCTATTGAAATTAAAACCAGACATTTCTTTCAATTCAGCATTTCTATCATGTGCACAAAATAATATACACATGAATGTTTATGGCATTGTTGATTATAATAGCCCCAAACAGGAAAAGACCTAAATGTCCGTCAGTAGGAGAATCCATAATATTTATGGACTATCCATATTCTTGAATGTTAAGTGGCAGTTTAAAAGATTGAAGTAGAGTTCTGTCTATTAACCAGAGGAGATCTTTCACACATAATATTAAAAAAATAATAATAAAGTGGCAAAATCATGTATAAAGTATATATATATACACACATATATTTTTTAGTATATACATTTAATTATACTTAAATATATATAATACTTAAATATTTATATGTAACAGAAAAGATATACATCTC
Source organism: Mesoplodon bidens (assembly GCF_964165515.1). Taxonomy (NCBI): domain Eukaryota; kingdom Metazoa; phylum Chordata; class Mammalia; order Artiodactyla; family Ziphiidae; genus Mesoplodon; species Mesoplodon bidens. The sequence goes on from NC_138162.1 coordinate 90,087,329, forward strand.
ACAGAAGAAGAACTGGAAAGATACACACTAAACTGTAGAGATAATCCTTCTGGAAATGGGGAAAGGAAGATTGTGGGGAATGGAAGATGTACTTTCATTGCTGATATTTAGTTTATATTTAAACGTGTAGATAATTTGAAATGTATTGTTTATTACATTGCTTGTATTTTAAAAACTTCTTTCACATTTCTAATTTTTAAAAGGGAAAAGTCATGATTTCACTAGTTTATATTTGATACGTTTTGTACATGACATACCATTATTATGTTTCTGTTATGTGTTACACTAATTACTTTTTCTCTCAAGACTCTTCACTGGTAGTGGGTATGTATGTGGAACACTGGCTCCTCGGGCAGTGCCAGAGAGGCAGCGTGTTCTCACTCCAGGATCACTCTGGTTGATTTGCCTGGAAGACCACAAGCCCCATGACAAAGTGGAGGCGCAAGTGCAGAGCATCTTGCCCTGTGCTTTTGTGGATCTCCCTAGACTACTGAACAGAAATTCCTTCGCAATGAAGGTCAGCCCAGTGCTCTTTTGTGTGTGGCAGTTGAGAGACACTGGAGCCAAGAACTTCTCTGAATTTCACAGGCAGAGAATCACATCTCTTTGCCCTTCCATGTTTGCAAGATCTGTCATTCAGAGAAGGAAGTCAGATCATCTGAAATAACTTGCTCCACAACTAGCCAGGTTGGTTATCCATGCTTTGTACTCTGACCTGGGATCGTAACAAATTTAAACTGACCAGTAGACCATTCCCAAGCCAATTTCTCTGTTTCTCTCTCCCTCTCTTGAAAGATAGGCCTTTTAAAATGCCTATTTCCTATTTTACATTACATCCATTTCTGTCCACAAATCTTAAACCAAATAGTAATTCAACTTCAGATTTGTCAATATGACTACACAAAGCTTTTTTTAAAAAAAAACCCTCTGCCATTCCTGTCCTTTAGAAGAACATCCCTGTGTTAGAGTAGAGAGGTGCAACAGAAAGGGGGCTGCACCGGGAATCAGAAAATTTGTGTTTGAGGCCTGCCTTCCAGGACCTTTGCAAGTCACATAACTTCTCCTAGGCCTCCCTTTGTGTCAGTTGTAAAATGGAGAGATTGGGAAAAACAGGGAGAAACTGGGTTGGGGGGAGGCAGGGAGAGGAATATAGGCAACTAAGGTAAAGGGCTTTGGAAGGTGTAAAGCAACAGGCCAGCATGAGACTTGTGTACAAGCCCATTGCTCCCCTTCTTACACACACACCGAGAGCTGCCTGCATGCTTTGGATTTCTGTTCTCTTTCACTTATGTTCCCTTTAAAGTAGGCATTTGAATCCTTCGTAACACATTCATCTCAGTTTTTTTGTCACATGTACCCATTGATCTCACCAGCACCTGAGGCCTTGGATTTCTTTCTACCTTTTGGGCAGCACCTGTTTTCTCCCAGAGGTGTACTTAGCTTGGTGTCGAAAGCACAGTGTGTTCCCTTTTTGTTAACTTAACCTTTGTGTTGTTTTTAAAAAATCAGATTTGAAAGAACAGGGACCCTAGAAAGCCTGTGATATGTAAATATTTAGCCAGGTAGATAGGGATAGTAAGCATTTTCTCTCTTAACACAAAACATGATTTTATTTGCTAAAGCTGTAATCTTGTTTGATAATCCATCAGTTTATTATCAGCTATGTGGTGAGACATAATGCCACAGGGAGATAATCAAGCACCTTCACCTGCTACTACAGGGTTGATTACAGTGACTGGAGGAGGGGGGATCATCTGGAGGGGATTATGTTAAACATAGGCTTTCTATTTACAGTTGATTTCCTCAAGCGCTTTAACCATTCTGCTCCCTGCCTAGGTAAGTAGGTCATCTGAAAACTGCCAAAGAAAAGGAGTCTTTGCAGCTGTAGAACAACAGAACTTGTGCCTTTACCAGGCCCCATTTGTCCTTATTTCACGCTCAGTGCATTTCTGAATCAAAGAAAAAAAAGAGAGATAAAGATGCCCCATTGAAGACAGTATTTAAAAAACAAAGAAACCCAAAACAGAAAAGTCCAGTTTGAAAATAGAACAGGAAATTCTTCCACCCCACAGGTAACATCGGAATTCCAGCTCGGAATATTAAGTTCAGTAAACTAGATTACTGATCTGAAATTTTAATATAACATTGATCTGTAGGCCTCTCAAGGATGTAATCTGTGGTTTCCGAACCAGAGGCAACACCCCTGCAGGGTATCCTCAGAGACCCTCCTGACCAGGTTAGGTGGAATTTACGACGCCAGGGGGCCGAGAGATTACAAGGGGAATGGTTCTCCTAGAGTTCTGGAAAAAGGCAATGCGACTTCTGGCCCCTGGTGGGAGGCAGAGAAGTATTTCTTTGCAACGCTCATCTTTGACTACCCCATTCTTCTCTGCCTTGAATGTATCTCTTCAGGATTATCCACCATGCAGAATGTCTCTACCTGAAAATTCTCAAGTTGAAGGCCTGTGAGGTAACTTGATTGATTTCTGACTACTGATAATAGAGGCTGTGTGGTTCTACAGCCCTCTGCAATTAGAATGTATTCTCATATATTATCTCACTGGAGCCTTTCCTGAAACAAGCAGATGAGGAAACTGAGTTTCAAAGAATTGAAGTATATTGCCCAAGTTTACACAGTGGGTAATTTCTTCCCTTCTTTTGTTCCTTTCCTGTCTTCTTCCATTTCTCCTTTTCTTTCTCCTAGAAAGACATTCTCTTAAGAATGTCAACTCTGGAGCCAGATACATGGTTTTAAATCCCTGGCTCTGCATGACGTTGGGCAAATTACTTATTTTGGTATGCCTTGGTTCTCACCAGTAAAATGAGGATAAACAGTAATGTTTACTTCATATGGTTATTGGGAGGATAAAGCTGGTTGATACAAGTGTAACATTTAGAATAGAGTCTGGCACATAGTAAACATTCGATAAGGTTTAGTTATTTTTGCTGTTGCTGTTGTTGCTTCCTTCCACACCCCGCTTTGTCCTTTCATCAAACATTAATTGAATGTCTGCTCTCTGATGGATTGTGCTAGGCTGGGGAAATGAGTAAGAGGGCGTCCCTTTTCCACAAGACTGGCTGGTACTAGGAGACAGGCCATCAGATAAGTGCAGGGGATGGCCACATAATAGAGGTATGTCACAGGCTTCATGTAATCACAGATGAGCTATTTATTGGGTGCCCATGGTTAGCTGGGAGGGCCTCATGGAGGAGGACACCTGGCATTTGAGTTGAACATTGGAGATGAAGAAGGCCAGTAGTCAAGGGATGCATGTTCCAGGCAGAGGGGCTGGTGTTCAGGACTCTGGGGCTGTGTGAAAGACCACGACACGGCTTTGAATGAGAAGCTATATTAGTTAGCTAGGGCTGCCGTAACCAAATACCACAGGTGGGTTGGCTTAAAAAAATAGAAATTAACGTTCTCGCAGTTCTGGAGGCTGGAAGTGCAGGAGTCAGCAGGTTTGGTTTCTTCTGAGGCATCTCTCCTTGCCTTGACAGCCGCCTTCTTGCTTTGTCCGCACATGGTCTTTTCTCTGTATCCTAACCTCTTCTTCTTCTAAGGACACTAGTCATGTTGGATTAGGGACCACTCATATGACCTCATTTACTTTAATTACCTCTTTCAAGGCCCTCTCTCCAAGTATAGTCACATTCTCAGGTACTGGGGCTTCCACATAGGAATTTTTAGGGGGACGCAATTCAGCCCATAACGGAAGTCATCTGTTAAGCATGACTGGAGTCAGATGCGTGTGGATGAGTGTCAGGAAACGAAGCCAGAATGCCACAAAGCGCCTAAATCTTGAAAGTCTGGGCTTCTCATCAGGCTAAGGAGGATGTCGGGGGGTGGACATATGGACATTCCCACCACATTTCGGTGTCCCTGGCCCCTTCGGGCTGCGGTGTGAAGGGCACACTTGCTGGAAGGAGCCACACTGTGATATGTCAGAGGAGACACTAGTTTGAGTTCCAGTTCTCTTCTACCACAACCCCAAGGCTTGTGTGGCAGGTACAAGGTGGCAGTGATTCCCCAGCATCAAGAGGGTCCCTGAGAACGAGGATGCTGCGGGTGTAGGGGGACAGGTGGGTGCAGAAGATGGAAGCAGTTCTAGCTCCAAGTCGGCTGTGGGAGCACCCTGTTTTGCTGTATCAGCATCAGTGGGGGTTTGCCAGGCTCACACAAGTGAAAAAACACCCAAATAACAGATGAGGCATGCTCTGGTTTTTCCTTTTCACCCAAAAGGCCCCTCAAGTGTTCCTAACATAATCACATATCTTACTACTGTATTTTGTAAACGAGAGAACAGCCTCCCTTTCATCCTCCTGCCAGGTGGAAGCATGCAGCAGCTCATTGCTGGTGACAGTCAGAGAATGAGATAAGTGCTCCTCTACATTTTTAGAATCCTGCTCAAACTCACACATTTCAGTGCAGAAAGGGATGCCGTGTTTTGTGTAGTTCCCATTTGGTTTAGAGGCATGAAACAGAGGCGTCCTGCTCTGGTTTTCCTTGTTTCTGGAGGAGCTGCTTGGGCATGTCACTTCATCTCTGAGACTTGGGCTTCTCTCTTGTAAAATGGGAATAATAATATATAAATGGCTAGGACAGTGGTGAGGATTCAGTGTGAAAATATGTATATACCTGAGCCCTTTGTAGACCTTAAAGCTTTATGCTACTGTTAATTCTCTGGATTAAAAAAAAAGTTTCAAGGTGCTTGTATTTTGTAATTTTGGTGAGTTGGTAGAAAAAAGTAAGCATTTTTTCTTCTAATCCCAGCCCTCTATTTGTGTCAGAGCCTTGAGCAAAGCAATTGCAAACCCTGCTTTTCCTGCCCTGCTTGGTAAAGTGGGAAGTGGTCTCTCTCCCTCTCCCCTTCTTTCTCTCCCTCCTTCTCTCCTTCAGTTCCTCCTCTCTCAGATGTAAAGATTAATTGGATGGGGTCTGTGCTGTCTGCCAGGAAGATAGAAAGTGTGAAGCATCATCTGGATGGGATTGGGAAGCACTAGATTCTCCTTCCTCTGCTTTTGACAAACAGAGTGACAGCCCATCGCTGCGTTTAAACAAGTTAATATGTATGTTCCTTGACATAAGGAAGCGCTCTAATCATGAAATACAGCTTGCATGTCATTTGGTTTTGAGATTTTATTGAGCACTACTGATCTTGACATATTTTGGTTGGCACCACATTCTTGGTGTAGTGGGTTAGCACTGAATAGTTTGCAGACTCTGTGAAACAGAATCCTCATTTAATGGTTTAGTTTGGCTACGTTTCAAAAATACACAAAAACATAATGCAATTCTATTTTATAGGGATTTTTTTTTCAACTTGTGGCTTTGGTTTTGTTTTGTTTTGTTTGTTTTTTCCTTTCTCCTCAGTGCCTTTTTCTTTCTTTCTCCCTCTATCTCTCTGTCTTTCTCTGTGTGTCTGTGTCTCTCTTTTCATATTCCAACTGCAGCAACCTACAAAGAAAGCTCCAAAGAAAGACGAGCTTGTGAACTGACTGAACTGCAAGCAGAAGAATCCTCTTTGTAGTCCTAGATGTCAAGAATGTGTTTACACCGTGGCCTAATGCTCTGAACCTTTGTGTGTGAGTTCAGGGATTCAGAACATCTGAAGGCCACCACGTAGTGGCGTGTGACAGGTCTGAAGCTCCCCAGTAGAAGCACTTGGGCTAAAAGTGCCATAAGACTTCAGTCAACACCAGGCCCCAAAGTCACTGAACTCCGTGACATAATGCCTAGGCAGGAAGAGTCAATAGGCCTCTGGCGCGTCCTCCAGTTCCTAAACCATGGACAATATTTAGAAAGCAGCGCTAGGCTCAGGCAGCCCTCTCAATTACTTTGGCGGGAACCTTCCAGAGTACATTTTGCTACCTCTTTGTGATGTAAACAGGGGGGCTCACAGTTGGCAGGGGATGTTCTTTCTGTTTTAATTATGCAAGGCATAATCATAGTTCCAGGGTCTGGAAGCAGCATAGAGTTCTTTGGAGAACTTCACAGGGATTTTTCTGTTATGACATAGTTTATCTGGAAAAAAAAAAGTAAGGCAAAAGTCATTTCCAAAGAGGAAAAAATAACACTATTCATGCTAGTGTTCCATTCCATACTGAGTAGATCACAAAATTGGAGTAGACATTTTTTGGGAACGGGGGTGTCTCAAAGTATTGAACTCATATAATGGTGGGAAAATCTGAATAAATACTGATGAATGGATGTGGATGGAGAAAGATATAAAAATAAATGTTTTTACTTAGGAAAGCAGTAATGAAGCATCCAGCCGTATCTGAGTGAATTTGTTAGTACCCTGCACCCTGGGGATATGGAAAAAGATTTCACCATAGTAATAGTAATCTGGCCTGAACCTGAGTCATAAAATTCCTCTTGCCCCCAGATGTTCAGTTAGAGGGCACTTCGTTACTCTGCTGATGTAGCGAGAAATCGCAGAACTGCCAGGGTAATGGAGAGAACAGTGACAGGTGGAGAGCTAGGGCTGTTTCTCTGTTATGAAACATGTTTTTATGGGTAATTCCGATGTACGGTAGGTATTAAATAGAGCAACTGAGAGATGTTTTATTTCAGATTAATGCTAGAGTGATATTTTCCCCATGGCACTAATAATCTGGCAGCTTTCACAAGCCCATTTCGTCTCCCAGTTCCTCACAAGCTCTGTCTATTGTGGCATAAGGGTGAGCGCTTGAATCAAAATTTGTGCCTTACAGGGCTTCCCTGGTGGCACAGTGGTTGGGAGTCCGCCGGGGACGCGGGTTCGTGCCCCAGTCCGGGAGGATCCCGTGTGCCGCGGGGCGGCTGGGCCCGTGGGCCATGGCCGCTGGGCCTGCGTGTCCGGAGCCTGTGCTCCGCGCCGGGAGGGGCCACAGCAGTGAGAGGCCCGCGTACCACAAAAAAAATAAAAAATAAAAAAATTCTGCCTTGCAAAAGGAGAGAATCACTTTTACTATCTGTGTTTGTGGTATGATGCTTTTTTTTTTTTTTTGGAGGAGAATAAGATATTACTCAGTTCTACCGCTGCAATTTAGAGATAGGGATATACATACGGATAGCCCTGAGTGGAAAAGAAAAAAAAGCATGTCAAGAATGGCGTTTTGTGATTAAGTGATCATTTAAGACGCCCCTTTATGCGTGTATGCTGGTTTGAAAGCCAGGGGACATACCATTTCAGCCTAACATCTCGGCTGTCTGCACCACGCAGGATGCACAATCCTTGTCTAAATGTGTGCTGCTTGCATACTTCAAGGGCTGTCACAAGAACAATAACAAGAGGCCTGTTGTTGAAACCACATCGTTTCCATCACAGCAGAAAAAAAATAATAATAAGGTCACTGTGAGCTTGGAGCATTGTTAGGTTTGAGCCTGCCCAAATAATTTCATTCATGTTAAAATTTAAGGAGATGAGAAACATATTGCTTGAGAAGACAGAAGTTATTTTACATCTGCCCCCTTCCCCCACTGCAGTACTGGAGCTCCTGCCTGTTTCCCACCCGCTTTTAGCTGGAGGGCCAGTCCTCTCTGCCAGTCCCACCCCACTCTACTGGTTGGCTCTTTTTTTTTTTTTTTTTCCAATTTGTTAAGATGCTAAAATCTGCTTTGTGTGATTTATGAAGGAACTTGAAGCGATTAGTTTCATAGTGCATGAAAATTCCTCAGGTTCGGGTGGGGGCGGGCGGATGGCCAATCTGTTACACTGTTTGCTGTGGACTGGATGGGAGCATGAGCAGCTCGGAGCCATAAGGAGATTGTGTTGAGTTATTAAACACTTGTGGTAAAGCTGCTTATTGTTAATTCCCCGATGTCCTGCTGAAGCGATAGGATAAAATCAGATCGGATTAGATCAAAGAGCCTGGGAGCCAGCCTTTGGAGCAGATTCATTTAATCAATAAAGAGACCTCCTGAGAGGGGGAGAGAGTAGGGGCAGTCCTGGTTGCTCAGGAGATTAAGATGGGGGGTAGGGGCAGTGGTGGGAAAGAAACAACATTTATTTCGCTCTTCTTTTCGAAGTGTAATGCTCCTCTCAAACATTTTAGCCACGCTCACCAAAGGGTCTAAACATTTCTTTAAGATTTCATTACTCCCAATACTCCATTCCTCCTAAAATGTCCTATAAACCAGGAGGTTATTTAAAACAACAACAGTGACACAACTTGTGTTCCGTAATAAAAGTTATTTCCACAAAAGCAATTTAGGCTTAAGTGATTCCCCAAGAAACATTAATCCCTTATGAGTTAATCTGCAAAATTTCCTATTGTCCCTTTGTGAGGAGAAATAATAGAGAAACACCAAAAGGCCAAAGTCTTTCCCCACCCCCCTCTTTGTATTCTCCCCAGTGCCCACCTCCCAACCCCCGCCAATAATTATAAAGCTTTGTGTATTAAGAGGTATGGTGCCCTGTCCTTCATCCATGATTAACACTTAAACCGATGCATATTCATTCATCTCTTAGCCCTACCAAACCCGCTAAAATGAGTACTTGCCAAGAAGGAAGTGACACCCATTAGAAAGTTAACCACAGAAAATGAGAGAAAAAAATGAAGGATGGAGCAAATTAAGGATGCAAGGCCCTCAATGGTTATTGGTCTTAATGGTGTTATAAAAATGATGTTGGCTTTTACCAGGAATAATTTATATTCCGAATTAAATAAGGATATGTATCTATAAATCCATTCTATAAAACTTAATTTTCCATCTAGATATGCTGATTACTTCAGGCCCGGCATACCTTTACCAGTTGTTAATTACCGCAGGATGGTTTAACACTATTTTCCAAATCAGCATGCATGCATAAAATGACTGCAATCCAATTTGACACATTATTAGTGATGATTATTGTCATAGATAAATTAGATTGAACAGAAAATAACCTTCATCCTTAGCATGTTTTAGCTCTCAGAATTAATGTGATTTGGTGAACACATATAAATAAAAATCTGATGAGTCCCTGCTGACTACAGGGCCTGCTGGTGCTGAAGTGTATCAATTTCATGCAGATGATGAATTCCTTAAGCATTCAATGATAATCATGCTTGATTTGACAAGACTTTCTCATGCTATTTTGGGGCCTTAATTTTCTGTGAAGTTCTGTCAAGTGCTCATCAAGCACCCACTTATCTCTGTATCTTAACCTGGCAGCCAATCACAAGGTTGCCTAACAGTACAGCTACTGAGTGCCAGGCCATTAATATTTGAGTCACGTGACTGTCCAAGGAGAGAAACCAATCAATGGCTGATTAACATTCAGGTCACGTGACTCCTGAGGAGAGTAAATGAGTTACACAGTAAGACATCAAACAAATTTTCATCTTGAAAGAGTGATTGCTTTTTCTGCTGCTGTGATGTTTGTCAAATTCGCTCTAGCCTTGTCCAATTAAGCTCCATGAGCTGAATTAATAATGAAGAGATGTAAGCACCGCGCCAGCGTGAGAGCTGTGAGTGGTGCCATGGAATAAGAACTGCTAAAAAAAAAAAAACATTTCTTAGAATGATTGAAAATCACATCTGGATAACTGGAATAATTGCTTTTGCAATCTTGATGCTGTTTCGTACTCTCCAGTGTGAACTGGAGTATGCTGGGCTATGGTACTTGTTTTGCGTTATACTTCAAAGATGAATGTGGTTTTGGGTTTAGAATGATTTTAAAGGCATTACGCAAATACATGTTAATTGGATTATTGTTTGTGACCCTAGTAATGAATTTCATTTGCACACTCAATTATGTTCTGGGGCCTTCTAGAGATAGGATCTCTCAAGATTTTTAAACTATCTATAGAAGGGAAGGAGATTATTCTGAATTCTCATGTCCTGGGTGGAAGAAAGGACTAAACCAAGTACTTTAGAGAGAATTTGTGTGGATATGTGTGTGTGCAGTTTATTTTATTAACATTCACAGGTCAGAAAATTAAATGCACTGAATTGTTTCAAAATGCACAGGTGAACCTCATGAGAATTTCAGAAAAAGGCAGGTGCTCTCTTACTGATGATAGCCAGTGACAGCTTTCTTGTAGTTTCAAAGTTCTATTCAATCACAAAGTCAATTGCATTTCAGCACAGATGCGCTACTAAATTCAGGTGACATGTTTAGAATAGAGACCCTAAGACTAATAAAGCTTTCATTCTTTCCCTGAAGGAAGTGAGACTTGACTAATGGTCTATTGGAATTATCAAAGAGTGTCAAAACCCACTTAATAAGTTCCAGCATGAAATTAGCCAAATTCCCAAAGGCCTTTCTAAAACAATATAGACAAATAAAAGGTGTTGGGCATGCTGGAAAGAGTGTTAAAAGCAGTTACTTGGAAGTGATGAGAAATAAATCTAACTGTAGGCAGGAGGCAATGTTTATGTGTACAGTTAATAACCTTCTTAATGGGACTTCTTGGCTTGGTGATTCCCATATGGGGAGGAAAGTGAGATGTGGAACACAGGGTAGGCGAAGGGCTGTAAGTCAATTCCCAGCACTGTTAGTCAAGGATGGAAATTGCAAAGAGAGAAGCAATGAATTTAAAAGCCCCAGCAAGCAGAGAGAGTGGAAGGAGAGATGAGCTGTTCTAGGGGAGGAGGTGGATGTGGAGTGATTGAGTCTAAGTTGGACCATCCTCCTAATGGAAGGAAAATCTACTTAGTCCTAAGGACAAGGAGCTCCACCAATTCCTGGAGAGTGATTCCTTTCTGACAGTTCCTTACTAATGACTTAGAAAAGAACATTATTGTTCATAATTCCTCAGGGTGTGTGAAGCCGGAAAGGGGACGTATTATAGAAATGTTTTGTTTTTTTAAAAGCAAAAGTAGAGATCCCAACCACAAGGCTCAAATTGAATTTCAGATACCTGTGAAAACACAGCTCTGAGTTTGTATGAAAAGATCTGCGGTACCCAAGGTAACATATGTTTAACTGATATACATTTCCTGAATATTTTACCCATGACTTGCTCTGCAGCAAACTGGCAGCCTGGAGCTCTGCTTACATTCAACCCACATGCAGTGGAGCCGCTTCCTACAAGTGCCCCTACTTCCTGACACTTGAGAGCCATGGAATGGAAGGTGGCTCAGCGGCTGTAGAAGGCCCTGAATAAAAGCGTATTCCACTTTCTGCATAACTTTACATAATTAATAGTTGTCCATGCAAACTATTGTTTGCCTTAATTGTTGTTTCAACAGCTGTTTTCATGAAATTGTGAAGCCCGCTGTGTCTAATCCTTTGAGCCCACTATTGATAACAAGAACAGCTCTGAAGCTTGCTCTGGAGGAAGAGTTTGTTCCCTGACAAGCTGGAAAACTGTCCTGAAGTTACTTGAAAAATAAGGCCCACAGTGGGACTGGTTGTGTAGCTAATCCATTAGGCTTTTCAAAAGAGCCGTGCTCTGTACCCTTATGGCTAAATTGACCCAACAACCAATCAATGCCTTTATTTGCTGCGTGGCTGCCCCTGAAGGGTCTTAGAGCTGGTCCAACTCGTAATCAAAGCCTCCATCAGTACCAGGGCCCTGATGACATAAATGGCCAAACTTTCAACGCGGCTGGCCCCAGTCCAGTCACACCATGTTGGAGATACAAAGAGGCTGTGTTGCACGGTGGAATTCATTTTCTTGTTTACTTCCTCCAGAAACAAGAGCATCATCAGCACGCTCAGTGCATCGGATCAGACCGCCGAGTTGTTGACAGAAGCTTGGCGAGGCTTGCCAGCTTTCCACACGAAATGCTGGCTTTCTTCTCACACACCCCCTACCGTTTGTGTCTCTGCCAATTGTAGCACATCAGAGCGGCCATTGAGATAATGACCGTGAAGTCTCATGATACACTTTGATGAAGTGTAACACTTTTTTAAAGGATTTTTGTCTGTGCCAAAATGATCGAGGCAGCTGACTAAAAATCGCCCCATCAAAATCAAGGCTGATTGATGAACAGCAGGCGGAGGCATGAGCCTCCCCAGAGATGGGGGAGATTTTGCAGCCAAAGTGTCTTTCTTTCCTTGTCTATGTGCAGCACAGATTCTTTTTTTTTTTTAAGTCATCTTTGTTTCAGATGAATTTATGTCAGTGGCTGATGCTTCAGCCTTCAACATTTTTTAATTCTTTTTTTCTATCAACCCCCGGAAGATACAGGAGTGATTCCTTTCTGACAGTTCCTTACTAATGACTTAGAAAAGAACGTTGTTGTTAATAACTTGATGTTGGTTGGGAAAAGCACACTGGGTATTTCAGGGCAACACAGAAGTTTTCAGTCAGAGGCTGACTCTGGTGTAACGTTCAGGTAAATTCGGATTCTCTAGTTTACCTGGAATTGAGAGTATGATACACAGATGTGGTTCTGAGCCAGTAAAAACCCAAATCAAACCAGTATTAAAAAACAAAATTCAAACAAGTAAATTTTAAAAATCTTATTGGCTTTATTCAAGAATCCATGAATCAGGCAGCATCCAATCTAGCAGATAGAAAGGAGCTCCAAGGAGCTGAATACAGTGAAGGACTTTTGTAGGCAGACGGGAGCAGGAACAAGGACGTTACATGAGCAAGAAGTGGATTGGCTGTGGCCAGGCCACTTTCCTTTAGGGGATGGCAGGGGTTTGTCAGGCAGGTGACCTCACTAGTGCTGATTAGGTGATTCCTGATCGACTGGTTTAAGATTCCATCTCTGGGAGGGGTCAAAACTGTAATTAAGTCTTGGTTTGGTGATGTGGGGTTAGCATAAGCCACTCCATTTTAGGCCTGCTGTCTTGTTCTTAACACCATTAGCAACGTATAAGAAGACTGTGAGCTTCTTTGGGAGAAAAAGCATGTGTTTGTTTAATTTACTGCCCAGTCTATCATGACTGACGTTTATTGAATACCTGCTGTCACCCAGGGCTAGTATCAGGTGACTAAGGTATAAACAGATAGACTTTTCATATGGAGGCCGTGATCTTCACAACTCCATTCCACCACCACCATTTTAGGTAAGGAAACCAAGGTCCAAATGGGGAACCTGAGGTCTGGAGATGTTAAATAACTTAGCCAAGCCCAAAGACTTGGGAAGTGGGGAAGACCTGTGTGCTTGCTCACAAGATGTGTTCTTTCTGCCTCTGCAGTTGACTGCTTCCATTGTATACCTGTTAGAGGTCATTAAACAGTGCTCAGTGGGAGAAGAGGAAGCAATTTGTGGTTGAATTGGTAAAGGCAACAAATAAAATGGATTTACGGTTTGCCATTCTCACCTCTCAGCTTTGCAAGAAGACATGAGCTACATAGCATCCTCTGTTGCCAGTTAACCAACTTATGCTCAGAAACCAGGTTTGAGTGTGAGTGAAGCTGCAGTGAGGTTTTGGCTAACCTCTGTCTGTTTGTAGATTACCTTCTCATTCAAGGTTACAGCACAGGATAGGTCCTATCCTTGGGAGGAAGTGTGGTTGGTGAGCTCTAGGACTTCTCAGAATGTCACAATTCAAGAGACGCCTGTGCTGAAGCAAGTGCAAAAATCACAAGTGCAAAGAGGGTTACAGTTCGGTTACCTTTAGCATCTTTGTTTCTGCTTCTGGAGCAAGAATGTAGTCAGAGTGGAGTGGAGGGCCATAAACTGGGGGAAGAGTGAGAGTAAAGGAAGTCAGGGGTAGGGGAATAATGATAAGAAAACACTTGTTTTGGGCTTCCCTGGTGGCGCAGTGGTTGAGAGTCCATCTGCTGATGCAGGGGACACGGGTTTGTTCCCCAGTCCGGGAAGATCCCACATGCCGCGGAGCGGCTGGGCCCATGAGCCATGGCCACTGAGCCTGCGCGTCTGGAGCCTGTGTTCCGCAATGCGAGAGGCCACAGCAGTGAGAGGCCCGCGTACCGCAAAAACAAAACAAAACAAAACAAAACAAACACTTGTTTGAATGTGCAAATGAGATTCCCTTGGGCTTCTTTTAAATGTCTTCATACTGTTTCTCTAAGTACAGTCAAATAAAAGATGACAAAAACTCAGACGACAGAACAAAGGCACCGAGCTAACTGTGTGCACACATTACAAGGAGTAAACTGCAGGGTTTCATTACCCTCTTTCCAAAGAAAGCATATTTCAAGAGTTGAGATAGATTCACCCCAGTTTGCACTAGATTTTACTAATTATTTAGACATTAAAAAGAAACAGCACCCCAAATCCAAGTGTCGCAGAGAGTTTTGGCAACCAAATTTGTACACCTGGGCCCTGTGAAAGAAAAAGAACAACAGAGGCTGAGAGAGGGCAGAAGTGGGGGAAGGCCTCTCACTTCACAGAAGCCAGGCAGGAGTTACATATATCCATTTGCACAAGGAATAATGGACCCAGAGGTGTTCAGAGAGTTCTTTCAGCCCTCCTTCTACCAAAGTATGGGCATATTCATTTTATAGCGGGTGAGTATTCTACTGGGAGAGTGGATCACAAACTCATTAGTTCATTTCACATAGAAAGCACTCAGACTCCAAAGGAAGAGGGCTCTAGTCTATTTCTTTCAGGAGCCCTTGAGTGAGAGAGCCACAAAAATCCACCTGATTTTAAAGAAAACGGTCACTATCTGTTTGAGCCCATCCCTTAACGTCACTTTCCTCATTTGTAATATGATGGCTGTATATTCTCTGAAGCCCTCCCAGCTCTAAAAGTGGATAGTTTTGGGATTCATTAAGTACCGACTAATACCTTTCATTTCCACTGAATCTAAGAGGATCTTGAAACTAGTTGAATCAGACAAAATTGACAAATAAAAAGATCTATTTGTTACTTTCAAAAAAGGCTCCACTTCCCAGCCTTTACTCAAGTCAGAGTTTCTCAAAGTGTGGTCTCTGGACCTAGGGTATCAGCATCACCTGAAATGCAAATGATCAAGCCCCTCCTCCGCCACTTACTGAATTAGAAACTCTGAAAGTGGGGCTCAGCCATCTGCATTTTAACAAGCCTTCCAAGTGACTTTGATGCTTGCTCAGTTCCCAGGCCACTTGCTCTAGCTGTCCCAGCTGCCTGAAATGACTTTTTTTGAGGTTTATTTGAGACCTAGCTCAAATTTTGCTTTCTTCAAGAAGCCTTTCCAGGGCCTCCCTGGTGGCGCAGTGGTTGAGAGTCCGCCTGCCGATGCAGGGGATACGGGTTCGTGCCCCGGTCTGGGAGGATCCCATATGCCGCGGAGCGGCTGGGCCCGTGAGCCATGGCCGCTGGGCCTGCGCGTCCGGAGCCTGTGCTCCGCAACGGGAGAGGCCACAGCAGTGAGAGGCCCGCGTACCGCAAAAAAAAAAAAAAAAAAAAAAGAAGCCTTTCCAGCATCCCCCAGATGAAATTAAGTTCTCCTTTTCCTACTGTCTTGGAGCATGTCCATTCTACCTTTGTCAAACTTCTTTGCATCTTCTGTAACTGTATGTGTGTTTGTCCATGATGTAGAGCCTGGCAGGGTGTGGTAGGCAGCCTCTAAAACGGCCCCCAGTGATCACCATTTGTTTCCCTCCTCTTGAGTGTGAGTTGGTCTAATAAGACTTACTTCTGTAGCAGAAGCGATGGGATGTCAATTCCAAGATAGTTATAAAATGGCTGGTATCCATCTTGGTCATATTCTCTTGCTTATCTTGCCTCCCTCCTTCTCCTCTCACTCCTGTCACTCCTTCTCTCCCTCCTCTTCCTCCTCTCCCTCCTCCTCTCTCTTCCTCCCTCATCACTCCTCCCGCCCAGCCTGACCTCCATGTAAATGTTAGGGAACTGTGCACCGAAACCGCCCGCTCTGGCCAGGCACGAAAATAACCACGTGCATAAACTGTCTCACAACATTAGGTCCCAATAAGGAACACGGAACTGACAAGCTGCCGCAAAAACCAGCCGGAAGAATTCGGGAGGGACCAAAAGGAGGGAGGAGCCGCCAGCTCGTATGTCCTGCCAACCTCCCAGGAACCTTTTACGCTGGAATCCATCTTGACTGGGGCATGCGTGGGCCACCCGGAAGGGCCCTGGGTTGGACCAAATATGGGCACGAGCAAGATGACTGGCCAGGGACAACCTGGAAACCAGCCCATCTCCGTAAAACCTGAGACGGTGAGCTACGAGGCAGAGCAGTTCTCCTGGGTTCCGTTACTCTGCTGCTGCCCACTCCAGCGCCCCTTTTCAGTAGTCTTTTGTTTTGTCAGTACATGTGTCTCCTCGGACAGTTCATTTACGAGTGTTAGACAAGAGCCCGCTCTCGGGCCCTGGAAGGGGTCCCCTCCAGTAAAGTAAGCAAGCTCAGGCTATCCTGGGCTGTCCAGCCAGGGAGGCCCTGGAGGATGAGAGGCCACGTGGAGAAGCGCAGAGCCAGCCCTGTGGAAAGGCACCTGTGCGTGAGCTTGTAAGTGGATCCTCCCCTGAGCTGAACTTAGAAGTGACTGCAGCTCCTGCAGACACCTTGATTTGCCGTCTTGTGAGTGACCTTGAGCTAGAACCACCCAGGTAAGCCTCTTCTCCATTCCTGAGCCACAGAAACTATGAGGTAATAAGTGGCTAAGTTTTGGAGTAATGTGTTGTGCAGCAATAGATAACTAAAACGCAGGACTGGCATGTTTTTGTATTCTCCAAAGTGCATAATGGGATGCTTTGCTTATAATAAGAGTTTGTTATATGACTGTTGGAACCGGAAGAACGTTGCCTTGAGAAATTTTCAGGAGTAGTTGATTTCTAGGTTTGTAAGGGATGTATTCACTGTGGGTCCCAGGGAAAATATCTCTGAATAAGTTATTGGAAAAAAACAAAAGGGGTGGGCGTTAGGGTGGCAGTTAACATGTGATGAGTTTGAGGAAAACACAATTAGGCTTCCAGACAATCTGCGTTTTCCTGCAGTTGTGGTTCTGTAACTGGATGAAGTGAGACTTTTTTTTTTTTAAATAACCATTTGAAGAGGATTGAGGCCCAACTACCCAAATAAATACCTGCAGTACGATAAAGCCCAGAAGCGCCAAAATGTCAGCCAGAGGCCACTATATGAGGACCAAGTGCAACACTGAAGAGTTTGAGTTTGCATTTAGCTGAGACAAGTATCCAAAGAACTCTGCTTCACATCTATTCTGTCCCCAACTACATACCTTTTTCTCAACATCCTGACATTTATATAATATGTTTTCTTTTTTTTATTGAGGTATAGTTGATTTACAATATTATATAAGTTTCAGGTGTATCAACATAGTGATTCACAACTTTTAAAGGTTATACTCTATTTATAGTTATTATAAAATATTGACTATATTCCCTGTGCAGTATCATATATCCTTGTAGCTTATTTATTTTGTGCATAGTAGTTTGTACCTCTTATTGCCCCGCCCCCCCCCAACCATGCCCCTCACCCCTGCCCTCTCCCCACTGGTAACCACTAGTGTGTTCTCTGTATCCTGACATTCATATTTTCTTTTTTTTTCTTTTCCATTATAGTTTATTATAAGGTATTGAATAGAGTTCCCTGTGCAATACAGTGGGACCTTATTGTTTATCTATTTATATATATGGTAGTTTGTATCTGCTAATCCCAAACTCCTAATTTATCCCCCCCTTCCCCCTTTGGTAACCATAAGTTTGTTTTCTGTGTCTGTGAGTCTGTTTCTGTTTTGTAAATAAGTTGATTTGTATCATATTTTAGATTCCCCATATAAGTGATATCATATGATATTTGTCTTTCTCTGTCTGACTTCACTCAGTATAACAATCTCTAGGTCCATAAATGTTGCTGTAAATGGCATTATTTCATTCTTTTTTATGGCCGAATAGTATTCCATTATATATATGCACATTGACATATTTATTTTCTAATCAGCAACTCCCAACTTTGCCTTGAATGATCTTCTGAAAGGAAGAACAACAAATGATGCTGGGATTTGGGAGTAGCTGGAATTCTGTCTTCCTTCTTTTATGCAAAGTACACCTCTTGCCTGGCTCAGTGTCATTCTGATTTCTTTCCCCTTCCTTGTCTGAAGGAGAGCTGAGTGTGCCTGAGAGGAAGGAGAGGAGGTTGAAAACAGGCTGGCAGCCCACCTCTCACACAACCAGAAGCTTGTCCACGGAGTGACGGTCTGCTGTTCACTCTGCCCTTCGGGACTAGGACCCAAAATGCTCCCTGGGTGCTCCTGAATGCTGCTTCTGGCTCCTTCCACCCACCCACACACACACATAGACACACACACACACACAAGAGTGTAATGCACTCCTTTGAGAAGTCTGCTCTCGGAGAGAATGCAGCCAGCTGGAACCAGCAATGGAACATCCTTCTCTTGGTACTTCAGGACATAATGGAGACTGACCTTCTGGGATACTGACTGCCGACTGGGAGAAGAATGAAGACTTTAATTCAAATGAGCTTGTTTGCACTTTCCTGGAGAAAAATCTTGGCTTGGATGACACCCAGTGTAATGTGGTTTATTTGGTGTAAGTACAAGAATTTTTCTTTTCATTTTCTCATTTCCTGAACTTAGAGCTTTCTTCTTGAGAATTTTCTCTTTTCACTGTTGTTGTCATGTTTGGCCTCATTTTGAAAAGTAAAAAAATATTTAAGAGAAAGGCTCAATTAAGTTTTATATGTTAGCTTGGCTATTGCTTGTGTTACTCAACTAAGGAAATGCCAACTAAAACTATATAACTCTGTGATTCAAGGCACAGCACTTATAGAATAAGTGTCAGACAAAATTGTTTCTCTTATGATCTGAGCTGAGGGGGGGCCCAAACAAGCTTTTTTGAGTTTGGAGGAATTTTGAGGTTGTTGCTTTACAGAAACTATGATCTTGCTGGAAAGATCCTCTGGGCTCAACATGCTGCAATTTCTTCCTTGTTCCTTTCTCCCCATGCCTGCCTCACCCTTCCAAGAACTTTCCTCTTTGAGGGGCATTGGATAGAAACGGCTGTCTCCTCTCATCCTCTCGCAGGCTCTCCCCACTGAGAGAGGAAATGTGAGATGATGAGAGTCCCCCATCTGCCAGTCCACGTCACTTGGCTGCGAGAATTAGTTGATGAATTTGCTGCTCACATGTGGCCAGTTTCTCGTGTGATCTCAGTGGATCCAAGTTCTACCGCATCTCTGTGGATGCGAGTTAGGTTAGATAACTATTGCTCTGCAAATCTCACTCTCCCCTAGCAGATTTACCTAAGTCTACATTAAAAAAAAATTTTTTATTGGGATATAGTTGATTTACGATGTTGTGTTAGTTTCAGGTGTACAGCAAAGTGAATCAGTTATACATATACATATATCCACTCTTTTTTTAGATTCTTTTCCCAGAGAGGCCATTACCAACTATTGAGTAGAGTTCCCTGTGCTATACAGTAGGTCCTTATTAGTTATCTATTTTATATATAATGGTGTGTATATGTCAATCCCAATCTCCCAGTTTATCCCTGCCCCCCACCTTACCTCCTAGTAATCATAAGTTTGTTTTCTATATCTATAACTCTATTTCTGTCTTGTAGGTAAGTTCATTTGTACCCTTTTTTTAGATTCCACATATAAGTGATATCATATGATATTTGTCTTTCTCAGTCTGACTTACTTCACTTAGTATGATAATCTCCAGGTTCCGTCCATGTTGCTGCAAATGGCATTATTTCATTCCTTTTTATGGTCGAGTAATATTCCATTGTATATATGTATCACATCTTCTTTATCTATTCTTCTGTCAGTGGACATTTAGGTTGCTTCCATGTCCTAGCTATTGTAAATCGTGCTGCAATGAACATTGGAGTGCATGTATCCTTTCGAATTATGCTCTTCTCCAGGTATATGCCCAGGAGTGGGATTGCTGGATCATATGGTAGCTCTATTTTCAGTTTTTTAAGGAACCTCCATTACATTCCCACCAACAGTGTAGGAGGGTTCCCTTTTCTCCACACCCTCTCTAGCATTTATTATTTGTAAATTTTTTGATGATGGCCGTTCTGACTGGTGTGAGGTGGTACCTCATTGTAGTTTTTTTTTTTTTTTTTTCCCGGTATGTGGGCCTCTCACTGTTGTGGCCTCTCCCATTGCAGAGCACAGGCTCCGGATGCACAGCCTCAGCGGCCATGTCTCATGGGCCTAGCTGCTCCGCGGCATGTGGGATGTGGGATCTTCCCGGACTGGGGCACGAACCCGCGTCCCCTGCATCGGCAGGCGGAGTCTCAACCACTGCGCCACCAGGGAAGCCCTCTCATTGTAGTTTTGATTTGCATTTCTCTGATAATTAGTGATGTTGAGCACCTTTTCATGTGCTTTTTAGTCATCTGTATGTCTTCTTTGGAGAAATGTCTATTTAGCTCTTCCACCCATTTTTTGATTGGGTTTTTTTTTTTATATTGAGCTGCATGAGCTGTTTGTATATTTTGGAGATTAATCCCTTGTTGGTCTAAGTCTACATTTTAAGGGAAGATGTAGAAACCATACTGGACTCTGGTCCAAGTAGTTATTTCTAATACATATCTGTTAGATATTAAAAATAAGTTTGGGGCTTCCCTGGTGGCGCACTGGTTGAGAGTCCGCCTGCCGATGCAGGGGACACGGGTTCGTGCCCCGGTCCAGGAAGATCCCACATGCCGCGGAGCGGCTGGGCCCGTGAGCCATGGCCGCTGAGCCTGTGCGTCCGGAGCCTGTGCTCCGCAACGGGAGAGGCCACAGCAGTGAAAGGCCCGCGTACCGCAAAAAAAAAAAAAAAAAAAAAAAAATAATAAGTTTGATCCCTCTTCTACTCTTGCGTCCATGTGTCAATTGGCTCAGCAATTAAAGCCTGGACTACAACCAACACCCTCTTTGGCCTTTCCAGCTCTGAGGGCTCATTCTATATCGTCCACGTGCTCATTCTAACCTAACCCCTTCCAACCTTCGTTTGTTTGGTCTTGGAAGCACTGAGGTGGGGTCTGTTCTCTCCCGTCCCAAACTTATTTGTGCTGAGGCCACACGATGGTGGTCCACGTTGATGGCACTGAAAGAGCGAGCACGGCCCAACCCTGCTTCCTCCCTCTGTTTATCCTTTTGTCCACTTGGAAGGCATTTGCCAGGGAAGAAAAGCCATGCATTCTTGGTCTAATTTATAGGGCACTGTTAAGCAGATGGCATAAGTGGTTTATTTTTAAGGAGGTTATTACTGGTCACAAAATTTCAAGTCAGCTATTTGCAGGGAACTCTGATGAAGGAGGCCCCTGTTTGTGGCTTCCACCCTCCAGAGCATCTGACAGAGGGCTTACTGTGCTTTTGCACCCAACCACATGTAATCCATTTATAAGACCCCTTTGTGTGAGATGCCGTACCAGAGGAAATTAATGTAGGATATTGCAAACAGCTTTTAAGAATGTCTTTTCTATAGAAGAACTGTGTCGTTCTGAGAGCAAAGTGGGCTTTTTTCCCCCCACATTGTTATGACTTGACATCTCCGATGTGGAGTGTTTCCAGCCAGTTATGATAAGAAAAGGCTGGAATTTTCACTCTTGTGAAAACCACAGCAGAAGAAAGCTATTAGATTATCTATTCTCTTACTCTCCTCCTGTAAATGTAAGTGCATTTAATTTGGGGTCCAAGTGTGGGGAAGAGAGGTGACAGCGCTTAAAAATTAGGGTATGAAACATTGGAAGTTCAAGATGACAGTGGCTAGTCACGCGGACAGCAGAAGATAGACATGTGCCTTACATGAAGGGAGATATTTTCTCATCCAGTAGGAAAGTTTAGATTTTTAATTTCTGGGAATGCAAACAAAATTTTTAAATTAAAAACTGACATCAGATGCCAACTTTTGTTTTCTAAGTAGGGCGTTGTGAAGAAAGTAACTACCGACTTCAATTTCCTCATTGCGTAAAATAAGGACAATGTGATATAAAGAAAAAGTAAGACATAATCCCATGAAGAACCATTCTTTAATAAAGCAATTTCTATGTAAAATGTCACTCTACTGGGGGTTGGGGGTTTTGTTTCTTCCTTTTACAACAGACAGTGAACTTACCCTTACTGCTTGGCTCCAGTTCAAGATCTGGTGCTGTGAACGCTGCTCTGGGCATTGGAGTGCATCAGCTGTGAAGTCAGATGACCTGTGGTCAAGTCTATCCCTTGTCACCAGTGGGTGTGTGACCTTGGGCAAGTTATTTCCCCAACTTTCCATTTTTGCAGGTGTACAGTATGGATAAGAGTGATACCTACTCTTCATAAGGCTGTTGGGAGGATTACATGAGGTCAGGGAAAGTGACTGGTGCATAATGAGTGTGCAGCACTAGGCAGCTTTTATCAAAGGACTGACATAGCCCTGTGGACCATTGTGAGGACAGAATACAGAGTTAAAGCAGAGATTTTAAAAGAACTGACATTAGAGGAGCATGATTTTTTTTGTTTTTGCTTATTTGCTAAAGTCACCTGAATTTTAGCTTTTATGCCTATAAGCATACCATTTAGTAAATAAAGAGTAGAAATTTGAAAGAAAAGAAACAATATCTTATGAAGGTAGAGGTGGCCAGTATAGAAAATGGAGTTCATAGAGGCAAAGCTTATTGCTTTTTTTCTTAATTGAAATATAGTTGAGATACCATATTATGTTACTTTCAGGTGTAGTGTATAGTGATTTGACATTTGCATACATTGCAAAATGATCACCAGGATAAGTCTAGTAACCATCTGTCCCAATACAAAGTTATTACAATATTGTTGACCATGTTCCTTATGCTATATTTTACATCCCTGTAACTTATTTATTATATAACTGGAGGTTTATACTTCTTAATCCCCTTCACCTGCTTCACCCAACCACCTCTGGCGACCACCGGTTCGTTCTCTGTGTCTGTGAGTATGTTTTTGTATTGTTTTGTTTTGTTTGTTTGCTTTGTTTTTCAGATTCCACATATAAGTGAGATCATATGGTATTTGTCTTTCTCTGTCTGACTTATTCCACTTAGCATGGTACCCTCTTGATCCATCCACGTTGTTGCAAATGGCAAGATTTCATTCTATTTTTAATGACTAATATTCCATCGTATTTTCATATACCACAGCTTCTTTATCCATTCATCTACCGATGAACACTTAGGTTGCTTCCATATCTTACATGTTATAAATAATATTGTAATCAACATAGAGGTGCACATATTTTGGGTGCATGTATTTTTTCAAAGTACTGATTTTGTTACCTTTGGGTAAATATCCAGAAGTGAAATCTCTGGCTTGTATGGTAGTTTTATTTTTAGTTTTTTTTAGGAGCCTCTATACTGTTTTACATAGTGGATGCACCAATTTACAATCCCACCAAAGTGCGAAGGTTCCTTTTTCTCCACATCCTTGCCAACGCTGATTATCTATTGTCTTCTTGATGATAGCCATTCTGATAGGTGGTATCTCATTGTGGTTTCGATTTGCATTTCCCTGATGATTAGTGATAGTGAGCATCTTTTCATGTGTCTGTTGGCCATCTGTATGTCTTCTTTGTTTTCCCAGCACCACTTATTGAAGAGACTATCTTTTCTCCATTGTATATTCTTGCCTCCTTTTTCGTAGATTAATTGACCATAGATGTGTGGGTTTATTTCTGGGCTTTCTATCCTGCTCCATTGATCTATATTTCTGTTTTTGTGCCAGTATCACACTGTTTTTATTACTGTAGCTTTGTAGTATAGTCTGAAGTCAGGGAGCCTGATTCCTCCAGCTTTGTTTTTCTTTCTCAAGATTGCTTTGGCTATTTGGAGTCTTTTGTGTTTCCATTACAAATTTAAAAATTTTTGTTCTAGTTCTTTGTAAATGGGATTGTTTCCTTAATTTCTATTATTTCTTCAAATAAGGTCTCTGCCCTTTTTTTCTTTCTCTCTTCTCCTTCTGGGACCCCAGTAATGTAGATGTTTACTTGATGTTGTCCCCAAGTTCTCTTAAACTATCCTCATTAAAAAAAAAACAAAAAACATTTTTTTTTCTTTTTCCTGTTTAGCTTGGGTGATTGCCACTACTCTGTCTTCCAGATTGCTGATCTGTTCCTCTGTATCATCTAATCTACTGTTGATTTTTTTCTTTCTACAGTATTGCTTATTTTAGTTATTGTATTCTTTGGTTCTGTTTGTTTCTTCTTTATATTTTCTAACTTTGTTGGAATTCTCACTGTGTTCATCCATTCTTCTGCCAAGTTCATTGGACATCTTTATGATCATTACCTTGAGCTCATATTGGATAGATTGCTTGTCTCCACCTTGTTCAGTTCTTTTTCTGAGGTCATGTCTTGTTCCTTTGTTTGGGACATATTCCTCTGTCTCCTCATTTTGCCCAATTCTCTTGTTTATATTTATGTGTTAGGTAGGTCAGTTATGTTTCCTGATCTTGGAGAAGTGGTCTTAACGTAGGAGATGTCCTATAGGGCCCAGCAGCGCACTCCTCTCTGGTCAGAAGAGCTATATGCACTAGGGGTGCCCCCTATGTGGGCTGTGTGTGCTCTTCTGTTGCAGGCTGACTACTGTGGGTGCTCTGGTAGGTGGAGCTGGCTCCTGACCTGGTTGGCTATAAGGCCCTGCCTCATGAAGTTGCTACAGGCCTGCTGTGGGATGGAGTAGGCTTCCTGCATGGTTGGCTGTGCAGCCTGGATGTGCTTCTGCTGGCCTGCTGGGTCCCACATAGCTGGCTGCATGGCCTGGAGGCACATGACTGCTGCAGACCAACTGGTGGGCAGGGTAAGCCCCTGGTGCCAATAGGCTAGAGGGAGGATTCCAAAATGGTACTTGCCAGCACCAGTATCATCATGGTAGAGCAAGCTCCCAAAAATGTCTGTTGCCAGTGTCACTGTCCCCAGGGGGAGTCCCAGTTGCCTCCTGCTTCTCTGGGAGGCTCTTCAAGATCAGCAAGTGGGTCTGACCCAGGCTCCTTCCCAACTACTGCCTCTCTTCTGGGTCGCAGAGCAGGTGAGATACTATGCACGTCCTTTAAGAGTGGAGTCTCTGTTTCCTATGGCCTTCTGGTCTCCTAAACATAAGCCCCACTGATTTTCAAAGCAAGATGTTCTGGGGGCTCATCTTCCCAATGTAGGACTCCGATGTGGCGATCAGACCCCTCGCTCCTTGGGAAGAACCTCTGCAGTTGTGATATTCCTCCCATTTGTGGGCTGCTGACCCCAGGGGTGTGGTCCAGACTATACTGCATCTCCACCCCTTATACTCATCTCACATAGCTCTTCCTTTCTATCTTTAGCTGTGGAAATCTTTTCTGCTAGTCTTCAGGTTGTTCTCAAAGACCGTTGCTCTGTAAATAACTGTAATTTTGGTGTGCCCATGGGAGGAGCTGAGTCCAGGGTCTTCTTACCCTGCCATGTTGGGGAAGCTCCAAAGCCTATTGCTTCTTAAGCAGAGAGACAGAAGATCTTGGTAACAAACACAATCTGGTCTCTGAGAGCTGTTGTTCTCTGTGGTCAGTTAGAGATAGCTCAGTGTCCCCTTCAACCCTTAGATGCAGGAATGTTCCCCCCATCATTTATTTTCTTTCTCTTGTTCTGATTTTGTCATCATTTGTCAACTTCTGATTAATAACTTGGCTTTCCCCATTCTTTTGCCTAGATCCTCATTCTCTCCCAGCCTCCATCCTTCTCCTGACAAACTCTTCTTTTTTTTTTTGGTTTTTGGGGTTTTTTTTGCGGTACATGGGCTTCTCACTGTTGTGGCCTCTCCCGCTGCAGAGCACAGGCTCTGGACGCGCGGGCTCAGCGGCCATGGCTCACGGGCCCAGCCACTCCGCGGCATGTAGGATCCTCCCGGACCGGGGCACGAACCCGTGTCCCCTGCATCGGCAGGCGGACTCTCAACCACTGCGCCACCAGGGAAGCCCCGACAAACTCTTCTTCATCCTTCAAGATATCCTCTTTGAAAAAGATTTCTCTCTCTGTCATTTCCCTAGTTATTTTACACCAAATTTTAATTTTAAAAAATTATCTCTTTTTTTTGCCCATAAAATTGTGAGCTCCTGACAGGCAGGGGTGGCATTCTTATATTACTGGGAAGAGTTACCCTCTTTCCCAGGTGCCAAATCCAGTACAAAATATGCACTTAATAAATACTTGTGGGGCTTCCCTGGTGGCGCAGTGGTTGAGAGGTCCACCTGCCAGTGCAGGGGACACGGGTTCAAGCCCTCGTCCAGGAGGATCCCACATGCCGCAGAGCAGCTAGGCCCGTGCACCACAACTGCTAAGCCTGCGCTCTAGAGCCCGCGAGCCACAAATACTGAGGCCCGCGCACCTATAACCCATGCTCCACACCAAGAAAGACCACCGCAATGAGAAGCCCATGCACTGCAACGAAGAGTAGCCCCCGCTTACAGCAACTAGAGAAAGTCTGCGCACAGCAACAAAGACCCAACACAGCCAAAAATAAAATAAAATAAAATAAATAAATAAATAAATAAATAAATAAATACTTGTGGACTGAATATTGAATAAACACATTGAATGAGTGAAGGTCAATTTGTAGGTGAACAAGTGTTAGCCAGTGTGTTGTATCAGAGTAATGTGGATGAGCCATTTCTGGGGGAAAATGTTGATGTAGTTTTAAACTGATGTGACAAGAAGACTTTCTTAAAGGGAAGAAGTCACTTAACACCAACCAAACAATTACAACAATAGCAAGTCACATTTATTGAGTGCTTACTGTATGCTGACATTTGTTAAAGTGGCTTATATGCATCATCTTCTTAAACTTTTTTAGTAATCCCATGAGGTTTATTTTTTTAAAATAAATTTATTTATTTATTTTTGGCTGTGTTGGGTCTTAGTTGCTGTGTGCAGGCTTTCTCTAGTTGCAGTGAGGGGGCTACTCTTCGTTGCAGTGCATGGGCTTCTCATTGCAGTGGCTTCTCTTGTTGAGGAGTATGATGCGCGGGCTTCAGTAGTTGTGGCACGTAGGCTCAGTAGTTGTGGCTCGTGGGCTTCATTGCTCTGCGGCATGTGGGATCTTCCCGGACCAGGGCTCGAACCCATGTCCCCTGCATTGGCAGGTGGATTCTTACCCACTGCACCACCAGGGAAGTCCCAACCATGAGGTTGTTATTATCATCCCCATTTTACAGAAGAGGAAACCGAGGTTTAGAAGGGTTGAGTAAAATCTCACAGATCACACAGGTGCTGAGTAGTGGAGCTGGGCCTTGAACCCAAGCTCATGTGCCCATTCCACCATTATTGCCAAGTTATATCCATCACCCTGAATAGTACCCTCAGAAGCAGTGGAGAACACACCATAGAATTTGAACAGTCTCCAAGGCATGCTTTCACAAAAGCATTACACTTCAAAGGAACATGTCTTTAGAAATACATGGAACAACTAAAGATATTCTGAAAGTTTGCTGAGGGGTGAAATTATATATTTGGGTACTTGAGAAGACTTTTAGATGGGGATGAAATTAATTTTGAGAATAATTTATATTGCAGTAGGCAACAACTGAGTGAAAAATAAAACATACAAATATGGGGCATGCAAAGAAAATTGTGGAAAATTCAACCTAAACAACCCTAATTAATTAGTATCTGAAGAGCTCAAACCCTCTATGAATCTTACCTTGTGGCAAAGGAACCAATGCCCAATTGCAGAAATGTGAAGTTGTCACATTCTTTCATAAGTGAAATGCAGAAAATGGACTCAGTTCAGGTCTTCTCATGAAAGATCTAGTTTTTTTTTTTCTTTTCCCACAAAGTTAAACTTAGTAAACAGTTTTTTTCCCCTTAGGAATTTCTTCACTAAAGGACTATTAACAAGGTTTTTAAAATCTGTATTAATGAAAACACATTGCTTAATTGTACCACTAATTACAGTCTTCTAGTAATTCCAAAGTCTAGGAGGCACCTATTAACTTGAAACTCAACACAATTTAGAAAATAAACCACAGTGAAATATTCTGGAAGAATAAAAGTACTTTGCTACAAATGCTTTTGACCTCTTATCATCCCTTTAATGTTCGCCAACTTTCTTGAAGACTAGGTTTGTGTTGACCGTTACTTTCATGTTATCCACAGTTCCCAGCAGTGGTTGAACCGGATTGAATTCTCATCTGTTCAGAACTGATCCAAATATTGGTTTCCTTTGAAGTCAGTTTTAACTGTGCTTTTGGAATAGCAGAGGAGGATCAGGACTATTTTCCCAATTTTGTTAACCATAGCTGATCATGGCTTATTTTAATGTGCAACACCTGCCTTTTTGATTTTTAAAGCTATTCCAATGAGCCAAGAGTTTGACTTGCTTGAACAGAGAAAGACAAATACTATATGATATCACTTGTATGTGGAATCTAAAAAAGCTGAACTCATAAGAACAGAGAGTAGAAGGGTGGTTACCAGGGGCTGGGAACTGGGGAATTGGAGAGATGTTCAAGGTACAGATTTGCAACTAGTAGATAAATAGGTTCTGGAGATCTTTTGTGAGTGATTATAGTCAACAGTGCTGGATTATAAACTTGAAAGTTGCTAAGAGACTAGATCTTAATTGTTCGCATTACAAAAAAGAAATGATAATTATGTGATATGATAGAGACGTTAGCTAACACTAAGGTAGTAATTATATTGCAATATATAAATGTATCAGATCAACATGTTGTACACCTTAAATATATACAATGCTGTTTATATCTCAAAAAATTAAGTAAAAAATTAAAAGAGTCTGACTGGCTTGAAATCTGTTATGTGATATGGCAAAGTGTGATTTTAACCTTTAAAGACAAGAGAATACACTTTATCCTCTACCATCCTAATTCTCTGGGGGAAAAGATGAATTGCAAGGGGATAAGTGTGCTGCCTGTAATTACGTGGTATGTGTAAGAAAAGGCTAGGTCAAGTGCCCACATACAGCTTCTTTTATAAAACAAGACCTGACCTGAGTGGATAAAAAGCAATGGTGGGAATTAGATCAGGGAAAGAAATCAACCCAGATGTCACTACGTTTTATTTTGAAAGTAACAATATCATGGAATCGCTTTTTAAAAACTTTAGAAACAACCTACACTTATTCTCAGTTAAGACTCCTTATTGGTCCCTGGTTGAACTTTAGAAGGATTTAAGCTGAAAGAAACCAAGTGTTCAGCATGCACCAGTGAAATTCTCCTTAATTTAATGATTGGAGAAGAATAGGATCAGAAGAAGGTTAGATGTAGCATCAAATCCTTAAAAAAAGAAATCTTAAAAGGCCACACATTGTCACATCAACTAGGACTAGGTATAACACTGATTTCTTTCAACAGAATTGAGTAAATATTTGACCTCCAATATCATTATGGTTAATGTATATTCTAGACCTCAGAGGACACTGAGACGGAAGCTTTGCTTTCTGATTGGCTTCCTAATAGCCTTTGCTTGCTTGGGAAAGACTGATAATATACTGTGTCCTTAACTTAGTGCAGTTCAACTCCTAGCTGTTCAAGAGATAAAACAGTAATGATCTCATCCTTTGATGATTTAAGTTCATGTGATTTGTAAATCAGTACATAGTAATAACCTCTGGGTTAACTATTAACTCTCTGAAAATATTCAGGATTAATATCATTCCTTTATTTAATTCTGAAAAGATTGAGATGTAGTTGGTGCACATACATGAATGTCCCATAGAATAAAAGATGACAATTACACTAATATTTCTAGAACTTGTATCTCTCTTGCAATTCCCTATAAGGATGCAGCAAACTCCCCCATGTTAAATTACTCATTTTGATAACTATGTGAGAAGAAGAGGCCCAGATGGTATTTCTGAGAATGGCATCAAAGCAATTTAAAATGCTCATTGGCAACATATCGCATATTTATGTGTGAGTGGAGAGTCATCTTTTGGCTACATTAATGCTGCAAAAATAAACACACTTTGGTCTCTGATGCAAAGTTTAAAGTTCTCATGGCAATATCTGTTTCTTCACTTTGCTTACCAGATACAATAAAATAGTCAACATTTATCTGTCAACTGCATGTGTTAAACACCCACTGTGTGTTTAGTATCAGGTGCTATGGAGCCTTAGAGAGAAAGACATTCAAGGACTTTATAGTTTAATGGGGGGGAAGGAGAAACACAAATGTGTACACGTAAACAAGCATGGCTGGAGATGTATAAACATACACACAATCCTGACCATCTGTGCAAAGGTGGAAACTGACTGGAAGGATAAATGTGGGTGGGTGGAGGGAGTGAAGCAGCTGAAATGAGGTGAGTCTTGTTTTGTCAAGGCTGCGTTGGGGTTTGAACGGAATGTGTTTTCCATCTCTCAAAAAGTTGAGAAGTAATATACATACATGAATGGAATTTTTCATTCCATTTTTGGTGCAGCGGGTAGGGGTCTATGGGATTTGAGAGAGGACTGTGTTGAAGTGAGAGAAACACCCATGGCAGTGATTTTCAGAGTGTGGTCCTGAGCACCAGCATCAGCATCACAGGGGCAATTATTAGAAATATAAATTCTCAGGCCCCACCCCAGACTTCCTGACTCAGAAACTCTGGGAGTGGTCCAGCCGTCCATGTTTCCATACGCCTGCCAGGCATTCTGATGCTCCCCCCAGCTGAGGACTGCTGCTCTATGAGGTGGTTCTGAGGCTGGAGCAAGAGTAGTATCTCTGAAGTAGCAGGTCCAGAGGCCAGCAGTGTCCGTAGGAAGGTTCTAGAAGCAAGCAGCTGGTGAGGAGGGGCAGGTGGTGAAGGCCTCAGAGCTCTCTGGCGGGAACTCCACGAGGCTGCACTGGAGCCCTCTGAACTGTGTCAGAGCCGCGATTCTGAGTTAATGTCTTCAGAGAATTCTAACTTTTGCATTTCGTGACTTTTATGAGCGTGTTGAGTGTTGTAATTCCGTGAGGCTTTTAAATGTAATTTCCTTTGCTTTTAAGGAAAAGTTGAGATGGGGGGAGGGGGTTTTTAGGGGTTGGGTGGTGGCTGGTAGTGAGATGGTAAAAATGGGGAAACCGTTTTCAAAGGGAATAAAGCTTCAGCAAAGTTATTCTGTAAAGACATTGCTGCAAAGCCTGTATACCTTTACCGAAACATGATAAGATAAATTAATAATAATAAAAGTTAATATTTAGCTCTTATGATGTGGCAGCCATATTCTAAAGTATTTACATATGTTGATCCATTAATCCTCAGACCAATTCTGGGGTAGGGCCTGTTATTGTTGCCATGTGTTAAAAGAGGCAACTATAGCTCAGAGTGGTTAAGACACTTGCTCAGGGTTACACAGCTAGAGCTGGGACTAGAACCCCAGCTTTCAGACTGTGTTTTTAGCCGGTATACTATGTTATGCTGCAAGAACTTAAACACTGCATGACAACTATTTCTATTTTGAAAGATTTTTGTGACTCATTGTTCTAAATTGTTTGGCTTTTGAGAATTAGGCTTCAGGGCCTGATGACTTTCTTATTTAATTTTCTGGTTGGCCAGCCAAGTATTTCGTGAGTCTAGCCAGTTCTCACAGAAGGTAGCCAAACCTGACTTCTGGGTAGAGTAAATCAGTTACAAAATAAAGGTTAGGCTCAGTGCCAGAGCAAAGCTTGGAAAGACTCTGGAACACCCCCCCCCGCCGCCCCCAGCCAGAATAGTTGAGCCCAGTGTCAGCAAACGCTGAGGGTTAGAAACTCCTAAAAGACCTGGGTTCCCCTCTGAGGGCATGGAGTGTGGGTTCCATGGGGTGGAGGGAGCTAGAGGGAGGAGAAAGGAAGGACTCTGTCAGTTTTTTTTTGGTCTTTTTTTTAAGTTATGTCTGAGATTTACATTTTAAAGTAATAACTAGAAGTATGACTTATAACATTATACCAGAACATATAAAATTTTTAGAAATTTCATGTAATGTCTGAACCATTTATATTAACATATTTCCATACAACTAACCCAAAGAAAGTTTAGTATTAGTTGTTTTTTTTGTTTATTTTTTTATACTGCAGATTCTTATTAGTCATCAATTTTATACACATCAGTGTATACATGTCAACCCCAATCGCCCAATTCAGCACACCACCATCCCCACCCCACTGCAGTTTTCCCACCTTGGTGTCCATACATTTGTTCTCTACATCTGTGTCTCAACTTCTGCCCTGCAAACCACTTCATCTGTACCGTTTTTCTAGGTTCCACATACATGCGTTAACATACGATATTTGTTTTTCTCTTTCTGACTTACTTCACTGTGTATGACAGTCTCTAGATCCATCCACGTCTCAACAAATGACTCAATTTTGTTCTTTTTTATGGCTGAGTAATATTCCATTGTATATATGTACCACATCTTCTTTATCCATTCGTCTGTCGATGGGCATTTAGGTTGCTTCCATGACCTGGCTATTGTAAATAGTGCTGCAATGAACATTGGGGTGCATATGTCTTTTTGAATTATGGTTTCCTCTAGGTACGTGCCCAGTAGTGGGATTGCTGGGTCATATGGTAGTTCTATTTGTAGTTTTTTAAGGAACCTCCATACTGTTCTCCATAGTGGCTGTATCAATTTACATTCTCACTAACAGTGCAAGAGTGTTCCCTTTTCTCCACACTCTCTTCAGCATTTATTGTTTGTAGAATTTTTGATGATGGCCATTCTGACCGGTCTGAGATGATATCTCATTGTAATTTTGATTTGCATTTCTCTAATGATTAATGATGTTGAGCATTCTTTCATGTGTTTGTTGGCAATCTGTATATCTTCTTTGGAGAAATGTCTGTTTAGGTCTTCTGACCAGTTTTGGATTGGGTTGTTTGTTTTTTTGATATTGAGCTGCATGAGCTGCTTATAAATTTTGGAGCTTAATCCTTTGTCAGTTGCTTCATTTGCAAATATTTTCTCCCATTCTGAGGGTTGTCTTTTGGTCTTGTTTATGGTTTCCTTTGCTGTGCAAAAGCTTTTAAGTTTCATTAGGTCCCATTTGTTTATTTTTGTTTTTATTTCCATTACTCTAGGAGGTGGGTCAAAAAGGATCTTGCTGTGATTTATGTCATAGAGTATTCTGCCTATGTTTTCCTCTAAGAGTTTTATAGTGTCTGGCCTTACATTTAGGTGTTGAATCCATTTTGAGTTTATTTTTGTATATGGTGTTAGGGAGTGTTCTAATTTCATTCTTTTACATGTAGCTGTCCAGTTTTCCCAGCACCACTTATCGAAGAGGCTGTCTTTTCTCCACTGTATATTCTTGCCTCCTTTATCAAAGATAAGGTGACCATATGTGTGTGGGTTTATCTCTGGGCTTTCTATCCTGTTCCATTGATCTATATTTCTGTTTTTGTGCCAGTACCATACTGTCTTGATTACTGTAGCTTTGTAGTACAGTCTGAAGTCAGGGAGCCTGATTGCTCCAGGTCCGTTTTTCTTTCTCAAGATTGCTTTGGCTATTTGGGGTCTTTTGTGTTTCCATACAAATTGTGAATTTTTTTTCTCTAGTTCTGTGAAAAATGCCAGTGGTAGTTTGATAGGGATTGCATTGAATCTGTAGATTGCTTTGGATAGTAGAGTCATTTTCACAATGTTGATTCTTCCAATCCAAGAACATGGTATATCTCTCCATCTGTTTGTATCATCTTTAATTTCTTTCATCAATGTCTTATAGTTTTCTGCATACAGGTCTTTTGTCTCCTTAGGTAGGTTTATTCCTAGATATTTTATTCTTTTTGTTGCAATGGTAAATGGGAGTGTTTTCTTAATTTCACTTTCAGATTTTTCACGAAGTGTTTTAAATGTATTAACTCTCTTAATCTTGATAGCTCTCTGAGTTCAGTACTGCTTATACAGATGATAAAACTGAGGCACAGCTGGAATGTAAATGTTGGCAGTCCACACACAAATGGATTAGGAAAAGCTGGACAACCCAGGGAGGAGAGAAACTTAACAAGGAACAGAAGTATTCTTTTAGTTGGGAATAGTGGGAGTAGCTGGATGTTTCTATCTAGTCCTACTATGATTCAATTAATAGAACAATGATACTGTATGTCATTTAATTATATCACACACACACACACACACACACACACACACACATGTAGTTCTCATACTCAGCTACTCTGTTGTCTTCATAAATCCTAAGGTAATGAGCCTTTCCGGGTATTGTTAGAGGTAGATAACTGTACAGGTGGGGCCGCACACTGATACTGCAGTATCAGTGCCGGGTTTGGTGTCCTTTCGTCCTTGGTTAAAATCCCAACTTCACTATTCATCAGCTGTGTGACCCAAGTAAATTGCCTGATGTCACCCATATGTAAAAAACGGTTAACAGTACTTACTTCACAGAGCTGTTGGGAGGTTTAAATGAGATCATATGAATAGTTAGCACAGTACAAGCAGATGCTTAGGAAACAGTGACAACAGTAGCTATTTCTAGAGTCACCTAACAAAGTAAGCCACCTCATTTCACAATGCTTATTTTTCCAGGTTTAACTGGGTGTGACACCCTATGAACTTGTTTCTCAAGGTACTTCAGTGGACCCAGCAGACAGAAATATGTTTAAAGTAATGAGCTTGTTCATTATCTTGCTAGTTTTATGGGTCAGTCAAACAGGATCTATATGGTCCTGGATATGAAGTGATGAAGACAGTGCTGCTAAGCTGAGGTTTTTGGTGGGGCAGCTCTTCCCATAAGATGCCTCTGCTAGACTTCCCTTTGCTTTTTCTACCTCTGTGCTGGAAGCCAGAGCTATGTGTATTTTCATTCTCAGCGTTCTCATATGTTGATTTTTTTTTCACCTACTAAAATGTAGTAACCTTAAGAAAAGTTCAATTAAAATGAAACATAAATATTTTCTTTCTTACTGTGTCATTAAAAACTCTACCCCTATGCCCGAAGTTACTTGGCATCCACCCAAAAGAAACATTTTTCCCTCTTGGCCCCCGCTGTTTAAGGCATAGAGGAAACAGATCTGCTTAGTCTGTCTCAACAGGATCCTTGCATGGGGAGAGGAGCAAAGGTTTCAAAGGACTGGAAAAGAGAGTACGAAGTAGAAACGTAAGCCAAGGGAAAAAAGATGGAGCATGAACACTAAAAGAGGGAGAGAAGAAAATGATTTCATAAGACAAGCCTATAATGGACAGTTTCTGGAAGATAGCATCTTACCCTGAGTTTCTGCCTTGAAGGTATAAAGCTCACTGTTAGGTGATGACCTGCTCCAGAAGAGAGTCCAATATATCATTATTCCTGACTATTTCTAGTGGATTCCAACGTTATTCAACATAGCTAGTACTTCAAGTTTATGTTATGAGGTGAGATCATCTTCACCAGCATCGGTAGCACTAATATTTACTGAGCATTTATTATTGCTATGAAGCTAACAAAGATTAGTTTCTTTAATCCTTAAAAAGCCTTATGAGCCAGCTATGATTATAATCCCAACTTTAAAGATGGGAAGTTTAGGGAGGTGACAATTAGTAGAGGGTGGATCCTGGATTTAAATCCCGGCAGTTGGACTCCAGTACTTGTGCCCTGAAACTTACTTGGTTGTACACTCCATTTGTTGGACACCTTTTCAAAGTTCTTCCTACTATAACTCCTCTCCCTCTTAATCTTCTGCCTTCCCCTGTTTATGTGGATTCCATCCACAGAGTCAGGTTCTATTTTGTAAGTGGTGGATCATCCAATTCTATTTCCCATCACAGAGCTAAGGTATTCCTACCAGTCATCTTTCCAATAGACACTAATCCAGTGGAATCAGGATTCCATTGCCAGAAAAAATTCAAATAGAGGGAACTGCTCCATCTAGAGTTCCATCTTGCAAATAAGTTCAGTTATTTTCATTTATTGCTCTTCCTCCCTTCCCCAGAAACTTTTGCCTTGTCTAAACATTATGCTTTTATTCCAGGTTTAGTCCCAAATAAGCTGATCTATGGTGGCGTGCAGGGAGCGCGGCTTCCTGTGGATATTGGGAGGGCAGCACATTCCTTTTCATCTTCTCTTTTCTAAACAAATATATCTCTGTTTCAGTCTTTCTTCCCATGTGCTGAACACTCTCTGTTTCTTTCTTTCATCCATTTAGCATGTCAATTTCTGTTCTGCTCACATTAAAGCAATAGAGTCAAAACTGAGGTGAGGGTGGGTGATTGCTTTACAATGTTCTCATTTTAATCAGCCCATCCTGACATTCATGTAGAAAAATTTCATCCTGAAAAGTGACACAGAGGCTGCTGAAATCCAGATAAGAGTTTCTCTGATATTCATCTGTTGAGGAGCTTGATATGTAAAGAAGATACAGAGTTTTTTACTTTCAAAGTCCTATTCCAAATAAGATAAATCCCTGCCCCTTAAAAGCAGTGGTTGCTAAAACCCTTAAAAGTGGTTGGGCAAAACGGTTCCCAGAGAAGATTGGCTTCTTGTGGTTATGTATGAACATAATGTCTCTTCAGTTATGAGGTATATTACATTTGCTAGATGTGTGACTTTCTTTTTTCTTTAATAAATTTATTTATTTATTTGTTTATTTTTGGCTGTGTTGGGTCTTCGGTGCTGTGCACGGGGTTTCTCTAGTTGTGGCGAGTGGGGGCTACTCTTTGTTGTGGTGCACAGGCTTCTCATTGCGGTGTCCTCTCGTTGTGCAGTGTGGGCTCTGGGCGTGCAGGCTTCAGTAGGTGCAGCATGCGGGCTCAGTAGTTGCGGCATATGGGCCCTAGAGCGCGCAACCTTTAGTAGTTGTGGAACGCGGGCTCAGTAGTTGTGGCGCACGGGCTTAGTTGCTCCGCGGCCTGTGGGATCTTCCCGGACCAGGGCTCGAACCCATGTCCCTTGTATTGGCAGGCGGATTCTTAACCACTGCGCCACTAGGGAAGTCCCTAGCTATGTGACTTTAAGTAATTAATTTCTATGTAGTTCAGTTTCCTCATCTATGAAATGAAGATGATAAAAATAACCACCTCATAGGGTTGTTATGAGGAATAAATTATCTTAAGACTTAATCTTGGAAGTTCAATCTGTGTTACCTATTGTTATCATTCATTTAAAATGCTAGACCTTCTCTTTCTTATTTTAGTAGTATCAATTTGCCACCCATACATTCTTCCTCCCTCCTTTCCTCCTTCCCTCCCTACCTCCCTCCCTTCCTTCCTTCCTTCCTTCTGAATGTGTTTATTTAGTAACTGGTATGTGCCAGACACTGTGCTAGGCTCTGGAATACAATGGTAAGCAAAAAGAGATAGTGTTCCTGCCTTTACAGATCTTACAGTCTCGTGGGGAGGCCAGGCAGAAATTAAACAATCATACAAGAGTATGTACATGTCCTGTGATACATTCTTTGAAGGGTTCATGAGCCGGTTGATGATGTCAAAGGAGTTTGAAACATGGGGATTTGGCCTAACCAGGGAGGAGAGGGCATTCCTTAAGCATCCTTCAGGAGCTGATATGAGTTAAGAGCTAAAAGGTGAGTAGGAGAGACAACTTGGCAAAACAGGGAGGGAGAAATGTTTCCAGGCGGTGGAATCTGGGTGAGTAGAGCAGAGGGAGTGAGGAGGGAGGAACATGATACAACAAGAAAAGGGAAAAGGGTGGGAGGCACAGATTATGCAGAGCTTCTCGACCAGATCTACCAGCTAAGTGTTTGGAGCAATGGGGATCCAGAGAAAAAATTTAGGCTGGGTTTTACGTGTATGTGTGGAGTATTTAGACTTTAGTGGTTTTATTTGAGTTTCCAAAAGAGCGCCATGAATGAATTACTGTGAACTAATACTGTGAATTAGTGAGTTACTGTGAATTAATGTAAAGACAGATTTGGAGTGGGCTAAACAGGAAGTGAGAGACCAATTAGAAGCCTCTTGCAGTAATTTACGAGAGAGATGACATCAGTTTAGACTATGATGGTAGTGGCCAAGGTGGAATGATGTGGAAGGACGTGAGTGGCCTTTAACGAATAAAATTCCTAACATTTGGAGATGGATGAGGTTAGGAATCGGGGAAGAAGAGCTGGGTGCCGTGGATGACTTCATGAATCCTAATGAGAGTGAACATTTTCCCTTTTGTTTCCCTCCAGTGCCCAAGAAGTATAGACTGGTATAATACATGGGGTCTTTATAGAGTAGAAATTGTTAGCAGACCCGAAACATTTGAGAAAGGCCGCTTAGGTGTGCTTTATATTTAGCCAAAATAAAAGAGGAAGTTGACCTTCAACCCTTGTCTTTGTTTTGTTCCAGCAGCAGAAATCATTTTTGGTTGCTCTCTGACTCGAGTAAACAACACTCCCTGTCACCTTATCCGTTTGACGGTCAGTTCCACTTCTATATTTTCACTGGGACATGATTCTCACTGACAGGAGAAAGTTCAGCACCCAGGCCTGCAGCTGTGAAAATACTTGCTCCTCTCCAGAACTATTAGTCCTTCTGGGAAACCTGTCACAGTGCCAACCACTTACTGGTCCTGAAGTGACCCTGTTATTTTGGGAGGTAGTAAAGGAAACGATATTTTAAAACCCCCAAGTGGTACTCTCTTTGGGCACTGAAAGGTGTAAGTGATAAAATGCTCACTATACTTAAAGGCCAGAGGTAAACGGGTGCTGGATGCTCCCCAGACTCCTTCTATGTGTCAGCAAAATATATCTGAGCTTGGTAAAATAACCCAGGACCGAAGTGTTCTCTTCAGTAGAATAATCAGACAACAAGAGGCAGTCAATCAGGTTAGGCAGAAAAGCTAACTTCTTCTGTTCCTGCTTTAGAATTTTTATTACAAACAAAACACAGTCCTTAGGCAGATTTTTTTTTTTTTTATAAACCCCACATTTGTTTATTTATTGATTTTGGGCTGTGTTGGGTCTTCGTTTCTGTGCGAGGGCTTTCTCTAGTTGCGGCGAGCGGGGGCTACTCTTCATCGCGGCGCGCGGGCCTCTCACTGTCGCGGCCTCTCTTATTGCGGAGCACAGGCTCCAGACGCGCAGGCTCAGTAGTTGTGGCTCACGGGCCCAGTCGCTCCGCGGCATGTGGGATCCTCCCAGACCAGGGCTCGAACCCGTGTCCCCTGCACTAGCAGGCGGACTCCCAACCATCTGCGCCACCAGGGAAGCCCCAGGCAGATTTAAGAGCACAGGAAGAAGGCTTCAGATTTTGAACTGCTGTCATTGGAGCCCATGTTTTATTTACCTTTGTCTCTAAGCACATCCACGGTGCTTGTCACATAGTAGATACTCAATGAACGTTGGTTGGATAAAGGATTCATGTATGTTTTCATGGGTATTTATATGGTATAGCGAGTTAATTATTTTTGCCCCAGTCTGTAGAGATGGGTGCTTCCTGTATTCCATATTTATTTTGAATACTATTTAGCCACAAGGATGTTCTAAAAGTAAATAATAAGGAAATCAGTTTTAGTACAATTTTACATGTTCTGATAGATACACTTGCTGACTAGGTGCAGCTGTGGATGCTCTCCCTGGAAGAAGCTTTTGCAACCTAAATTGCACTAGAATGAGGTTATTGATGTGGGAGGAGGGGAAAGTAAGATAAAACTCACACCTTAATTTCTAGACAGGATTTCTATTTTAAAAACCAATTCCAAGCACTTCTTGTATACCTGGCCTAGGCACTGGAGATTTACCAATGATTTGTGATTTGAAATGACCCAGAATAGGCCCAATGGTTCCCCTGTCCTTTGAAGCAGTTGATCTGTTCTCTTGATTGCTGATCTGTACTTTCCCACCATCAGCTTCCTAGTCAGGGCTCCATTCCTTCTGGTCTATACTGTTGGAATAGTCTCTTTACCTTCATTTTCATACTACTCTAGTCTTGACTTCTTGTTGCTAGATTACTCTGTTACTGGTTCTCAAATGGTGGTTCCCAGGCCAGCAGCATCAGCATTGTCTGGGAACTTACTATTAGAAATGAAAATCCTTGGGCTTCACCCTGGACCTACTCAAGAAGAAACTGGCCATGGGACCCAGCAATTTTAACAAGCACATAATGTCAAATGTGAGAACCACTGCTGATATAAAGCTCAGTTCTGAGCATGTCACCTCTTTGTTCAACACCCTTTATTGCCTTCCTTGTCAGCGACCATGTAACCATGTGTTTGTATGTCCTTCTACAATAGAGCAACAGCTTCTGTTTCCCGATCCATGTAGGTATAGGTGTACCCACACTATCCAAATGGATTACTCCCCCTTGCCTCTGCTCTCCGGGCTGCTCTCTCTGTTAGTGCTGGTTCCTCTGCTAGGAATGCCCCCCCTCTCTTCCCTCTCCTTATAGAAACCATACTCATTCTTTGAAGGCCAGTTAAAAATTAATATTTATCGAAGTAATTCATACCTGTGACTTTAAAATCAAATAGTTTTGAAGGATTTATGAAGAAACATGACAAGCCCTACCCCACCTCGCAACCCCAGTCCTTCTATCCCCCCAGTTCCATTCCCCAGGGAGGCCTACTTTAGCCACTTCTGTTTTAGTTCTTCTTGTGTTTACTTCTATTTACATAACTAATAGGCAACTACTTCTATTTAAAAGTAATTTAGAAATATTATCTATTAAAGGTAATTTGAAAATATTTAATATTAAATATTTTATTTAAAAGTAATTTAAGGGCTTCCCTGGTGGCGCAGTGGTTGAGAGTCCGCCTGCCGATGCAGGGGACACGGGTTCGTGCCCCGGTCTGGGAAGATCCCACATGCCGCGGAGCGGCTGGGCCCGTGAGCCATGGCTGTTGAGCCTGTGCGTCCGGAGCCTGTGCTCCGCAACGGGAGAGGCCACAACAGTGAGAGGCCCATGTAACGCAAAAAAAAAAAAAAAAAAAGTAATTTAAAAATATTATCTTACCATGGTAGATACAATTTGAATAGATGAAATTTTACAGACAAAATTCAGTAGGTAAAATTTGGTAGACACCCCATTCCCCTCTTCATTTTTCTCAGTATATCATCAATTAAATCTTGATTTCGTGCCAAGTTCATCTTGGAATGAAAGATGATTTTTTTTGTGGAATGTTTTCAGTTACTGCCCTTTCCCTGCTCCTGTAGAACTCTGCATCTCTCCTGGTGCATGCGCACCCTTCCCTTGTATCACAACAATGTTTGTATGTGTGTATTTCCCATCCCAACTAGGTTGTAACGACCAGGGAAATCTAACCTGTATTTTACTTTCTCCACAACCTCCCAGGGCACAGCACAGGGCCTGTGATATAGTACACACTGAGTAAATGTGGCCAGTCTAACCATAAGGTAAAACATTTACCTGACCTTTGAGGCGTGGTGCTATGACAGCAGTACTAGGAATGAGTCTTTCCTTTCCAATGTGGTTTTCTAACATTACTGTGGAGAATAGTAAACTGGAGTCAGGAGACCTGAGTCAGATGAGTCTTCTTGGTGACTTCCTCTAAGACTTAGAAAAGCATTTAATGGCTTGGCTTCCATTTTTTTCATCTATAAAGTGTCAACAATAATATCTATGGACAGAGTTGTAGTGAGGCCCAAATGCAACAGCACATGTTATCAAATACAAGGTATTCCATTGATTTGGTGGACTTAAAACAAAAAGGCAAACCATTTTCTGGTTGCACATAGCACTATAAAGAACATTAAGAACAACCTTTAAATAGAAAACTCCATATTTAGATTATCCAGAGGGTCTTTCTTTCAAGGTCAGCCTAAGACTTTTTAGTGGGAATTGTATTCTCATCGTCTGAAATTTGAAGCAAGAGAGTATAAATGCTTCGTACCACTTGTCTATTCTTATCTGTTGATGAGAAATCAGCATTACTTCCAACCTTTTAGGCTTTGAAGGGATTTCAAGCTTTATCTTTTTTTTTTTTTTTTTTTTTTTTTTTTTTTTTGGTACGCGGGCCTCTCACTGTTGTGGCCTCTCCCGCTGCGGAGCACAGGCTCCGGATGCGCAGGCTCAGTGGCCATGGCTCACGGGCCCAGCCGCTCCACGGCACGTGGGATCCTCCCGGACCGGGGCACGAACCCATATCCCCTGCATCAGCAGGCGGACTCTCAACCGCTGTGCCACCAGGGAAGCCCTCAAGCTTTATCTTGATTTAATGGTTGAAAAAAAAAAAAAATCAACCAAAGGCACATTTTCTAAGAGCTTCCCTGGTCCTACTCATCAGAAAAGTGTGAGCTACTCTTCTATCAAAACTAATTAAACCTTGGGCTTCCCTGGTGGCCAACGCAGGGGGGTTCGACCCCTGGTCCTGGAAGATCCCACATGCGGCAGAGCAACTAAGCCCGTGTGCCACAACTGCTGAGCCTGTGCTCTAGAGCCCGTGAGCCACAACTACTGAACCCGAGTGCTACAACTATGAAGCCCGCACACCTAGAGCCCATGCTCCACAACGAGAAGCTGGAGCAATGAGAAGCCCACGCACCGCAACGAAGAGTAGCCCCACTTGCCGCAACTAGAGAAAAGCCTGCATGCAACAATGAAGACCAAATGCAGCCAATAATAAAATAAATTAAGTAAAAAAACTAATCAAGCCTTAAGTGTATAACCAACTCTCAATTACCAAGGTTACTGGGACTACAAACATACATAATTATATCTTACATTTATATAGTGCTTTTAACTTCTTCAAAGCACTTTTCACTGTATTGCATATATAACACAGATGGATTTTTTTTAAATCCACAAATCAGGTGAAAAAGGAACTTTTGATTCAATAATGTCACCTTTGCACCTTTCCACAGCTATCAGAGCCAGTGAACTTGTCTAGTGGAACTTCCATTGCTCTACTCTCTTCTTGACCCTCTCAACTCAAGGCGAGAAATGACTGAAAGACTTGGAGGAATCTCCAGAGGAAAGGAACCCAAGACGGAGAGGCAGGGAAGGACCTGCGCCATCCACAGACTAGATCATGAGTGCCAGGGTAATTAAGAATAACGGACTGTATATGTGATTATATCCAGAAGTCCAGGAAGAGATGAAAAAGCATGGGAAATGATGCATGAGTAGCAGTATTTACAGGACTCTTGTAATTGTCATTCACTCTACAGGCATTATTGAGCACCTACTGTATGCCAGGTACCTTCAACAAAGGGGATGGATACAGCAATGAACAACCCAGGCAAGACTGCTACTGTCATGGAGATGGCCTTTTTGAATGGTGAAGACACACAATAAACAAGAACATAAGAGAAATCAGATAACTTCTGCTTATGGACTTTTATGAAGTCCATAAACACCAGAATGTGATAATGAGTGCCTTGGGGAGGCCATGCTATTTTAGATAGGGTAGCCAGGGAAGGCCTCTCAGGATATTTGAGCTGTATCCTACAAGAGGAGCCCACCCTGTGTAGGTCTGCTAAACAGAATGATGGAATAAGTGAACTCATCAAGCTCAATGCTAGAGGGCGGGCCAGACCCCACCAGTTGTGTGGTTATTCATTTTGTGTCCTTTTGTGGATATTCCTAAAATCCTCTCCAGGAGCCCTGATTTATTGCCTCTACAAGGGGGGTTGCTAATACTGATCACCTTGACGGGTGCTCTGAGGAATAATGGGTAAACAATTGTGAGGAGCTATATAAGTGCTAAGTAATGATCACAGTAATAACCTTTTATTAAAGTCAGCACTGTGACAGGCAGCTCACACCCGGATGCCTTGGCGAATGTGGAAATCGATGTGGCTGCTCCCTGCGTACCCCAGCACCATCCTTTAAAATAGAAAAAATAAATGAGCTGATGATCATGATATTCAGAGTGGTTAGTGATCAAGTAACTGTCTTGAGAGAAAGCTGGTGTGTGAAGTGTAAAATGGGAGTAGCGAGATAATGGCACGTTCCAGCCCAGAGCAGGTAGAGGGTAGCTGGTGAATGTAACAGGATGCTTGCTGGTACACTCACCACCCGCTGCAGAGTGGTAATTCTAACCTCATCAGGATGAGGCACTGCCACCACCACCAAAAGCACTGGCAGACGGAAAGTGGGATGAGAAAGAGCCGGATCAGCAGCATCTCTGCCAGCAGCCCCATCTGGCCCTCTTGGCCTCGGCAAGCCTCCCCAGGGGGAGGACTGAGAAGCCAGCACCAAGGGGCCCTACCTTGGAAGGGCACCAAGGAAGCGGGGAGGGAGGGAGGGAAGGAGGTGGGGAATGAGTGTTGCATTTTTTCCTTTCTCAATGAAAGATCCCAGTTCCGGGAAAGACTTCAGCTGTCTTTTTACCAGAGCCTCCCTATGTAGTTAGAGATAGGAATCCACTCCCCTAGCTGCACCTCTTCCTTCCCTGCAAACCTCTCTGCAAAATATAACATTAATATCACAGAAAAATTCTTTTTTTGTGGGTCCTATCATCTCTTTAATATAAATGTGCATGTGCCCAACTTTCTTTTGTCTCCCGCCTCATACTGGCATACAACATTGTGTGAAGTGCACACACACACACACACACACACACATATACCCATGCTCCCCCAAGTCCTTTGTTAAGCACTGACTCGGCTGTTATACAGTGTCTGTCGAGTGTAGGTCACATAGTGGAAAAGTTTAAAT
Organism: Mesoplodon bidens; assembly: GCF_964165515.1. Classification (NCBI taxonomy): domain Eukaryota; kingdom Metazoa; phylum Chordata; class Mammalia; order Artiodactyla; family Ziphiidae; genus Mesoplodon; species Mesoplodon bidens. The sequence goes on from NC_138162.1 coordinate 90,131,578, forward strand.
TACTGTTGCTGCTTCTCTGAAAAGCAGGAAAATAACAACAAAAAGAGAAGACAGTAAAAAAAGAAACCACTTATTTTAAGGCTGATACTAAACACTTAACTTCATATTGACTGAGCAAGTCACCCCACCTTTGGACAAGTAGAATGGAGGTGATCTCTGAGGTGCTAAGAGCCCCCAGTGTATACTTCATTTTTTGAGGCTTGACTAGAAATTAGGGAGGTTAAAAAGAATATGGCAAGATAATCCTAGTCTTCACAAAATTATGGTTTAAATTGGGGTGGGAAAGGATCAAGCGCCTTACAAAAATCTCATTGATTTTAACCAAATGGAGAAAATTTTAAACGTTAAACATACTGGAATATTATATCTAAAGAACTTTGGGTGGGCATGCTGCATGGGGCATAGTAAGTGCTCAGGAAATTTTCTGCACACGAGTAAGGCATTTCCAACCACCAGCATCTCAGGCGGCTTGAACCTAAACTCACTTATTTACATATACCATTTCTTCAAGTGCTCTATTTCTCAAGCTAGTCAATGGAGGAATCTGGGGAGAGCTGTCCTCAGTAGATGTGGTCATCTTCATGGCCAAATCAGTCTGAATTAAGTGGGTTCATTAGCAGGACTGCCTAAATGGCTTCCAGATTTTGTTTGGTAAATATTTTAAACGCCTTGTTGATAATGGATTGGCAATAAGGTGGGAGATAAAGTCAGGAGGAAAGGTACCTGCTCAGATCCTATGCTTTTAAATTAAGCTAACTCGTACTCAACCAAATCTAGTGTCAAACTCCAAGAAATGGTTCCCAGTTATTGTCTTGGATCCTTTATTTCACTTTATTTATTTATTTTTAAGTCTCTGTTTCTGCTTTTACCTGACACTTGACTTTCTTAACTCCCTTCTTCCCCCAGCTTCTGGCTCTGTGCTCACCCCTTTGGACTTGATGAGTAACTTTGTCTTTCCTGCTTTTCACCTTTGGCACGCCTTCGAAAATGGGTTACGTTTATCTTCTGGTTGTTTCTGCTTTTGGCTGCTCAAAACTTTTCACCCTACTCAGCCAAGTTTTGTTTTTTGGTTTTTTTTTTTTTTTTGCAGTACGTGGGCCTCTCACTGTTGTGGCCTCTCCTGTTGCGGAGCACAGGCTCCGGACGCACAGGCTCAGCGGCCATGGCTCACAGGCCCAGCCGCTCCGCGGCATGTGGGATCTTCCCAGACGGGGGCACGAACCCGTGTCCCCTGCATCGGCAGGCAGACTCTCAACCACTGCGCCACCAGGGAAGCCCCTCAGCCAAGTTTTGATCCCAGGACCTTTCCCTGCTTTGACCTGTCTCAGTGGCATCTGTGCTGGGCTTAACTCCTCCAGACTGGGGGCATGGGCAAGAGGAGAGATCAAGCAAAGATCAAGCAAGGAAACAGGAAGAATATCTGGCTCAACTCAAACTGTGCAGGGCCCTGAGGCCTTGCTGGTTGTACAATTTCTTCCTACTTATTCCTCTGCTTTTTTTTTTTTCCCTCCTGTCTCTGACTCTTTCTATTTCAGTTTTTATTAAGTCTCCCCCTTCTAATTGGCTGATCCTCCTCTAGTACCCCTTTGTAAGACTTAAATGGGAGTGAAAGTAAGTGATATCCATTAGCCAAAATAAATTTGATAGCCAGGAGAAACTGCTGAATCTTGAGTGTCTTTATAGCACTTATCAAATGCCATTTTACCAGATTAGTTGGTAAATGGCTGTGTTTTTCCAGAGAGTCTATTGATAGGTAAGTCAATAAATATTTGTCAAATGAATGAATGAACGCATACTAGTTGTGTAGCACTGTATCAGGTACTTTAAATAATACAAAATATAAGATTTCGTCCTTGGCTTAAGAAGGACTTCTTCTATGCCCATTTACAAAAAGACTGTTTTGAAATATTACCAAGGGCCAGACCAGTTTCACTATTTCTTCTAGAAAACAAGATGTCATCTCTTAATGCACAACCAGCTTCATTTGGGCAAAAGGGAATGGGAGCAAAGCACTGGGTAGGGCAGTAATTGACACCTCCAAGTTAATGGACTGTAGAATTTGAACATTGGATTTTTTATATTGCATCTTCAAAATGCATAAAAGATAAATGAATTGAATGAAGTGAGCACCTGCAGAAATACCACCCATGTCAAGTAATACAACTTTGATATCACCCCAGAAGCCTCCACTCTCCTGTCTGATATAATAATATTTTACTTTTCTTTATAATTGTACCATCTTTACAAATTTCCCTAAAACATTTAGTTTTACCCAATTTTGAAATAAAAAAAAGATTAAAAAAGAAAAATAGCAATTTGCATGCAATGTTGCATTCAATGTTGGGCATGAAAAAGAAAACTAATTTTTTAAATAAGATTCAGAGGTGTACGATTTCATACATAGTAGTTTGTACCTCTTAATCCCCTACCCTTATCTTGCCTCTCCCCACTTCTCTCTCCCCACTGGTAACCACTAGTGTGCTCTCTAGATCTGTGAGTCTGTTTCTGTTTTGTTATATTCATTTGTTTGTTTTATTTCTTAGGTTCCACATATAAAAGACACTTATTGTTTAGTCCTTTTTTTTTTTTTTTTGCGGTACATGGACCTCTCACTGTTGTGGCCTCTCCCGTTGCGGAGCACAGGCTCCAGAAACGCAGGCTCAGCGGCCATGGCTCACGGGCCCAGCTGCTCCGCGGCATGTGGGATCTTCCCGGGCCGGGGCACGAACCCGTGTCCCCTGCATCGGCAGGCGGACTCTCAACCACTGCGCCACCAGGGAAGCCCTGTGTAGTCCATTTTTATGTTGGCTGTTGCCAGTCACTCTCCTCCTTTATACTTCAAAGGTATTCTTCCCAAAGCTACCTTTGGTCTTACAAAAATACTTTCCTGTACTCAATGGAACTTTGAAGGATACTGAGCTCATCTTGATGAAATGGATGTTGACATTCCATGATCATCACAGTAATTATTCCTAATTTCTACTTTGCTTCAGAAGGTCTCTTCCCTTGCCCCCTAAATCTTTACTTTTACAATGGTATCTACAACTTTAATTATACTTGACAATAAACTTCTTTCACCACAAAATCTGTTTTATCATGCATATACCCATCATTACCTTCAAATATCCTGTTTTTAAGAAATCCCATTTATGTAGGGCTCCCAGAGTTATAATATTAGCAATGGTGTTTTTAACTGTTTCTGTAATTGCTGTTTGTAATTATTGCAAATCAAATTTGTACAAATTATTAGATGCTGGTTGAATTACCTATCAGACGGGTGAAATTGTCCTGCAAACCACTGTATGCTGAACAAATCTACAGAGTAGAAACTGAGATGGAATTTGGATTCCATGGACAATCAAATCAGATGCTGTAGTATTAACACATACTTTGGGTTCAGAATAATCTTGCTAATCACACTTCCAAATTAATCAGCTAATGTCAGTTTCCATGAAGAAGAGATTTTCTAGTGGGTCCTGGTTAGATAAGATTTGGGAAGGTTGAGGGCAACAGAGAAAGCTCCTGGTGAGAGGATTAGCTAGGGCACAGGACAGAAGAGAACAATGAGAAGGCTATATTTGTAGATGAACTAGGCTATAAGTGCTATAATATAAACTTACAATTTTGCCACACTGCTATGTGAATTAATTATTTTCCTTGATTCAGATTTTATATTTTTCATGATGTAATAAATAGTGAGATCTAGTCTCATTCTTCCGTGTGTTTGGATACAGTGAGTAGACTGCTTTGGCTGAATCAATAGTGTCATGCAGGGGAGATTTGAGAAACAATATTGGCAAGAAAAGTAAGGTCAGATTATGACAATCCTTAAAATGCTTATATTGGGCTTTATCCTTCAGAAGTCATTTAGTGTTTGTTTTTAATTGAGAACACCATGAGGAAAACAGTGTTTCTAAGGAATAAAGACTCTAGGCAGGGAGATTAGGTAAAATAATATAGCAATAATTCAGGCATTAAGAAATAAGGTTGGACTAGGCTGGTGATGGTGGCAGTGGATTAAAAAGGAAGGGGTAGGTGCAACATTATAAGGGGTAGAATTTGGCTTCTTTCTCTGCCTTTTCAGCCACTTGGGCTTAATCCTGCTCACTCTCCTTTATTTATTTCCCTTCCCATTTATATTTTCCTTCTGCTCTTGATCCTACTTTTCCTTTACCATTTTTTCTCTCTTTCCTTTGCCTGCATGAAAAAAAATTCTCTTAATACCTTCCTATATAGGATGATGACTGAGTCAGGCAGATATCAAACGGGCAATATGGGTAGAAATTAACCATATGATTCACTAACCAGAATATGTTGGTGCTTGTAAATATATACATATATTTAAATATATATATTTACCTTTTATTTTCAGTTAGAAGGAAAGAAAGGAAAAAAAAGAGTAAATGGAAAAATGAGAGACAGAGGCTTTCATTTATTCATTCATTCATTCAAGAAGTGCTGTGTTTCCAGAGAAAGAAATAGAAAAAAGACAACAAAATAATTTATGTTATTGTAATTTTATTATGTATTTTCCCTTTTAACTCGGCTGGATAAAGTAGACTTGCCAGGATGGGAGGCAAAAGACTAAGGTGTGATGGGTAGTTTCCTTGCCCTCACTTTTTGACATGTTGTTTCTCTTATCAAAAGGTGGGGTCTAAATCTGCACTCCTAGGCCCCAGTGACTGGCTCAACTAATAGAATGCGGTGGAAGTGACTTTCTGGGACTTCTTAGGCTAGGTTGTAAGAAGCCTGGGTCTTTTGGAACATTTACTCTTGGAATGCTCCGTTTAGGAGCCCAGCCACCACTTTGAGAGAAGCCCAAATCACGGCTTGTCCGTGATTTGGGCTGTCCTCCAGTTGGTAGCCGCAAACAATAGCCAGCATCCCCTGTCAGTCATAGGAGTGAAGCATCTTGACGTCCAGCCCTATTGAGCCCACAGGTGATTGCAACCCCAGCTGACATCTGACTGCACTTTCTAGGAGACCCCCGGCCAATCCTAGTCAATCCATGGAACAATAAGAGACAAGAATAAACTACCATTTTAAGCTACTATACTTTAGTGTGGTTTGTTATATAGCAATAGATAATTCTTTCATCAATTGTTTGAAAGATTCATAATGCCATCCAGAATGCATGTATATTTTTTATGTTTTTTTCTTTTAAGGATCACTTTATTACTCATTAGCCATGAAATTGAAATCTGAATTGATCTTGATCAGAAGTCTTAGGAAATATTTAAGCAAATATTTTAAGCACTATCGTAGTTTTAGTACTGGTTCAGGATAAAGTGACATAAATGTGACAAGAATATTGATTTGTAATCAGAAGATGGAATTTAAATTCTAATCCTGTCATTCATCACTGTGTGACCTAGGGCAAGTTATTTAACATCTCTGATTCCTAGTTTCCAATGCTATAGTATATTTGAAAGTATTTAGTGTTGCCGGGCAAAACACAGATAGTCAATAAATTTCCATGTCTTTCCTTCTTATGAAAGTCCTCTGTAAGTGCAACCATGCTGAAGCTTAGCACATTATCATACTGCTTGCTAAAACTTAATATTGTTATTATTTATCAAGTATTTCTCTTGATAAGTATTTCATAGGCTTCTATAGTACTACCTTTAGTAGTGTGGTCTACCTTACCTTTCTTGTGGGATAACTTGTTTAATAGATTTTGGCACTCATTTCTGTTGCTAGATTCTCACAAAGGCAATTTTGTGGCAACCTTCTTTGGGTTTCAAGGACATGACCTTGTCTCACATCTTGAATGTGGTTCCCTACCCTAGTACAAATGTTAATATGTTAAGTGCATATCAAATAAAAATTTTAATTCAGTTCATCATATGTTTATGTATTTAAATTTAAGAATCAAATTGATGTAATTGGTAACATTACCCATTTGCTTTGATTTGAGATGCCAAGTGATTGAAAAAAATTTTAATTTAGAAGAGCATTACCTTGCTTATTTGAATTTCTCATTTTTGTATAATTAGGGTGAACTAATTTAATTTGCAGTTATCCTTTTTAATGACTTAAATGATATCAGCTGAGATATTCAAGACCACATGATTAGTGGAGTTATCCTGCCTATTACTCAGTCTCATTGGGTTGGAAAGTACAAGTGCAACTTGTGAAGCTTGGAGATGGAAGTTGCAAATTTGATCTTTTCTTCATTAGCATATATATTTTTTCTATTTTGTTCCCCTCACCTCACTCTAAGCTGCTTTGTGTTTTCCAGAGGAACCACACACTGCATTTGGTGATGGTCCTCCTTTTCTAACTCTGCTCTGATTTTATGTCATTTTCACTCAGTGTTCAGCTCACATCTCAGTTCTGCAAAGTATAGGCTTATTATTCATTTGGTGAGTTATGGTAGAAATCCCCAAGACAATGCTCTTTATGGAGACTGAGTTACCTTCAGTAAATACTTTTTTTGTTGATGCATTTTAACGAGGCTTTCAAAAATTTTGATACCAGACTTCTGACTAAAGTAGCTGGAACCTATAGTTTTAGAATAGAGTTTTTCGAAATGCAGGTCTTGACCCATTAGTGGACTATAAAATAATTCTTGGGGTTGTGACAATCACTTAAAAACAATGAAACAATGTGGAATAGATAATATTAGAATGGACTATATGTAATAAGGGTAAGGTATCATAAAACTTTTTTATCAGTTTTGTGTTTGTATATATACATATACTTGTTTATGATAAAAATTATTCTATATATTTTTGTGAGTTGCTGTCAAAAGAGTTTGAAAGCCACTGCCTTGGATTTACTTTTTAAGTTTTAAAAATTTTTACTTTTTAAATTTTTTTTGTTGTAGACCATTTTTAAAGTCTTTATTGAATTTGTTACAGTATAGCTTCTGTTTTATGTTTTTGGTTTTTTGGCTGAGAGGCATGTGGGATCTTAGTTCCCAGACCAGGGATTGAACCTGCACCCCCTGCAATGGAAGGCGAAGTCTTAACCACTGGACCACCAGGGAAGTCCCCACTGCCTTGGATTTAAAGCTATCTGAAACAATTTTAAAATATAGCAGTTTGTAATGAAGCCCCAACAATGTATGTGAAATGTAAAAGTGTAGATAGCATCTAGTTACATAATTTAAAGGGATTTGCAGGCCCCAGCATAAGTGGGCATTATCCCAATAAATGGTAGGAACCCAAATTATGTGTCCCTGGAAGGGTCTGAGGTAACAAGTTACTCATCTAGTCTGTGACATTGCTGTTTATTGCCTTGCTACAGTTGTCTTTTGGAAATATTATGTCTTCCCTAGCCAGACTAGAAGGACCTAGTTTTCCCAAGCCCTCAGTCTGCCAGAATGGAGAGCTGGAAAACTTTAACCCTTAACTCCCCTTTTTGCTAGAGAACCTCCTTTTTCTTCCCCACTGGGTCTTTGGAAGATGAAAGGCAGCATTAAAGGTTTTGTTTCATCCATATTATGTGAGTCTGTGTTTTTGTGTGAAGGCCTACTCATTTAGAGGAGCGTTCCGTCCCTGGAATTAGAAAATTAATCCTTAATCAGAGTAACACAGTGTCACATTTTCAGTCTGCTAATGAGCTGTGGAGAGAGATGGCACATCTTTCTCCAGTTGATGGGTGCCCCTTTTAGAGGAGATATGATATCCTCACTAGTAGGTTAACACACTTCAGAACCAAAAGAATCCTCACGGCAGGAAGGAGTCCCTTGCTTTTCTGGCTCTTGCCCCTTTAAGTTTCCCAACTTCTCACTTCGCAGTCTGCTTTCTCTCCCGTTAAAATGGCTACCTATTAAGCTCATTGGTGGAATCTACCATATTGTGTCACTTAACTTTTTCCATCTGCTTATGTTTAAAAAATTTTTTTCAAAGAAAGCCCTGACCTAAATCCTTTACTCTCCTTTTATAATGCTTTTATTTTTTTTTTATTTATTTTTTTTTTTTTGCGGTACGCGGGCCTCTCACTGTTGTGGCCTCTCCCGTTGTGGAGCACAGGCTCCGGATGCGCAGGCCCAATGGCCATGGCTCACGGGCCCAGCCGCTCCGCGGCATGTAGGATCTTCCCGGACCAGGGCACGAACCCGTGTCCCCTGCATCGGCAGGCGGACTCTCAACCACTGCGCCACCAGGCTCACGGGCCCAGCCGCTCCGCGGCATGTGGGATCTTCCCGGACCAGGGCACGAACCCGTGTCCCCTGCATCGGCAGGCGGACTCTCAACCACTGCGCCACCAGGGAAGCCCATATAATGCTTTTATTTTGACCTTACTACTTGCTAAAAATCAACCCAACTCCTTCATCACTGCCTCTCCCCACAACCTCCGTCAACATTTCCCTGTTATTCAGGTTTTTAAAAAAAAATAAATTTATTTATTTATTTTTGGCTGCATTGGGTCTTCATTGCTGCATGCGGGCTTTCTCTAGTTGCGGTGAGCGGGTGCTACTCTTTGTTGTGGTGCACGGGTTTCTCATTGCGATGGCTTCTCTTGTTGCGGAGCATGGGCTCTAGGCGCGAGGGCTTCAGGAGTTGTGGCATGAGGGCTCAGTAGTTGTGGCTCGCAGGCTCTAGACTGCAGACTCGTTAATTATGGTGCATGGGTTTAGTTGCTCCGCGGCATGTGGGATCTTCCCGGACCAGGAATCAAACCCGTGTCCCCTGCATTGGCAGGCAGAATCTTAACCACTGCACCACCAAGGAAGTCCTGGGATATTTTTTTCCTTTTACCACATGGGACATTTTCAGGACTAGGAGCTTTCTCCTATTCTTCTCAAGGAGCTTTCAGATGAATTAATGAAACAAGGTAGATAAATTTGTTACCATCATTAGAATCTCATTATAAAATATTCTCTATAGCTCAAAATGTGGCATAAGGCAGATCCCTATTTAAGAGGAAGAGCCTTATTATAAATTATCTTGAAGACCCTGAGATTGTCCTTAAGAGCAGTGCTATGGGAGGATATGAGGCACAATCTTGGTCACCACGGTATATAAGTGGAGAAAGTGAGATGGTCTCCCAAAGAACTGGACTTGATTTTATCCTGAGCTACTCCTTGATTTTAAACTCTTATAATCACAGAATATAAAGAAGGAAGAAACCGTGTTCATTCTGTCTCATTTTACAAAGTAGGAAATTGAGACACAGAAGCACGAAGTCATTAAGATCATTCAGTTATTTATTTGGTTACTTGGACTAGGGTGGTTTCAGAAAGGAGTAGCAAAGTGGATGTATCAGTATTTGAGAGCTATTGAGGGACCGTAATAATCAGCATTGACTGGTTGGTGGCAGGCTGCGGGGTTGGACACTGAGAGGGAAGATTCAAAGATGGTGCTTGAGTCTTTAGCCTTAATAACCACGCATTCAGGAGACATTCATTCTGAAGGAGGATATAGGAGGAAAAGTGTACTTGCAGAGAAAGGTTGTGAATTCAGACTGGAAATATTGAGTTTTGAGTGTCTTTGGTAAAATCCAAGACAGTGTGTTACAATTGAATATACACAGGAGGAAAACTATGAGACTATTGGGTTATGTAAGTGTAGTACAGAGAGTATTCCCAAGAGGAAGTTATTATCCATAGCTGCAGTGAGGCCAAGTAAGACAAAGATGGAAAGGTGTTCATTAGGTTTAACTAGAAGGAACTCATTGGTGACCTTGACAAGTTTCAGTGGAGCAGTGGGGCCAGAGCCAGACTGCAGTGGGCTGGAAATGAGTGGGAGGTGAGGAAGTAGAAAAAGTGAATATAAACAACCACCAAGAAGTCTGGGACAGCCAAGGGGAGGGTGGAAGTAGGGCAGTCCCTGCAGGGGAAGATGTAGAGGGAGGGTTTTATTTGATATGGGAGAGAGTTGGGCACGTTTAAGTACTGATGGTAAGAGGCCAGTTTTTCTACTGAAGTCAGTTTTCTCTCCTCTGGCTCCTGCCTTCTGTCTAAAGGTCTGCGTAGTTCCTGGAAATCTCAGAGCAGATCTTTTAGGAGCATCAGAATTATCTCTTGCTAATTCTTTATCAACTCTTACCAACCAACTTTTGTTATTAACTCATAAGCCCACATTCCCTGCTGACTATTTTCCAGATGCTCACATTCACATTAGATAAAAGCATTTCTCAAATTTGTTAATGGGGGTAAAGAAAACAAAACTAACCTTCTCACATTTCAAATTGGCCTGTAGATGATTTCAAACTGAGACATTAACATTTTAGACCAATTTTTAAAGATTTGAAGAAATTATTGTTTATAATTAACATTAATTACACATTTAGTCATTGACTTGTTTTATAGTTACTTCACTATTATTTATAGACTTACTAATATATAGCATATGTTTGTCATGGAACACCCAACAATGACCTGAAAGTCTTGTTTTTTAAGTATTTTACAGTTTGAAGATAAATTTTTGGGATTTATGATGATTTTCTACATTTTTGGTACAATGGTTTCTGCTGTGTCCAAACAGTGTTCTTTATGGTTCAGCTGAAACTTTTTATTGATACCCTACATTCAAATTTCCTTCTATTTCTAAAATAAGTCCTTCTGTGTGATTCTTAGTAGGAAAAATGACCCTACTTCCTGCTGTGGAAGTTGAAGAGGCCAGTTACCTTCTCTTGATAACCACTGGCAGCTGAGATGTGGACAGTTGACTTAGAATCAGCCAACAGGTTCTCTCACCAAGGGGGTCACATCCTGGGGGAATGGTAGAAAATCTCAGGGACATCGAGACTCACTCTTTTTTTTGTGTGTATGTACATGGATTAGCGTTTCATTTATTAAAGAACTAAACAAATAGTGCAAGATGTGGGTACAAGGCAGTTTTCAATATTTCTAACGAGGGCAGAAAGCCTTGCTCCAGGAACAAAAAGATTGTAATATTTGAGCTTGACCAAGTTCGGCAGAAAATGAAGTGATGAGCTAAAAACTCTCAATTCTGTGCCCTGTGGAATTAAGTCCGAAAACAGAGGATTTTCTTTGTGTTTACCATGTGACGTTAAATAAAAATACTCCTGTTGACATAAAACTCCAAAGCTCAGGGCACCCCTAGGCCACACAGCGGGCACCTGCCCCAGAGAGCACCGCCGGCCTCCATGAGAAAGTGATGCTTTCACTTCTGACCCTTGGCTGGCAGAGGCATCTCGGAAATGATCCTGAAATGCTCCCTGGGAAGAGGATTTATGCCCTTTCTGGGTGAACCACTCCCAGGACCCTTATAAACTGGACTCATATATATTTTTTTACATCTTTATTGGAGTATAATTGCTTTACAATGGTGTGTTAGTTTCTGCTGTACAACAAAGTGAATCAGCTATATGTATACATATATCCCCATATATCCTCAGCCTCCCTCCCACCCTCCCTATCCCACCGCTCTAGGTGGTCACAAAGCACTGAGCTGATCTCCCTGTGCTATGTAGCAGCTTCCCACTAGCCATCCATTTTACATTTGGTAGTGCATATATGTCAGTGCTACTCTCTCATTTCGTCCCAGCTTCCCCTCATCCCCACCCCGCCGCCGTGTCCTCAAGTCCATTCTCTACATCTGTGTCTTTATTTCTGCTCTGCCTCTAGGTTCATCAGTATCATTTTTTTAGATTCCATATACATTAGCATATGGTATTTGTTTTCCTCTTTCTGACTTACTTCACTCTGTATGACAGACTCTAGGTCCATCCACCTCATTACAAACAACTCAATTTTGTTCCTTCTTATGGCTGAGTAATATTCCATTGTATATATGTGCCACATCTTCTTTACCCATTCATCTGTTGATGGACACTTAGGTTGCTTCCATGACCTGGCTATTGTAAATAGTGCTGCAATGAACATTGTGGTACATATATCTTTTTGAATTATGGTTTTCTCAGGGTATATGCCCAGTAGGAGACTCACTCTTGACGACGGCAGCAGTGCTGAGTGCCCAGCGGCAATGGTGTCCTTGGCACTTACCTGACCAGACTGCTCCAGGGAGTTGGTCCATGCTGTGTCCTCAGCTGCCTGGCCCCTCTGAGTTCCTGTCTCTGCTCTGAACCTGCTTCCTATTGAGTCATTGAGCTCTCTGAGACCCTTCCAAGAAATTTCTCTTCTGCTTGAGTTACCTGGAGGCAGTTTCTGTTCTTTGCCATCCAGCAATTTGACTGCTTCAGAGGGTCACAATAAAGCAGCCAACAAAAACATTATACTTAGCTAACAGTTGTGGCCTGCAGGCATTGTGCAAAATGCTTTAAATAAATGATGTCACCAAATCCTCAAAACAACAGGATGAGGCAGGCATATGGGTCTATGCTTTCAAGAATCATCTCAAGGGCCTCCTTTTGTAAGAAAGCTTTTCTAATCTCCATTCCCTCTTGCAAGTAGACTTGAGTCCTCCTTTGTGTCCATTCTATGTCCTATAAAGAGGAGAGGATGAGTGTATGTATATATATATGTATTTATACTTATTTTTATATTTGAATATTTATATTTTACACACATGTACATACACATATTCTCTTTATATATACAACATTAAATATATAAAGTATGTATAATATACCTAGTATTATATGATATAATATGTAATATATAATACAATATATATATTTTATTTCCTAGCCTCTTATTAAGCTCTTACTATATGTCAGATACAGTGCTTAGCCATTCACTCACATGATCTCATGTCATTCCCACCAGAACTTTATGAATTAGATTTATTAGCTATTTTACAAAAGAGGAAGTGAGAATAAGAAAGATTAGATAACATTTTCAAGATATTACCTATGAGCTGCAGAGTTGAGAATTCAACACGTTCCATTTTGTTTTGTTTCAAATTCCAAAGCCTCTGCTCTTAACACTGTACAAACTGCCTTCACTGCCTCATTACACTCACATGGAATTGCTTCCTTCTTGTTCTGGACTGAGGCAGAGTCTGATTCTACTTGTCTTGTTTTTTTTTTCCCTTACTTGTCTAGGAGGGAGGGCAGATCTCCATTTCTTACGGCACTTCACCCAATCCTCTGTCCATGGCAGACATCATGAGTTGATGATTACACTCTGTCCCAGCGAGCTATCTCAAGAATTCCTCTCCCTCTTTTCTACAGGAAGTCACTCCCAGTTAGTTAGAGTTGAATCCTATTGCTATTCTTGACTTAGAACAATGCCTCTCACATAAATGTGCTTAGCAAACTGTTGTTAGAGTGTTGCTATTTTCTTCATTTTACAGATGAAGAAATGATAATTAGAGAAATAATAAGCCATTCACCTGGGGATATTAGTGTCTACCTCATTGGGTTTTTTTTTTTTGTGAGGATTAATTGAATTAATGCACATAAAACTCTTCAAATAGTGTCTTGGCACAAGGTAACTTGGTTATTAGTACTGCTACTCAAAAGCACACATGTTGTATCCATAGAGATAGGAAGGCGGTTGGTGGTTGCCAGGGGTTGGAGGGAGGGACGGATGAGGTGTGACTACTTAATGGGTATGAGATTTCCTTTTGGGGTGATGAAAATATTTGCAACTAAATAGAGGTGGTGGTTGCACAACATTGTGACTCTACTAAATGTCACTGAATTGTACACTTCCAAATGATGATTTTGTGTTATATGAATTTTCCCTCAAAAAAAAAAAATCTCACAGGTTATAGTGGACGGGGCAGTACCAGGGAGATCTGAGAGTGAGGGCTGCCTTTAATTTTGCTCCCTGGGCCCCTTGCTCACCTCAACTTAGTCCAAGCCCTGGTAATGTAGCCAGAATTTGGACCTAAGCCTTTAGTTCTCTAAATAAAGGGTTCTTTCCGCTTTAATATGTTGCTTTAGAAATCAGGGAAAGTCTGTCCTCACTGGTGGATAGTTGTGATTTGTGTGCTGATAATTTCAGCTGGAGGAGGAGTTGGCCTCACCTCAGGCAGGAAAACAAGTGAATTTTTAAAGCCCTTTATAGTTTACAAAGCAGTTTTAGAGAACAATGGGCTGCAAATAATAGGAACTTACTGTACATGAGTAACCCATCTAATGAGCATAGTCACCATGACTCAAAGAGACGGGTGGGCAGGAAGGGAAGTCTTGAAAGTTTATAGTCAGAAACTTCTCTTCCTGAACTTGGGGTCTGTCTTTGCCGACTGCAAAGGAAACGCAAAGACTTCAGAATGGTGTCTATTAAAAGCAAAGTGACATCATTCTCCTCCCTGGTCTGTAAGCAGCTCCACTGAGTTTGCTGCGGCATTAATGGGGCTGGTGACAGCCGCTTAGTCTAGGCTAAATAGACCTTAGGGTACAGTCATGAATTTGCCATAAGCGTGAAGTGACTGGGAGAGTCCTTGTGAAAACAAAATCTCAGATCTTCCACAGCTAATCTCTTGGCAGTTTGCTTTATTTATAACTGTGTAAGTGTGTTGCAGCACAACCCATTTTGTAAACACAGTGCTCATTAATAAACAGTAAGATATTAATGAACAGTCACCTCTCATTTTAAGGCAACTTGACATGTAGAACATAGCTAAGAATTAAGTAGCAAAAGGTGGTTTTAATTTATTACATGTTGTTCTTGTCTTTGTGTTAGATGGATTTTGAGGTGGCCTTGACCTGATTTCTGGTCAAAGGGGAAGCCAGTGTCCATGTCCACCATCTATCTCCTTGTAGCCCTGGCCCTAATGTACCAGTAGAGCAGAGGGGAGTGCACAGGGGTTATTTCTATTGCTTACAAAACCTTAAAAAGATCTTGAAAACCTTTTCAGATATTTTTTCTTTTTTTCTTTAGGCATAAACCTTCTCCCTCTGCCACTGGAGATACAGAGATAAATGGAATGGTTTCTGCCTCCAAGATCTATCAGTCTAATGGGAAGATGGTCACCAAAAGAGCTAATTGTGATGTAGGTAATAAAGACCATTCTAAGGGGACTAAGTACCAGGTGAGCAGAGGAGAGGGGATATTCAACTCTATCGATCATATTGGGCTTGGGGGTGTGGAATGGGGCAAGATTAGTGGGGGGTTGAGAGAAGAGATAACATTTAAACTGGACCTTGAGGGATTTCCTTGGACGGTGGAGTGGTGGAAGGGTGTGTGTGTGTGTGTGTGTGTGTGTGTGTGTGTGTGTTTGTCTGCATGTAGTTGAGTTCAGAAAGAGAAAGACTGTGTGTTGTATGGTTGGAATGTGGGAACCAACTGAAGGGATACGTTGGGGAAAGAATGAGTTGAACAAATCTTGCGTCCTTATTTCATCAGTGAGAAAAAACAAAGATGTGGAAAAATTAGGTGCCCTGCTCTAAGTTCACAAAGATAAGAATGCAGAGAGTAATGGAAAAATGATGCAAAGGGAAAAAGTGATCTTTTGAGATGCTAAGAATGACAAAGCTTTCTGTATTCCTAGGAATACAGGTGATTTTATCATGATTTTAGACTGCCTATGTGTCAGAAAATATGCCATTGAGGGCCTGTCTGAGCAAAGATGTTGAAAGAGATGGTGCTTTAATAGTCTGTGCTGCCAGGTCAGCGTGGGCGAAGTGGGCCTTCGGCTTGTGTCATTTGTGATCTTACATAGGGTCACTGTTTCTTTTTTTTTTGCAGTACGCGGGCCTCCCACTGTTGTGGCCTCTCCCGTTGCGGAGCACAGGCTCCAGACGTGCAGGCTCAGCAGCCATGGCTCACGGGCCCAGCCGCTCCACGGCATGTGGGATCTTCCCGGACCGGGGCACGAACCCGCGTCCCTTGCATCGGCAGGCGGACTCTCAACCACTGCGCCACCAGGGAAGCCCGGTCACTGTCTCTTTGGTTTTCATTTTCAGCTTTTTTATTTCCAGATTTGTTTTGGTGATTAACTTTTGTCACATGTTTAGGTGAATTTTAGGTGAATAACATTTGTATTTAAATACATTTTGTATACTCTTTAGGCCAATTTCATTGGCCTGTGGTTAATGTTTTCTCCTTGAGGAATGTAATTCTGTTTTTGCTAAGAGACTCAATGGGGAAATTCTACTTTATCACCAGTTTTAAGTACTTTGAGTATTCTGTATCAATTACAATGATATTTGTTAGAATTTAGAAAATGAAATATATGTGCTGAATATTCGCTATTTGCCAATCCCACTGAGCTTTTCACTGGTCTCCATCCTGCTCTGTGCCCAGCACCAGCTGGGCTTCCTTGCCTGCTGCTATCCAAGGCATCAGCACATCAGAGAGAAGCTCAGCTCCATCCCTCTTTGGGCTTGGGTGACCACTCCCTCCCCTTCCCTCTGCAGGCCTGGGGATGCTAAGGCTCCCTCTGGTGTTTCTCCATCCTTCCTCCCTTTGCTGACCTTAGCCTCCCACTGCCCCAAATCTTTGTAAACTCCTCAATTGCTCTGTATGAAAATTTCGCATTTCCTGGAGGACCCCACTGATGCATTATTTAGGTATGCTCAGAGAAAGTATATTGAAGATGCATATATGATAATTTGCATTCATATAGTACATTTGTTACATAAACTAAATTTAGTGGGGGTACAATTAGGAAACAACTCTTTTCTTTACATTAAAATGTAAGGCAAAACATTTTAAAAATATTCCTACAACTAACAACATGCTTTAGGACTTTTGCTTCCTCACCTCTTGAAAACAGCTCAGGCAGAATCATGTTTGGTTATTATTATTGAGTTATATTTTCAAGTATTAGAGAACCTACTTGAATCTTAAAAAAAACACACACACACACAATGACTCTCCATCCTGCATACAGTTTAAAAGTTTCGCCCAAGTTCTTTGCTCTCTCCTCAGCTTAATTCTGACTCAAAGCTTGGGGTTTGGCAGTGGGAAAGATGGGCATTATCTGTACTTTCATTCTTTTCTTTTCTACCCTGTCCCACCAAACTCCAGTATTATGGATTTTTTTTTTTTTTTTTTGGCCGTGCTACATGGCTTGCGGAATCTTAGTTCCCCGACCAGGGATCCAACCTGGGCCCTGGCACTGAAAGCACCGAGTCCTCACCACTGGACTGCCAGGGAATTCCCCTGGAATTTTTAAAATATCCAGCTTAAAGTAAGTAAGATACCAGCCTCCCTTATCTGACAAGCTCTGGCTTTTCTGAGTGATTCACTTGAAAGCTTCTTCAGTTGGCTCCAGGCTCGGTGAAAACATCTCTTTCTCATCTCTACATATAAATTCACCTTTGAAGAACTTTCTGATGAATCTCTAGTTTTCTCTTTCATATGCTGCTGGGGAGGTGAGCAGTGGATGACTTTGGCCTCTTTTAATAATTTCTGAGAGGATGTGTCCCTAGATGATAGATGATGATCTGTTTCGATAGCTTTGAGGCTTTAGCTAAAATTTCCTTGTTAGGCATCAAGAAATGTCTAATCTCACATCCTGTTATGTTTGAATATTTTAAAAGGCATATTAAGAAAAGAAAAAGATGATGGCCATTCTGACTGGTGTGTAGTTTTGATTTGCATTTCTCTAATGATTAGTGATGTTGATCATTCTTTCATGTGTTTGTTGGCTATCCGTATATCTTCTTTAGAGAAGTGTCTATTTAGGCCATCATCAAAAAATCTACAGACAATAAATGCTGAAGAGGGTGTGGAGAAAAGGGAACCCTCTTGCACTGTTGGTGGGAATGTAGACTGATACAGCCACTATGGAGAACAGTATGGAGGTTCCTTAGAAAGCTAAAAATAGAACTACCATATGACCCAGCAATCCCACTACTGGGCATATACTCTGAGAAAACCATAATTCAAAAAGAGTCATGTACCACAATGTTCATTGCATCTCTGTTTACAATAGCCAGGACATGGAAGCAACCTAAGTGTCCATCAAGAGATGAATGGATAAAGAAGATGTGACACATATATGCAGTGGAATATTAGCCATAAAAAGAAACGAAATTGAGTTATTTGTAGTGAGGTGGTTGGACCTAGAGTCTGTCTTACAGAGTGAAGTATGTCAGAAAGAGAAAAGCAAATACCATATGCTAGCACATATATATGCAATCTAAGAAAAAAAATGGTCATGAAGAACCTAGGGGCAAGAGGGGAATAAAGATGCAGACCTAGTAGAGAATGGACTTGAGGATATGGGGAGGGGGAAGGGTAAGCTGGGACAAAGTGAGAGAGTGGCATGGACATATATACACTACCAAATGTAAAATAGATAGCTAGTGGGAAGCAGCCACATAGCACTGGGAGATCAACTTGGTGCTTTGTGACCACCTAGAGGGGTGGGACAGGGAGGGTGGGAGGGAGACGCACAAGGGAGGAGATATGGGGATATATGTATATGTATAGCTGATTCACTTTGTTATAAAGCAGAAACTAACACACCATTGTAAAGCAATTATACTCCAATAAAGATGTTAAAAATAAATAAAATAAAATGATAAAATAGAAAAGAAAAAGAAGAATGTAGATGGAAGAAAGTGAGAAAAAAATTCATGAGAAAATAGAGGGAGACAACAATAAGGGAAAGTGGAGAGAGGAAAAACAAGAAAGAAGAGCTCTCATCTTGATGTCCTGAAGTCTTGCCTTGTATTAGTTGACTCTCAGTGTAACATTGCTCTTGGATGCTAAAGTGTGATATTTTATTGGAAAGAGTTCAGTGTAGTGAAATAAGTGATAATTTCAAAAGGAAAAAACCAGACATTTAGGAACACTGTGCTAAATTGCTAAAATTTAGTTTTTAATTCTAGCAGACATTGAATTTGTTCCTTTACCATCCATTTCAGCTTCCTTGAGTGACAACCATGGACTTTAGGAGGAATGAACCTTATCTTCAGATCCAGAGGAGGGTCCTGCTTGATCTAAGCCTCTCAGAATAATCCCAGTTCCTTGTCATAGTGATTGATACAGGTTTAAGCCAGTCAGAGCATAGCAGTTCCCATCCTACAGACACTGTGTTGGAGTAGTCCAGTAAGAGTGAAGCCTGGGACTTTTGTATGATGATGTTTCCAAAAACTGGCTTTGGCCTTTGTTCTACCCTTGGGTGTGACTGCGGAACCACCATAAGTGCTGCTGGCAGTCATTTTATGAGGCCAGCCCAAGAACAAAGCCAACATTTGAAGGCAGACAGAACTGAGGTAACTGCAGAAAAATTGAGCCGGAGCCTAGACCAAACCATGCCTGGGACCAACCCATGGAAAATCCGTCCTATGGACTTCTCAGTTACAGGAGCTAGTAAATTCCCTGAATTTTTAAAGCCAGTTGAATAGCTTTTCTGTTATTTGCCACAGAAATAATCTCAGCTGATAACACTTTTGTTGCATTTGATTAATTTAAACTGAATGAAAACAACCAGTCCTCAGTCCTCACTAAAAGACAGTATACATTTATAGTTTCTGAATATCGAATGCATTTATAGTTTGTTACATACGCAATGCAAAGGATCGAAACAAAAATCCCAAAAGCTGGACCTCATTGCTTCATTCACACAGAATAAGGGCTATGGAATTTCAAGGAACACAAACTTTAATATTAAAGTTACTTGAAGATAAAGGAAAAATTATAGATGAGCCAGAGCTGAAATGGTTTGAAAGAACGCAGCTATTTTGACATAAACTTCTGCCAAGCTAGGCAGAATAGAAATGAAGAAAAACTGATATGAGTTTAAAGTCTACTGTTTGCCAGTTACTTTCATAAACATTATCACTCTGAATTTTCACAATAATCCTTTGAGATTGCTATTATCCCCTCCCCCACCTCCATCCCCATGTTACATTTGTGGAAACAGGCTCGGAAAGAAAAAGCAATTTGTTCAAGATAATATAGTTCTTTAGTATCAGAGGCAGGATTTGAGTCCAGATTATGTTCTTTCTACAAACTCGCTGTTTCTTTATAACAGCGGTCCCTAACCTTTTTGGCACCAGGGACTGGTTTCATGGAAGGCAATTTTTCCATGGACCCCGGGGTGGGGGATGGTTTCAGGATGATTCAAGCGCATTACATTTATGTGCACTTTATTTCTATTATTATTACATTGTAATATATAATGAAGTAATTATACAACTCACCATAATGCAGAATCAGTGGGAGCCCTGAGCTTGTTTCCACTTGCCACTCACTGATAGGGTTTTTGTTTGTTTGTTTGTTTGTTTGTTTTTCCCCATAACCCCTCCCTCATGCGTCTCCCTCCCACCCTCCCTATCCCACCCCTCCAGGCGGTCACAAAGCACCGAGCTGATCTCCCTGTGCTATGTGGCTGCTTCCCACTAGCTATCTACCTTACGTTTGGTAGTGTATATATGTCCATGCCTCTCTTTCGCTTGGTCACAGCTTACCCTTCCCCCTCCCCATATCCTCAAGTCCATTCTCTAGTAGGTCTGTGTCTTTATTCCTGTCTTACCCCTATGTTCTTCATGACTTTTTTTTTCTTAAATTCCATATATATGTGTCAGCATACAGTATTTATCTTTCTCTTTCTGACTTACTTCACTCTGTATGACAGACTCTAGGTCTATCCACCTCATTACAAATAGCTCAATTTCGTTTCTTTTTATGGCTGAGTAATATTCCACTGTATATATGTGCCACATCTTCTTTATCCATTCATCTGATGATGGACACTTAGGTTGTTTCCATCTCCGGGCTATTGTGAATAGGGCTGCTATGAACATTTTGGTAACATGTCTCTTTTTGAATTATGGTTTTCTCAGGGTATATGCCCAGTAGTGGCATTGCTGGGTCATATGGTAGTTCTATTTGTAGTTTTTTAAGGAACCTCCATATTGTTCTCCATAGTGGCTGTACCAATTCACATTCCCACCAGCAGTGCAAGAGTGTTCCCTTTTTTCCACACCCTCTCCAGCATTTATTGTTTCTACATTTTTTGATGATGGCCATTCTGACTGGTGTGAGATGATATCTCATTGTAGTTTTGATTTGCATTTCTCTAATGAGTAAAGATGTTGAGCATTCTTTCATGTGTTTGTTGGCAGTCTGTATATCTTCTTTGGAGAAATGTCTATTTAGGTCTTCTGCCCATTTTTGGATTGGGTTGTTTGTTTTTTTGCTATTGAGCTGCATGAGCTGCTTATAAATTTTGGAGCTTAATCCTTTGTCAGTTGCTTCATTTGCAAATATTTTCTCCCATTCTAAGGGTTGTCTTTTGGTCTTGTTTGTGGTTTCCTTTGCTGTGCAAAAGCTTTGAAGTTTCATTAGGTCCCATGTGTTTATTTTTGTCTTTATTTCCATTTCTCTAGGAGGTGGGTCAAAAAGGATCTTGCTGTGATTTATGTCATAGAGTGTTCTGCCTATGTTTTCCTCTAAGGGTTTGATAGTGTCTGGCCTTACATTTAGGTCTTTAATCCACTTTGAGCTTATTTTTGTGTATGGTGTTAGGGAGTGATCTAATCTCTTACGTTTACATGTCTCTGTCCAGTTTTCTCAGCACCACTTATTGAAGAGACTGTCCTTTCTCCACTGTACATTCCTGCCTCCTTTATCAAAGATAAGGTGACCATATGTGTGTGGGTTTATCTCTGGGCTTTCTATCCTGTTCCACTGATCTATCTTTCTGTTTTTGTGCCAGTACCATACTGTCTTGATTACTGTAGCTTTGTAGTATAGTCTGAAGTCAGGGAGCCTGATTCCTCCAGCTCCATTTTTCGTTCTCAAGATTGCTTTGGCTATTCGGGGTCTTTTGTGTTTCCATACAAATTGTGAAAATTTTTGTTCTAGTTCTGTGGAAAATGCCAGTGGTAGTTTGATAGGGATTGCATTGAATCTGTAGATTGCTTTGGGTAGTAGAATCATTTTCACAGTGTTGATTCTTCCAATCCAAGAACATGGTATATCTCTCCATCTATTTGTATCATCTTTAATTTCTTTCATCAGTGTCTTATAATTTTCTGCATACAGGTCTTTTGTCTCCTTAGGTAGGTTTATTCCTAGATATTTTATTCTTTTTGTTGCAGTGGTAAATGGGAGTGTTTCCTTGATTTCACTTTCAGATTTTTCATCATTAGTATATAGGAATGCCAGAGATTTCTGTGCATTAATTTTGTATCCTGCAACTTTACCAAATTCATTGATTAGCTCTAGTAGTTTTCTGGTAGCATCTTTAGGATTCTCTATGTATAGTATCATGTCATCTGCAAACAGGGACAGCTTTACTTCTTCTTTTCCGATTTGGATTCCTTTTTTTTTTTTTTTTTTTTTTGTGGTACACGGGCCTCTCACTGCTGCGGCCCCTCCCTTTGTGGAGCACAGGCTCCGGACGTGCAAGCCCAGCGGCCGTGGCCCATGGGCCCAGCCACTGTGCGGCATGTGGGATCCTCCCGGACCAGGGCACGAACCCACGTCCCCTGCACTGGCAGGCGGACACTCAACCACTGCGCCACCAGGGAAGCCCTGGATTCCTTTTATTTCCTTTTCTTCTCTGACTGCTGTGGCTAAAACTTCCAAAACTATGTTGAATAAGAGTGGTGAAAGTGGGCAGCCCTGTCTTTTTCCTGATCTTAGTGGAAATGGTTTCAGTTTTTCACCATTGAGGACGATGTTGGCTGTGGGTTTGTCATATATGGCCTTTATTATGTTGAGGAAAGTTCCCTCTGTGCCTACTTTCTGCAGGGTTTTTATCATAAATGGGTGTTGAATTTTGTCGAAAGCTTTCTCTGCATCTATTGAGATGATCATATGGTTTTTCTCCTTCAATTTGTTAATATGGTGTATCACGTGGATTGATTTGCGTATATTGAAGAATCCTTGCATTCCTGGAATAAACCCCAATTGATCATGGTGTATGATCCTTTTAATGTGCTGTTGGATTCTGTTTGCTAGTATTTTGTTGAGGATTTTTGCATCTATGTTCATCAGTGATATTGGCCTGTAGTTTTCTTTCTTTGTGACATCCTTGTCTGGTTTTGGTATCAAGGTGATGATGGCCTCGTAGAATGAGTTTGGGAGTGTTCCTCCCTCTGCTATATTTTGGAAGAGTTTGAGAAGGATAGGTGTTAGCTCTTCTCTAAATGCTTGATAGAATTCACCTGTGAAGCCATCTGGTCCTGGGCTTTTGTTTGTTGGAAGATTTTTTATCACAGTTTCAATTTCAGTGCTTGTGATTGGTCTGTTCATATTTTCTATTTCTTCCTGATTCAGCCTTGGCAGGTTGTGCATTTCTAAGAATTTGTCCATTTCTTCCAGGTTGTCCATTTTATTGGCATAGAGTTGCTTGTAGTAATCTCTCATGATCTTTTGTATTTCTGAAGTGTCAGTTGTTACTTCTCCTTTTTCATTTCTAATTCTATTGATTTGAGTCTTCTCCCTTTTTTTCTTGATGAGTCTGGCTAATGGTTTATCAATTTTGTTTATCTTCTCAAAGAACCAGCTTTTAGTTTTATTGATCTTTGCTATCGTTTCCTTCATTTCTTTTTCATTTATTTCTGATCTGATTTTTATGATTTCTTTCCTTCTGCTACTTTTGAGGTGTTTTTGTTCTTCTTTCTCTAATTGCTTTAGGTGCAAGGTTAGGTTGTTTATTCAAGATGTTTCCTGTTTCTTAAGGTGGGATTGTATTGCTATAAACTTCCCTCTTAGAACTGCTTTTGCTGCATCCCATAGGTTTTGGTTCGTCGTGTCTCCATTGTCATTTGTTTCTAGGTATTTTTAAATTTCCTCTTTGATTTCTTCAGTGATCACTTCGTTATTAAGTAGTGTATTGTTTAGCCTCCATGTGTTTGTATTTTTTACAGATCTTTTCCTGTAATTGATATCTAGTCTCATAGCATTGTAGTTGGAAAAGATACTTGATACAATTTCAGTTTTCTTAAATTTACCAAGGCTTGATTTGTGACCCAAGTTATGATCTATCCTGGAGAATGTTCCATGAGCACTTGAGAAAAATGTGTATTCTGTTGTTTTTGGATGGAATGTCCTATAAATATCAATTAAGTCCATCTTGTTTAATGTATCATTTAAAGCTTGTGTTTCCTTATTTATTTTCATTTTGGATGATCTGTCCATTGGTGAAAGTGGGGTGTTAAAGTCCCCTATTATGAATGTGTTACTGTCGATTTCCCCTTTTATGGCTGTTAGTATTTGCCTTATGTATTGAGGTGCTCCTGTGTTGGGTGCATAAATATTTACAATTGTTATATCTTCTTCTTGGATCGATCCCTTGATCATTATGTAGTGTCCTTCTTTGTCTCTTCTAGTAGTCTTTATTTTAAAGTCTATTTTGTCTGATATGAGAATTGCTACTCCAGCTTTCTTTTGGTTTCCATTGGCATGGAATATCTTTTTCCATCCCCTTACTTTCAGTCTGTATGTGTCTCTAGGTCTGAAGTGGGTCTCTTGTAGACAGCATATATATGGGTCTTGTTTTTGTATCCATTCAGCCAATCTGTGTCTTTTGGTGGGAGCATTTAGTCCATTTACATTTAGGGTAATTAACGATATGTATGTTCCTATTCCTATTTTCTTAATTGTTTTGGGTTCGTTATTGTAGGTCTTTTCCTTCTGTTGTGTTTCTTGCCTAGAGAAGTTCCTTTAGCATTTGTTGTAAAGCTGGTTTGGTGGTGCTGAACTCTCTCAGCTTTTGCTTGTCTGTAAACGTTTTAATTTCTCCATCAAATCTGAATGAGATCCTTGCTGGGTAGAGTAATCTTGGTTGCAGGTTTCTCTCCTTCATCACTTTAAATATGTCCTGCCAGTCCCTTCTGGCTTGCAGAGTTTCTGCTGAGAGATCAGCTGTTAACCTGATGGGGATTCCCTTGTGTGTTATTTGTTGTTTTTGCCTTGCTGCTTTTAATATGTTTTCTTTGTATTTAATTTTTGACAGTTTGATTAATATGTGTCTTGGCATATTTCTCCTTGGATTTATTCTGTATGGGACTCTCTGTGCCTCCTGGACTTGACTGACTATTTCCATTCCCATATTAGGAAAGTTTTCAACTATAATCTCTTCAAATATTTTCTCAGTCCCTTTCTTTTTCTCTTCTTCTTCTGGAACCCCTATAATTCGAATGTTGGTGCGTTTAATGTTGTCCCAGAGGTCTCTGAGACTGTCCTCTGTTCTTTTCATTCTTTTTTCTTTATTTTGCTCTGCAGCAGTTATTTCCACTATTTTATCTTCCACCTCACTTATCCGTTCTTCTGCCTCAGTTATTCTGCTATTGATCCCACTAGAGTATTTTTCATTTCATTTATTGTGTTTTTAATCGTTGCTTGATTCATCTTTAGTTCTTCTAGGTCCTTGTTAACTGTTTCTTGCATTTTGTCTATTCTATTTCCAAGATTTTGGATCATCTTTACTATCATTATTCTGAATTATTTTTCAGGTAGATGGCCTATTTCCTCTTCATTTGTTAGGTCTGGTGGGTTTTTATCTTGCTCCTTCTCCTGCTGTGTGTTTTTCTGTCTTCTAATTTTGCTTATCTTACTGTGTTTGGGGTATCCTTTTTGCAGGCTGCAGGTTTGTAGTTCCCATTGTTTTTGGTGTCTGTCCCCAGTGGGTAAGGCTGGTTTAGTGGGTTGTGTAGGCTTCCTGGTGGAGGGGACTAGTGCCTGTGTTCTGGTGGATGAGGCTGGATCTTGTCTTTCTGGTGGGCAAGTCCACGTCTGATGGTGTGTTTTGGGGTGTCTGTGGACTTTTTATGATTTTAGGCAGCCTCTCTGCTAGTGCGTGGCGTTGTGTTCCTGTCTTGATAGTTGTTTGGCATAGGGTGTCTAGCACTGTAGCTTGCTGGTCGTTGAGTGAAGCTGGGTGCTGGTGTTGAGATGGAGATCTCTGGAAGATTTTCGCCATTTGATATTATGTGGAGCTGGGAGGTCTCTTGTGGACCAGTGTCCTGAAGTTGGCTCTCCCACGTCAGAGGCACAGCACTGACTCCTGGCTGCAGTGCCAAGAACCTTTCATCCACACGGCTCCTCAATTTGGGATGATTCGTTGTCTATTCATGTATTCCACACATGCAGGGTACATCAAGTTGATTGTGGAGCTTTAATCCGCTGCTTCTGAGGCTGCTGGGAGAGATTTCCCTTCCTCTTCTTTGTTCTCACAGCTCCCGGGTCTCAGCTTTGGATTTGGCCCCGTCTCTCCGTGTAGGTCGCCGGAGGGCATCTGTTCTTCGCTCAGACAGGACAGGGTTAAAGGAGCAGCCGCTTCAGGGACTCTGGCTCACTCAGGCCACGGGGGAGGGAGGGGTACGGAGTGTGGGGCGAGCCTGCGGCGGCAGAGGCCAGCGTGACGTTGCACCCGCCCGAGGTGCACCGTGCGTTCTCCCAGGGAAGCCATCCGTGGATCCCGGGACCCCGGCAGTGACGGGCTGCACAGGCTCCCCGGAAGGGGGGCGTGGACAGTGACTTGTGCTCGCACACAGGCCTCGTGGCGGCGGCAGCAGCCCCAGCGTCCCACGCCCGTCTCTGGGGTCCGCGCTTTCAGCCGCAGCTTGCGCCCATCTCCACTGATAGGGTTTTGATATGAGTCTGAAAGCAATTGATTTATCATGGTCTCTGTGCAGTCAAACCTCTCTGCTAATGAAAATCTGTATTTGCAGCCACTCCCCAACGCTAGCATCACTGCCTCAGCTCCACCTCAGATCATCAGGCGTTAGATTCTCATACGGAGCGGGCAACCTAGATCCCTCACATGTGTAGTTCACAGCAGGGTTTGAGCTCCTATGAGAATCTAATGCTGCCACTGATCTGACAGGAGGCGGAGCTCAGGCAGTAATGCGAGCCATGGGGAGCGGCTGTAAATACAGATGAAGCTTTGCTCACCCGCCCGCCTCTCTCCTCCTGCTGTGTGGCCTGGTTCCTAACAGGCCACGGAGCGGTACTGGTCCATGGCCCGGGGGTTGGGGCTTTATAAGATATAGCTAGAAACTACAGGGGTCTGTAATGCCAGCCAGGGTTGGAGCAACTTAGAATGCATTTAGTAGTTGCTTTGTGTGCCAGAGGTCTTTTAGATTGCAGACCCTGAGCTTTAGCTTTTTTGGTATTATTTAATTTACAAACAAGTCTAGCCCTCTGCCTTGGGAATAGCAAACACAAAGGAAGAATTGGATTCAGTAGTGTTTGCTTCCATATAACCTAACCAAACATAAGATGCCTTATTCTGATGCACTGCTTCCTTCTCGTTTTCCTAAAAAGATTCATGAACCCTCTGCCAATATGATAAGTGTTGGGGGAAATGAGTTTCTGAATTGTCATTCTAGGAATTGCCTTTTGCAGCTGAAACTTCACCACTTAGTCAAGCCTTCCCCTACCATCTGCTCAGCTCCAAAACTGCTGCAGAGGTTGAGAGGATCTGCTTAAATTACAAAGAATCATATCTATGATAGAAATTCCATGCCATGAAATCTTCTCTTATTTTCCCAGCTTGTCTGACACTGGCTCCAGAGGACCACACTTTTAGGATCACCAGGGTACTATCGCAAGGTATCAGGTCTTCAAAGGCAGCCTTTCATCAACAGATGATCGTTTCCAAATATTCATTGGAACTAACCTCATAATCCAAACTTGCAAACTCATCTTGTCCCCAGCTCTGGGCCAAACACGTCTGAGCGAATTTAAGGAAATCTCCATCAGTTTTGATGGCTTAATATCATCTTAGTCTGTTGGTATTTGTGGAAGTGACTAACCGGGCACACAGCAGGCATTGTCCTTCAGGTCTAATTGTCAGACTCTTCCCCAGTTTTTGTGAGTAAACCTGTCTTACGCCATTTTTCTAGAGCCTACATGCCTATCTTTTCTCCGTGTGCTCAAGCTGTTAGTTTAGCAAGGGCTGAAGTTCTTTATTATCAGTTCAGCCCTTGTAAAGGCCTGTGTATGTCTTTGATGCTTGCTTACATGTCTCTCTAACATTTATTCCTTCATTTGTCCACTCACTCATTCATTCAATATGTTCATTTATTAGACAGTTTTTGCCAGTTTGTTAATGCTGGTCATGGCAATTCGAAATGTCTCAGGTCATGCTCCCTAGAAGCAGAGATTGATGTGGGTATTCTTAGCAAGCCATTTAATCCTGAGGGAATGTTGTAAATGTGGTGGGGAAACAGAATAGGGCAGGGGAAGAAGCTAAGCTATGATGTGATTTCATGGGACACTCTGGAGAGTGAATGGTACCATACAAGTTATTCTCCCCATTGGCAAGGGGGCTGGGCTGTTACAACCCTGCTATCGGTCACTGGTTGGCTATGGACCACCCTTGGGTATGAGTAGAGGCTAATGTGAGCTCGCAAGCACCGCCAGACAGTTCTGTCAGGCAAGGACAGTTTCTCTGGGAGGCTTGGAGTGTGAGCCATGCACTCATGACATCTGAGACACGATAATGACAAAGTGGATCTAGGTGGAGCACCAATGGTATCTGCATCACAGTGATACCTGATATTGAGTCTATGAGTGACTCCATAGAAATGGGTCATTGTAAAACAACGTGGAGATGGAGTGATAGAGCTATGCACATAAGGAGCACATAAACCAAGCTAGGTGTGAGTACGTGGGGGGATGGAATAGGGGTGAGATGGAGGAGAAAATTTGCTCAAGGAAAATTTCCCCAAGACAAATGATTCATAAATTGAGGCCTGAAGGGTAATAAGATGGTTGATGGAAGAGGGAGGAAATTTCCACCAGAGAGCATGAGCATGAACATTGGTAAATAGGGCTGCATTACGACTTTTGTGTGCCTTAAGCACTTTAGCCTCTCCTGAGCCCCCTCCTCCATAAAAAATATTAAAAATTGTATGCTATGACTATACTGATATAAATATCAATATAATCCAGGTTGGATTATATTTATTTTTTCTTTAGATTCTAAAAGAGATTGAAACATTTTCATAGTCCCCTAAAGGTACCTTGACCCTGTGCTTCTTATGCCTAAATGGACGTGTGGGCCCTGTCAGTGAAGGTAGGAACATGTGGGAAGGCAATCCTGAATAGATCAGTGCTGCTGGATGCTAAGTGTGCAGCTGTTTCTGTCTCCTGGCCTTTGCTCCCATCTGCTGCCTGCCTGCATTTCAACTAACCCTTATCACCGCCTTCCCCTAAGACCATGCTCTCCTGAGACTGGACTGGGTTGGATAGTGTCTCCCCCAAATTAATATCCACTCAGAACCTTAGAATGTCATTATTTAGAGATAGGATCTTTTCAGATGTAATTAGTCAAATTCACGTGAACATCTTAGAATAGATTGAGCCTATAATCCAAGGACTGGTGTTCTTATAAGAAGAGATGACACAGAGAGAGGAAGACCATGGATGTTTGAGGCAGAGATTAGAACAATGCAGCTACAAGACAAGGAATACCAAGAATTGCCTGCAATTATCAGAAGCTAGGCGAGAGGCATGGAACAGATTCTTCCCTAGAGCCCTTAGAGGGAGCCTGGCCCTGCTGACACCTTGCTGTTGAATTTCTGGTCTCCAGACTGCAAAAGAATAAATTTATGTTGTTTTAGCCACCCAACTGTGTCATGGTGGAACTTAGTTATGGTAATCCTAGGAATCTGGTGTAGACGGTCTCTGTAGAATGTCTCACCTGAATCTCAGGTGTTCCTGGTTATGAGTGGGCACAGTCGGGCCCTGATTCGTCACCTCTTTTCCCCATTACTTTCTGAAGTAGCTGTCCACTTTCCAGCACTGATAGTTAGTCCCTGAGTACTGAAGAGCAAGGAGATGAGTGGACAGACCAGAGAAGTTGCTAAGCTAGCTTTTGTTTCACTGGGCAGTTTCCTTCATTTACTCATTGTATCACACTTACTTTCAGCAGTGCTGGTTGCTGGAAGAAAAGGGAGCATTGTTTTCAAAGTTTCAAAGAAAAATGTTCGCTTTGGGGGGCAGGAGGAGGAAAGGAAGCTAGGTACAGTAAATGTACTGTTTAATATTTTTCTTTTATCCCTAATTCCAAAAAGCCTGTCCAAAAAAAAAAAAAAACAGGCTTTCCCAGTTTCCTAGCCATTTAACAAAAAACTTAATGTGTAAAAAAATTGTTACATGTGTA
Source organism: Mesoplodon bidens (assembly GCF_964165515.1). Lineage (NCBI taxonomy): Eukaryota > Metazoa > Chordata > Mammalia > Artiodactyla > Ziphiidae > Mesoplodon > Mesoplodon bidens. The sequence goes on from NC_138162.1 coordinate 90,161,427, forward strand.
ATACATGTAAATGTGAGGATAACATGCTGCAACATCTCATAAACTATGTGCTACTGGAGGGGAGGGGCCACATCTTTCTCTTCTTAATGCTCAGAGTCTGGCACAGTACCTGGAACATCATAATCCTCCAGTAAATGTTTGCTGAATGAATTAATCTGCCATACATTCATTCCCAAGGTGATTTAGCTCATTGGGGTCATGGGGCAGATGTCCCTCATTGCATCACATGCACAAGACCTAAGGTTGCATCTTTTTTTGTGTGTGTGATAAATTTATTTATTTATTTATTATTTATTTTTGGCTGTGTTGGGTCTTCATTGCTGCGCACAGGCTTTCTCTAGTTGAGGTGAGTGGGGGCTACTCTTCATTGTGGTGTGTGGGCTTCTCATTGCGGTGGCTTCTCTTGTTGTGGAGCACAGACTGTAGGCGCACAGGCTTCAGCAGTTGTGGCACACAGGCTCAGTAGTTGTGGCTCGTGGGCTCTAGAGCACAGGCTCAATAGTTATGGTGCATGGGCTTAGTTGCTCCGCAGCATGTGGGATCTTCCTGGACCAGGGCTCGAACCCGTGTCCCCTGCATTGGCAGGTGGATTCTTAACCACTGTGCCACCAGGGAAGTCCCGTAAGGTTGCATCTTTTAGATGGGACAACAATTTTTTTGGTGCAAGTGTATGAATGAATAGCTATATTGTCTAGATATTACCTCCAAACAAGCTCACAAGATCAAATACTCTCCACTTACATGTCAGTATGCTCGACAAAGGTACTGTCCTTTATATACAGTAATACTAGTACAAAATTATAATTTTACAATGGAAATTTTTTGTTTATGATTGAAAACACATCATTTTTAGCAGGTTTACTGGATATGGAGAGTAATTTTAACATTTATGGAGTGTCTATTATGAACCAGGACTACGGTAAGCACTGTATATGCAATATCTCCTTCAGTCATCACAACTTACCTATGAGGTTATTATTATCACCACTTTACTGGGAAGAAAACTTACATTAGACAAATTAATTAATTAGCCCATAAATTTGCAGAGCTGGGGTTCAGATAGTTGTTTTTCTAACTGCAAAATGATTTGCTGTTGAATCTCAAGCTTTATTGTACTAAAAAACATCTAGGGGAGTTTAACAAAAATACAGATTCTTAGGTCTTACTACTAGAGAACCAACAAGTCTAAGGTAGGCTCAAGTATCTATATCTTTAAGTATCACCCAGGTGACTTGGATGCAAGTGGCCCATGGGCCACACTTTGAGAAACACTGCTTTGTACTATAAGATGTCAAATACACAGTGTGAATTATTCTTTTTTATGTAATGTCTTTGATTTAACATAATTTTCCCCCTTGTGGCTGTCTAGTTTTTCCAGCATTATTTATTGTAATGGCCATTCTTTCCTCACTTCTTGTAGTTTCATTTTTGTCATAAATCAAGTGTCCATATATATGGGTTCTGAACATGACCCTCCTGTTTTATTTTTTCTGTATAATTCTTATCATCCATTGTAAACACTCTTGGAGAAATTACACTGTAGACCAAAGGGTAAGAAACATTGGAAAACCTCATGGATCTTTTTGTGACTGGACACAATACCTGTAAAATTTAGAGATGGCCATTTGCAAAGCAATGCCCAGCATTTCCTGGAATCCTCATTTAAATGTATCTATTTGGTCTACCAAGTACAATTTCTAGTATTTTTAGAAATCTGTCTACAGTTCAGTAACACTCAGGAATTACTCTTTTTCCCTCTCCATATTTGTAGCTCTCACTCCGCAAGACCTCTTTTACCAAATAAGCATTACAACATTTGGGAAAGAAGTCATCTTTTTTTAAAAATTAAAATTTGTATGGAAACACAAAAGACCCCAAATAGCCAAAGCAATCCTGAGAAAGAAAAATGGAGCTGAAGTCAGGCTCCCTGACTTCAGACTATACTACAAAGGTACAGTCATCAAAACAGTATGGTACTGGCACAAAAACAGATATATAGATAAATGGAACACGATAGAAAGCCCAGAAAGAAACTCATGCACCTATGGTCAATTAATCTACAACAAAGGAGACAAGACTATACACTGGAGAAAAGACAGTCTCTTTAATAAATGGTGCTGGGAAAACTGGACAGCTACATGTAAAATAAAGAAATTAGGGGAATTCCCTGGCAGTCCAGTGGTTAGGAGTCAACACTTTCAGTCACAGGGCCCGGGTTCAATCCCTGGTCATGGAACTAAGATCCTGAAAGCCATGCCATGTGAACAAAGAAAGAAAGAAAGAAAGAAATTAGAACATTCTCTAACACCACACACAAAAATAAACTCAAAATGAATCAAAGGCCTAAATGTAAGGCCAGACACTATAAAACTCTTAGAGGAAAACATAGAACACTCTTTTACATAAATCACAACAATATCTTTTTTGATCCACCTCCTAGAGCAATGAAAATAAAAATAAAAATAAACAAATGGGACCTAATTCAACTTAAAAGCTTCTGCATGGCAAAGGAAACCATAAACAAAATGAAAAGACAACCCACAGAATGGGAGAAAATATTTACAAATGATCCAACTGACAAGGGATTAATCTCCAAAATTTACGAACAGCTCATGCAGCTCTATGTAAAAAAAAAAAAAAAAAACCCCGACAAACAACCTAATTAAAAAATGGGCAGAAGATCTAAATAGACATTTCTCCAAAGAAGACATACAGATGGCCAAAAAGTACATGAAAAGATGCTCAACATCACTAATTATCAGAGAAATGCAAATCAAAACTACAGTGAGGTATCACCTCACACTGGTCAGAATGGCCATCACCAAAAGTCTGCAAACAGGGACTTCCCTGGTGGCCCAGTGGTTAAGACTTGTGCTCCCAATGCAGGGGACCTTGGTTCAATCCCTGATCAGGGAACTAGATCCTGCATGCTGCAACTAAGAGCCTGCATGACGCAACTAAAAGAGCCTGCACACCGCAACTAAAAGATCCCATATACCGTAAGGAAGATCCTGCATGTGGCAACTAAGGCCCAGCACAGCCAAATAAATAAATAAATATTTTTTAAGAAAAGCCTACAAACAATAAATGCTGGAGAGGGTGTAGAGAAAAGGGAACCCTGTTGCACTGTTGGTGAGAATGTAAATTGGTACAGCCACTGTGGAGATCAGTGTGGAGATTCCTTAAAAAACAAAAAATAGAACTACCATATCATCCAGCAATCCCACTCCTGGGCATTTATCTGGAGAAAACCATAATTTGAAAAGATACACGCACTCCAATGTTTACTGCAGCACTATTTACAATAGCTAAGACATGGAAGCAACCTAAATGTCCATCAACAGTGGAATGGACAAAAGATGTAGTACATATATACAATGGAATACTACTCAGTCATAAAAAAGAACAAAATAATGCCATTTGCAGCAACATGTATGGACCTAGAGATTATCATACTAAGTAAATCAGATAGAGAAAGACAAATATCATATGATATCCCTCATATGTGGAATCTAATTAAAAATGATATAAATAAACTTATTGACAAAACGGAAAAAGACTCAGAAATTTCGAAAATAAACATGGTTACCAAAGGGGAAACATGGAGAGGAGGGACAAATTAGGAACTTGAGATTAACATACACGCACTACTATATATAAACTAGATAACCAACAAGGCCCTACTGTATAGCACAGGGAACTCTACTCAGTATTCTGTAATAACCTATATGGGAAAAGAATCTGAAAAAGAATGAATGTATGTATATGATAACTGAATCACTTTGCTGTACACCTGAAACTAACACAACATTGTAAATCAACTATACTCCAATAAAATTTTAAAAATTAATATTAAATTTAATATACATACGTTTTAATGTATCTGAAAACATGCATTATATTTCTTGAAAACATACATTACATTTCTTGAATGATCAGCCCATAATCCTCATTTTGAAAAGCTGAAAACTATAAGGCAACCATGATTATATTATCTGAAAACAAAGTAGCAGTCCTGTTTTGCCCCCAGCTACTCTCCTTTCTCTTCCCATCTATAACAATGTTACATGCTCTTCATTTCCCATTTAATCTTTAACCACTGTTATTTGCCCTCTGCCCTCACTACTCCAATTGATCACCTTCAACTTTGTGTCTTCAAAAGTTATCTTTTATTAAGAGCATCTTATTTTACATTCAAATGTCATTAGGAAAGAAAGATAAAATATAGACATAGTAGTATTTACCTCTCAGGTGTTCTGCTTTTGAACAAAATTTTCCCCCTCATGGCAATTTTCTGTTGCCTCAGATAGGGTGCCTATTGTAAATTTAGCTTCATTTAATTTGATTTATAAATGAGAAAAACAACAGATTATACATATTTGCCCACTGAAACATAAGGCTTTCCTTTAAATTTGATTTGATGCCAACATGTAATTTTGATATGCTGTCAAGCAAACTCTTAAAACCATCTTTTCTTTTTATAGTACTATATGATACAGGCTAAAAAGACAGCGTTTATGATGAATTGCAGGTGAGGAAACTGAGGCATAGAGATATGAAATTATTTAGCTAAAACCATGAAGGAAATTGTATAAACAACCCAGATTCCACTGTATTGCTTTTCAGTGAGTTCCAAGGTTCAAGGCAGTTACCCAGCTGGATCCCCAAGAAGGGCAAAAGCTTCCCATTAGAAGTGGTTCAGGGGGCTTCCCTGGTGGCGCAGTGGTTAAGAATCCGCCTGCCAATGCAGAGGACGCGGGTTCGAGCCCTGGTCTGGGAAGATCCCACATGCCATGGAGCAGCTAAGCCCATGTGCCACAATTACTGAGCCTGTGCTCTAGAGCCCATGAGCCACAACTACTGAGCCCACGTGCCACAACTGCTGAAGCCCATGCACCTAGAGCCTGTGCTCCACAACAAATGAAGCCACCGCAATGAGAAGCCCGTGCACCGCAATGACGGGTAGCCCCTGCTCGCCACAACCAGAGAAAAGCCCGCATGCAGCAACGAAGACCCAACGCAGCCAAAAATAGATAAATAAAATAAAAATAAATAAATTTATTTAAAAAAAAAAAGAAGAAGTGGTTCAGGCTTACAACACCCAAGTTTATATGTGCATCTACAATTGTGGATAGTCAGGTGATGGTCCAGCTGGTCACAGGAAATGTGTAGGCTAAATGAATAGCTGCTATTCAAATGATTACAGTATGGCCAACTCAAATTCTGAACACTAATACCTCAATAACACAGTAAGAGTTTTTTCCAGTACGGGGGATTGGGGGTGTGTGATAAACACAGACTGGGCTGTGTTACATAGTGTATATCCTTTCTCCATTCTCTGTCAGTGAAAACCTCAATGACTAAGCATTGAAATCATTTCAGTTGTTTTGTAGTCAACCACACAGCTCATGGGAACTCAACAGATGATTTAATTGATAGTCACTTGAAGAGAAGCAAATGGATTTGCAGACCTAAGAAATCAGCCACGTCACTAATGGAAGAAGTTCATGGGCTTTCTTCCTTCTACACAGAGTCTAGTTTATATTTGAGCATAATTAGTTGAAATTTTCCTCCAGTAGTGTATGCAGTTCTCCCAGTGATATGCTGATTACGCTTGTATTTTCCCTGTGCTAGCACAGTCATATTTTATCACTTTATTGGAAATAAGAGTCAGGCGATTAGCAATGTTAATTGCTAATTGAAGTTGATATTTTCTTGGACAGCCACATTCTTGACAGGCCAATGGGCAGTGCTGAAGAAAAGGATGGTGAGCCTAACTGAAGGTAGAATAGGAGTTCCTTTTGAAAATGTTTCTCATGTTCCCCTGATAATAAAAGTTACCTAGACTGTTGGTTAAACATTCAGAATTCCTGGTTTCTCCTTTGGGAACACTGATTCAGAAGGGTTGGGATATGTCCCTAGGATATGTACTTTAACAGCCGTGTGATTCTTGCCATTAGGGAAGTGTGGGAAACACTGTCCTATCAAGTATGATTTTGAAAAAGTGATCAGAGACAGGGAGTCCCTGATTCCCAAATATCCCATATCATTTCCATGAGGGTATTTCTCTCTTTCTTAGTACTTTCCCAAACCTTTGTTCTGTACCTCCCACTAACTGCCATTCAGTCCCATGTGGGGGGGTTGTTCCTACCTTAGATTTAACATGTCCTCATCGCTTCATGTCAGCCTACAATTTCCATCCCATGTCAAGTCATTCCCTTTCCATGAACTCTCAGTCACAGTGGTACAGAACTATTTGCTTTTCCATGCCTATCCTAAGCTCTTCAAACCTTTTGACTTTTTTCCCATTCTGTTTTCTCCATAGGATGCCTTCTCTCACTATTTTGCCCTTTGCACTTTTATTTCTTCTTGAAGAACTCAAATGTCAATTCCTTCGAAGTCTTCTTCAGCTTCCCCAAGCAGAGTTAATTCTTGCCTCTGTGCTCTCATAGCACTTTGGATTTCTCTTATCTATAATGAATGTTGTGTTGTAATTATTTGTTTACTCATCTGCTTCAGTAGGCAGCATGGATAGGGACAATGTCTTTATCTTTGTATTACAGTGCTGAGCAGAGTGCCAGGTACATAGTAGGAATTTTATAAATATTTGCTGAATGAACTTTAGACTTTTAATAACTATATATGGAATTATTATTATCAAATAAAAGATATAAATGAATTTATTTATAGAAGTCCAGCTATTCATTCATTCATCCATTCATCTAGACAAGTATCTATTGAACCACTATTATATGCTAAGCACTAGTGATTCAGTGATAAGCAAAAAATAGACATGATCTTTGCCTTCATGGAGCTTTGAGTAGAGAGAAATATATTAATAAAATAACTATGTAATGAATAAAAGATTTGCTACTGTGAAAAATATGGGGATAGGCACGTGGGGGCAATGAAAGCCTATAATGGAGGGTGGTGGTTACAATGGATCTGAGTGCTGATAGTGAAAGGAATTGTCTAGGGAGAAAGCAGATTGAAGACTTTTCCAGGCTCAGGAAAAAGCCTGTTCAAAGGCCCTGGGGAAGGAGGGAGAGTGGTAAGAATGAGGGACTGAAAGATGGATGGTATGTCTGGAGCAGAGAGGGAAAGTGGGCTTATAGCCAGAGAAGAGGCTGTCACCTAGAGCATATGGGTTTTCATGGGCCTGTTAAGAAGTTTTGTCTTTATTTTAAATGCAGTGGGAAACCAGTAGAAAAACAGTGATTTTGGTAAGTGTGTTATTGCACTTTTGTGGGGATTTGTACTGGCCAAATGATGATCTGCTTTACTATTTATTTTGACTATGCAGAATTCTTCAGAACAGGAAGCATGTCTTGTATTTCTTAGTATTCCCAGAATCTAGCACTATACAATAGAGTGGGTAACCAAGTGATGTTTGTTTCTTATTTCAGATTCTTGAGAGTGAGACATTATGTAAACATACTTAGAAAGAAACTTAGTTAACCAAATCCATTGGATAGCTTATCACGACATAATGATTTGTCTTAAAATTGTGAAAAACATGTTTGATATGGTGAATGGACAGCTGATTATCCACTAGTATCTTAATCAACAAAGCCTGTTTTTTAAGTGGTTTGGGAAACCGATAGTCAGGGTTCTTCCCATTTCCAATAAAGTTATTTTATCACTCATGATGCTGGAAGTTTTACCATTACTTTTTGGTCTTTAAGAGTCCTCTTTAAAAATGTAAATACCCAATTGGGAGTAAGAGATATATCAATATTTATCAACTGCTGTCTTTGGGATATTTTGATGGGGATTCAAATATAAAGGAACTATATGTATTGGGGATAGAGGAGGGGCATCAGTGATGTGGAAGTGAAGTTTGCCAGATGGCCAGTCCCTCAGTTTTGCTTCCACTGTCGCCTCCAGAAATTTAGTCATTTTGTGAATGATGGCAGTGATTGTGCTACTCACTGTAGCTTCATCTATCTGGACTTTGGTTTCACAATGGAACAGAGAGTAGTTTCCCCCATAACCTCTAGGACACTGAAGCTTAATGATATCATGAGGGACAATGCAATGAACTTTGGGAGATAAGTTGCTCTGTCATGCAAGCTGAGTCAGTGGCGGTACCTACCCGAAGTCTTTGTGTTTCAGTGGACTTCTGAAATCAACTTTTCAGAAACAAGTTCTTTTTGCAAGGCCAGAATTTCCTTAGAACATCAGTATCTCTAATAGTAAGATAGTGCTTTCTGATCTTCCATCAGATTTTCCAGACTTTTTATTTGCCCCACTGCTCAATGAATTTCTAGTTGCTGGAGGGAACATGAATGAAAAAGAGAGCCTTTGTTCTCAAATAAACAACCTAACCTTACACCTAAAGCAATTAGAGAAAGAAGAACCAAGAAACCTCCAAAGTTAGCAGAAGGAAAGAAATCATAAAGATCAGATCAGAAATAAATGAAAAAGAAATGAAGGAAGCAACAGCAAAGATCAATAAAACTAAAAGCTGATTCTTTGAGAACAAAATTGATAAACCATTAGACCTGGAAGAAATGGACCAATTCTTAGAAAAGCACAACCTTCTGAGACTGAACCAGGAAGATATAGAAATAGAAAATAGAAACAGACCAATCACAAACACTGAAATTGAAACTGTGATTAAAAATCTTCCAACAAACAAAAGCCCAGGACCAGATGGCTTCACAGGCGAATTCTACCAAACATTTAGAGAAGAGCTAACACCTATCCTTCTCAAACTCTCCCAAAATATAGCAGAGGGAGGAATACTCCCAAACTCATTCTACGAGGCCACCATCACCCTGATACCAAAACCACATAAAGATGTCACAAAGAAAGAAAACTACAGGCCAATATCACTGATGAACATAGATGCAAAAATCCTCAACAAAATACTAGCAAACAGAATCCAACAGCACATGAAAAGGATCATACACCATGATCAAGTGGGGTTTATCCCAGGAATGCAAGGATTCTTCAATATATGCAAATCAATCAGTGTGATACACCATATTAACAAACTGAAGGAGAAAAACCATATGATCATCTCAAGAGATGCAGAAAAAGCTTTTGACAAAATTCAACACCCATTTATCATAAAAACCCTCCAGAAAGTAGGCATAGAGCAAACTTACCTCAACATAATAAAGGCCATATATGACAACCCCACAGCCAACATCATTCTCAATGGTGAAAAACTTCAACCATTTCCTCTAAGATCAGGAACAAGACAAGGTTGTCCACTCTCACCACTATTATTCAACATAGTTTTGGAAGTTTTAGCCACAGCAATCAAAGAAGAAAAAGAAATAAAAGGAATCCAAATAGGAAAAGAAGAAGTCAAGCTGTCTCTGTTTGCAGATGACATGATACTATGCATAGAGAATCCTAAAGATGCTACCAGAAAACTACTAGAGCTAATCAATGAATTTGGTAAAGTAGCAGGATACAAAATTAATGCACAGAAATCTCTTGCATTCCTATACACTAATAATGAAAAATTTGAAAGAAAAATTAAGGAAACAGTCCAATTTACCATTGCAACAAAAAGAATAAAATACCTAGGAATAAACCTATCTAAGGAGACAAAAGACCTGTATGCAGAAAACTATAAGACACTGATTAAAGAAATTAAAGATGATAGAAGCAGGCAGAGAAATATACCATGGTCTTGGATTGGAAGAATCAACATTGTGAAAATGACTATACTACCCAAAGCAATCTACAGAGTCAATGCAATCCTTATCAAACTACCAATGGCATTTTTCACAGAACTAGAACAAAAAATTTCACAATTTATATGGAAACACAAAAGACCCTGAATAGCCAAAGCAATCTTGAGAAAGAAAAACTGGAGCTGTAGGAATCAGGCTCCCAGACTTCAGACTATACTACAAAGCTACAATAATCAAGACAATATGGTACTGGCACAAAAACAGAGATATAGATCAATGGAACAAGATAGAAAGCCCAGAGATAAACATATGCACATATGGTCACCTTATTTTTGTTAAAGGAGACAAGAATATACAATGGAGAAAAGACAGCCTCTTCAATAAGTGTTGCTGCGAAAACTGGACAACTACATGTAAGAGATTGAAATTAGAACACTCCCTAACACCATACACAAAAATAAGCTCAAAATGGATTAAAGACCTAAATGTAAGGCCGGACATTATAAAACTCTTAGAGGAAAACATAGGCAGAACAGTCTATGACATAAATCACAGCAAGATCCTTTTTGACCCACCTCCTGGAGAAATGGAAATGAAAACAAAAATAAACAAATGGGACCTAATGAAACTTCAAAGCTTTTGCACAGCAAAGGAAACCATAAATGAGGCAAAAAGACAGCCCTCAGAATGGGAGAAAATATTTGCAAGTGAAGCAATTGACAAAGGATTAATCTCCAAAATATACAAGCAGCCCTTGCAGCTCAATATCAAATAAACAAACAACCCAATCCAAAAATGGGCAGAAGACCTAATTAGACATTTCTCCAAAGAAGTTACACAGATTGCCAACAAACACATGAAAGGATGCTCAACATCACTAATCATTAGAGAAATGCAAATCAAAACTACAATGAGGTATCACCTCACACCGGTCAGAATGACCATCATCAAAAAATCTACAAACAATGCTGGAGAGGGTGTAGAGAAAAGCGAACCCTCTTGCACTGTTGGTGGGAATGTAAACTGATACAGCCACTACGGAGAACAGTATGGAGGTTCCTCAAAAAACTAAAAATAGAACTACCTTACGACCCAGCAATCCCACTACTGGGCATATACCCTGAGAAAACCATAACTCAAAAAGAGTCATGTAGCACAATGTTCACTGCATCTGTATTTACAATAGCCAGGACATGGAAGCAACCTAAGTGTCCATCGACAGATGAATGGATAAAGAAGATGTGGAACATATGTACAATGGAATATTACTTAGCCATAAAAAGAAATTAAATTGAGTTATTTGTAGTGAGGTGGATGGACCTAGAGTCTGTCATTGAGAGTGAAGTAAGTCAGAAAGAGAAAAACAAATACCATATGTTAACACATATATATGGAATGTAAAAAAAAAAAAAGGTTCTGAAGAACCTAGGGGCAGGACAGGAATAAAGATGCAGATGTATAGAATGGACTTGAGGACAAAGGGAGTGGGAAGGGTAAGCTGGGATGAAGTGAGAGAGAGGCATGGACATATATACACTATGAAATGTAAAATAGATAGCTAGTGGGAAGCAGCCACATAGCACTGGGAGATCAACTTGGTGCTTTGTGACCACCTAGAGGGGTGGGATAGGAGAGTGTGAGGGAGTTGCAAGAGGGAGGAGATATGGGAACATATGTATATGTATAGCTGATTCACTTTGTTATAAAGCAGAAAATAAAACCCCATTGTAAAGCAATTATACTCGAATAAACATGTCAAAAAAATTAATTAATTTTTTAAAAAAGAGAGCCTTTGTTGAGATTTTGGGGTGAGGATGTTTTTTCCAGAATATTTCATGATGATTTGAAAAATTAGGAACTCTGTGCATGACAGGGGCATATTTCCACTGAACACGTTCTGTAAGACTCTTCTTATTTCCCTCTAGGGCTTTCTCTGCTCTGCCCTGTAGGTTTCTACAACATCATTTTCATATTTAGCAGTTGCTCCTCATTGAATGAATTATGACTATAGAAAATCTTGTATTAAAAATATTTTAAAATGAATAAAATCATTCTATTATTCAATATAACTGCTTTATTTCCTCACATATTCATAAGAAATGCCATAGATCTTACTGAGAGTTATATATTTTTTATTTTTATTTTTAAAAATAAATTTATTTATTTATTTATTTATTTATTTATTTATGGCTGTGTTGGGTCTTTGTTGCTGCGTGCGGGCTTTCTCAAGTTGTGTCGAGCGGGGGCTACTCTTCGTTATGGTGCGTGGGCTGCTCATTGCAGTGGTTTCTCTTGTTGAGGAGCATGGGCTCTAGGGCATGCGGGCTTCAGTAGTTGCAGCCCGTGGGCTCAGTAGTTGTGGCACACGGGTTTAGTTGCTCTGCAGCATGTGGGATCATCCCGGACCAGGGCTCGAACCCTTGTCTCCTGTATTGGCAGGTGGATTCTTAACCACTGCATCACCAGGGAGGTCCCGTGAGATTTTTAATAAATTTAAAAATCACAATCAACGGATAAGGTTGTGATTATTCAAGCGACCACACTAACCAAAGACTGATCCCCACCCCCACCCCCCTTTTTTTTTAAACTCTTCCTCTGAGAGGTGCTCATCTCAGGTCCTAATACATCTAGTAGAGTCTAAGTCAGGGATCAGCAAATTAGAGGCCACACCTGACCAATAGCCTTTTCCTGTAAATACATTTTTATTAGAACATAGCCACACCCATCTATTTAAGTATTGTCTATGCTGCTTTTGTGCTTCAACAGCAGAGTTGAGTAGTTGCAGCAGAAAATATATGGCCCACAGAGCTGAAAACATTCACTATCTGGTCTTTCATAAAACAAAGTTTGCCGACCCTGGTCTAAGATATGTTTCTATATGTTCTTTGACTGTCATTAAGCTACAAGCTCCTTGAAAACACAAACCAAATGTGATTTTTCTTTGTCTCTTCAGTGTCTGTCACATTGTTGTGATGGAAGGAAGTGCTCAAGTTCAGAATAAATGAAAGTAACCTAATCCATCTGTATAATACTCATGCCACCCCGCTATTCCCAATCTTAAAGAACACAGGCAAGAACTATTGAAAACCAGGCATAGGATGATTTCCTATCAGGACAATTTTAGGTTGTTTTTTAGGAAAATCTGTATCTATCAGGCAAACTCAGATCTTGGTGTGCTGCAAAGGGTTGCTTCTTTTCTCATTCTAGCAATCCAGGGACGGGAAGGCAGGGATGTGAGGGAAGGACCAATGCAACTTTTCAGCTCCAAGAGAATTTTCATACCTAGTGATTTCCCCAAATATTTATAAGGATGTCCCAGTGTCAGGTGCTGGGCAGCTTGGCCACGGAAAAGCTAAGTGGTCATGCTGGGGATATTTGTATTCCCCACTCACTCATTCCAGTAGGTAGATTCTGTTTCGATGTTTGGTATTATGTGAAAAAGCAGGTTTTGGGGAAGGAAATGTAGGTTGCTCTCTGTTCTCTTTCTACCTTTGTTTGAATGCTCTTGGTTGACGTCCCTATATAGGTAAATCAGGGAAATGACTAGAAAGTAAATTGGTTTTTTAAAAAAATTCATAGATCTGATATCTTGTTTGAATAGGCATTGGAAAGGGCTCAGGAAAATACTTCTGGCTAGTTTTCTTAATAATCACACCAGAGAGCAAATGAGTTTATTACCAGTCTGACCCCTTCTCACCCTTCTGCTGTTAGATATCACTAACAGATCACTGTGTTCTTTCCAAGCCTCAGAATCCTCCTTAACATGTTCCAAGAAGCTACCACCACTTAGTCAGAATTGGCATATGAGATGGAAACTTATTTTCCAAAGTTGGTTTTATATATGTCAAAATGTGAGAATCTGATTTCTTCCTTAGCTCCCCATGTGGTAATTGTTCCAGGCCTTGAAGGTAGTAACTGGGGAGGCCTGGCAAATCAAAGCATTCTCAGCAGAGTACAGAGCACAAACAAAGGTGTGAGGTGACCAGATGGATAAAGCAGAGTGTGCAGTGGAAAGTCACATGAAATGAATTTGGAACAGCAAGGAGAAGCCAGATTTAGGTGGACATTGGCATCCAGGCCAAGACTCTTGAATGTGATTTGTAAAGTCAGTGTTCCCAAAGGATGGCCAAGGTTCTCCAGAGAAATAGAACCAATAGGATAGAGTGTATGAGTGTATATACACACACACACACACACACACACACACACACACACACACAGATAGACAGGGTGAGGATTTATTTTAAAGAATTAGCTCATGTGATTGTGGAAGCTTTCAAGTTCAAAAACTGCAGTGCAGGCCAGCAGACTAGAAATTCCGGCAGGAGTTGATGTTGAAGTCTTGAATCTGAAGGCAGTCTGGAGGCCAAATTCCCTCTTCTTTGGGGGACCTCAGTCTTTTATCTCAAGTCTTTCAACTGATTGGATGCAGCCCACACACATTATGGAAAGCCATCAGCTTTACTCAGAGTCTTCTGATTTAAATGCTAATCACATCTTAAAAAACCACTATAACTGTAACATTGACTGATGTTTGACCAAACAGTGGGACACCACATCCTAGCCAAGTTGACATTAAAATTAATCATCACAGTCAATATAGGTAATTTTCAATGGTAGACATATTTGTGTTTTAAATTTGTATTATACATTTAAATCTCATTTACATAAAACTTCTGATTTCATAGAAATTATTGGTTGGAACAAAGGTAAATTTATTTAAGTAAAACAGTTGATTTAACAAAAATTATTAAATAAATATTGGGTAGAGATGGCCTATGGATATGGTGAGTATGTGAAGGTTGTACTGAAAATGACTGACATTAGAGAATGGTAAACAACAGAGAATTGCTATACTCCTGCAAAGAAATGTCATAAGGAAATGGGGTTTTAGGAATATTAATTCTGTTGCCCTGAACAAAGGCCACATACAGAAAAAAAATTCATCAACAAATAATAAATGTGGAGACTTCCCTGGTGGCACAGTGGTTAAGAATCTGCCTGCCAATGCAGGGCACACGGGTTCAAGCCCTGGTCCAGGAAGATCCCACATGCCGCGAAGCAGCTAAGCCCCTGCAGCACAACTACTGAGCCTGCGCTCTAGAGCCCGTGAGCCACAACTACTGAGCCTGCGTGCTGCAACTAATGAAGCCCGCATGCCTAGAGCCTGTGCTCTGCAACAAGAGAAACCACCACAATGAGAAGCCCGTGTCCCACAGTGAAGAGTAGCCCCCACTCACCGCAACTAAAGAAAAGCCCGCACGCAGCAATGGAGACCCAATGCAGCCAAAGATAAACAAAAATTTTTTTAAAAAGTAAAAATAAATGTGAAAATGTTTTCTTTTGCTATAATAGTAAAATAATGCATTTTCTCAATCTGCTGTTGTTCTTTTTTAAAAAATTGGTTTTGCTACTCTTTTTTTTTTTTTTTTACAAATAGAAGTTTCAAATTTTATGTAGTCTGAACAGTTGGTCTTTTGTTTTATGATTTCTTAAAAGGATTTTAAGCTTAGGTAGTCATCCTTGGTTTTAAATTCACAGATCTAATACCTTGTTTGAGTGGGCATTTGGAAAAGGATGTTTTAAAAATATTTAACTTTTTAATATATCTGGGATTTATTTTGTTATACACTATGAAAGATGGGTCTAAATTAATTTTATTTCCCTTAAATTCCTACCCAGTTATTCCTGCACAAGTTAATGAATAGTTCTTCCTTTCTGGTGATGTCACTTTTGTTTTCTAGCAAATTCTTGTATGGAAAAAAATCAATTCTGGACTGTCTAGTGTGTGTTCTATATCTTTATATTTTTCCTTCTTTCTGTAGTGTCTTATTTTAATTATCATAGCCTTGTTTTTTTTCACCATAGAGAGTTTATTTTCCATATAAAAGGGCAGAAGCTAACATGTGAGCAAAAGGGTAAAAAGCGTGGAGCTCGTGTGGGAGACCATGACAGGTGACTTGAGGCTGAGGGTGGTGAAGGCTGGTCCAGGGGGAGAATTGGAGGTTGTGATGAAGAGATGGGATCAGATCCAGGCCCTGTCCTTCAGGCAGACCATGAGACATGTTGATGCCAAAATTTATGGGATATAGCAAAAGCAGTTTTAAAAGAGACTTCTCACAAAAACTGCTTACTGGTCTTGGAGAGTTTCCCAGAGAGGCATGGGGTGAGGGATGGTGACGACTGCTGTTCACCCTGGGGACAGAGTCAACTGGCGGCAGCCACCGTTGGAGCTCTCCCCACCATGTGGACACTGGTGCTGGTGGGAACCACTCCCTCCAGCTCAGCTTTATGCTGTATTTAAATATCTAGTGTGGCTGCTGTTCATATTCTTCATTCAAAAATTTCTTTGATAAACTTATCAATTTTTTCTTCCTGAGAACATCAGAATCTAGTCAGATTCTCCAAATTTTCATAGAATATTTATTGGACTTTGTAAATCATTATGAGGGTTGTAATGAGTTTGTGTATTATTTATGTATGAATTTACACCCATTTTCAATCAACTTTTGATGTTTGTGACGACAGAACACAGAGTAGAGTCAATGAATTAGTCTAAAATAGTAACAGACATTTTATCTCAGTTGCCTCCTTCACTTGAGCAATTCATAGCCAAATTAAATTTAATCCCCTTTCATTTTTGTACCTAAATGTCTGGTGGAGATGTAATCCAACAATCAAGGATCCAGTGACTGGCCTCAGGGAGCAGAATAAAAGACACAATGATAAACATTGTCAGTGAATGGATTTGGAAACACTTGAAGGGTAATTCACGTTTCAACTTTTATTTTAACTTTCATTTTAATTCCTCAGTATTTCAAATGGAAACCCATGATCCCCTTCTGCAAGAATTTTCACCTTGGGTGTTTACAATTTTTTTCTCTTACTTCCTTTGCCCTCTTCATGCTTGTGGTATCTGTACAGCAAGTTCTCCTGGCCCTAATTCTTAGTACTCTTGAAACTCTCCTGCCAGCAGAAAGCAGTGATCAGACAGGTTGAATGATTCAACGGAAATTTAATCTGATCTCATTTTAGCTACATGTAAGAAGCAACCTGCTGTGAACTAGAATTGTAATGCTGGAAATTATCTGATTCCTACAGGCCTCTCTTCCTTCTCTGCCCTGGTGAATGACTGCTAGAGGAATTTAAAGCATGTAAAACATGATAAACATTGATTTGTTGCCTTGGCCATTGAACTGGACATGTTGCCTTCTTGCAGGTAAAACTGAAGAGGAGTATGATAGATTCTAAATTTTATTTATAAGGGTGAAGCTTTTAAATGTACTCACTTAAGTTGCTTCTTGAGGCAGTAATGTCCTATTTCCTTTAAATTAGACTTCCAGCTTTGAACCCAGTTTATAAAGCAAAGCAAAATGAAACAAAAACCTAGACAAAGAAACCTCTGTCAGTAGAACACTTTAGCAAAGACTGATGACCTGAAGAATAGGGTTGACAAGATGCGATTGGTCAGTTCACTGCTCTGAAGGAGAGGCATCCTTTATTTGTGGCTGCCTAGGGAAGGCCAGTTACAATGCAGAAAAGCTAAGAAATGGTAGGAGAAAGTGGAGAAACAAACAGGAAAAGAGTGAAAAACTGGACATAAGAAAAATGGAAGATATAGAAGAAACAGCAACTTTTACAGTTGATTGTACCACAGTTCAAGAAGAGTATAGCGACCACTGTTACATTGTTGGCCCCCCGTGATCTCCCAGTATTTGCCTCTGTGTGGTCCTCTTTCTTAGAACCTGAGTTGGGCGTATGACTTATTTTAATTAACTGGAAGTGGCAGAGTGATGCTCTATCAGTTCTTGTTCCAAGCCTTAAGAAGTTCTGCTTTTGTTCTCTTCAGAGCCATGAACTGCTTTATAAGAATTCTGTTAGCCTGCTAGAGCTATGTGGAGAGGCTGTCAGAAAAGCCACATAAGAGGGAGAGGCCCTGAGAGACAAGCCTGGCCATCCCAGTGTCTCAGTCAAGCCCAGGCCCCTGCTGACCTGCCAGCTGGATGAATCCACATGAGTAGCCATCAGTAAGATCAACAGAAGGGTCACCCAGCCAAGCCCAACCCAGATTGCAGAATTATGAGCAAATAAAATGTTCATTGTTTTAAGCCACTAATTTTTGGGGTGGTTTGTTATACAGCAAAATACAGCTCCTGGCATGTTAAAATGAAGTCAGTGATCAACACCCAGTGACTCTACTCTCTGAGACAGTATTGTGTGGACTGAAGACGCACGTCTGGGACCAAAGCAAGCTTGGGTCAAATCCTTACTTTTTCACTTTTTAGCTCTTATGGCCTTGGGCAAGTTATTTAATCTTTCTGGGGCTCAGTCTTGTTATCTGTGAACTGAGAGAAATATTTCTTCTCTCACAAGATAGTTAAGAAATGAAATGAGTGAAAGTTTGGGGTACAAATTAAGTACCCACCAAATCTTATATTATTTGTTATATTCCATTTCCTTCCTGTCGTTCCCTCACCCCCTGAGGGGATAAAAGTGATCCAAACTTCATTAACTCTTTAGGGTAGCCCTGTGACCTGCTAAAGGCAGTTTTGTCATAGGTCGGTTTTGCACTGCGTATGTATATTTGACAAACAATTGTTGTGTTTATATGAAAAAGAGGTAAACTCCTAAAATACAGGTGGTGGATTTTTAAAATGATAGCAGGTTTGTGGGGCACTGCTGGAGACAATGCACATTAGTGTCCATGTCCCAGACCGCCTACACCTGCTCCTCTGCAGTATCACAGCTGTTTATTAGACTAAGCTGGGGTCACCAAAGAATACTGAAGTTACATTCAGCTTATTTTATTGCAGAAGGCATGAAGGCACATGCTGTATTTCCATTTGGTTTTCACAAAAATGCATTACTATCTCAATGGTTTGTGAAGTTCACTTAGGCAAAAATTGCAGATTTCAAGGTAGTACTGCATAAAATTTGGTGTTTGTTGAGTCCTTGTCTTCATACTGGAAAGAAGAAAGTCCTATATTGAGTGACTAAATTATGTGCAGACACCAAGAGAAAACACACACACGCACACACATGAAAGAAAGGATTAAGGAAAAAAGAAATAAACCTGCTCTGGCCTCAGTTTCCAATTTTTAAAATGAGAAAGCCAGACTAGAAGGTTCTCCAAGGTCACTTCCAGCTCTGAGTTTTAGCAGACATCTCAAATTCTGTGCATTTATTAGCCCTTTGTGAGATTAAAAACACAGGTTGTTCTCCAGCAAAACTTTAATTGCAGAGCTTTAATTAGAAAAAAATCAAAATACTCTTTCAGATTATGCTTTTTTAATTTTAGTTTTAATTGTGTTTTTATTGTTTCCATATTATTTTAAAAGAGAGATGAAAGCTGCAGTTTGACAAATTGCTACATCCGTCTGCTTGCCGTACAACTGCCCTAGCAAGTTAACTTAAAACAACTTTCTAAAATGTACTTTTAATGAGAAACTTAGACCCCTGAAATTTGTATAAAAATTTTTTTTCCTTCAGACTTCTTATAGGGCTGTAGAGTTTCCATACCTCAGTGCCAAGAGCATGGCAGAGGAATTTCGCTCAGCTTAGTAATTACCTTGTGTTAGTCTAGCTCAAAGTTGTTTTTCTCTTAATGGCTTAAGAGAGCCATTCAAATGCTTTGATTCTAGTAATAAAAGTTTTAATGGGCAAGGTAGGTGAATGCCCATGTAATGTTTAGCCTATTAAACTGGCCATATCCAAAGCTTATGCAGAGTAAATTCTTACTAGGGACTCTGAATAAGGGCAGGTCAACGCGGAAAAAAGCATGAGAAAATAAGAGAGCTAAAGTAAGTCTGGGAATGTCCTTCCTCTCTCCAACTAAGATCCCGATTATAGTGGACATTTATTTTTGCCTTCTTTCATGGCGAGGGGGAAAGAGCTCCCCAAAGTCTCCCTGTGTGCTTCCAAAATGTTGATTCACCCGCAGGATTCACAGTGGACCATGTATATGAGACCATGGTTTCTCAGACTATCTGTGGTGAAGGACCAGTTTGCTTCATCTCCCACACCCCCATCCACTGTGGACTGGTACTTGTGTAAAATATAGTAAAAATGAATCACTGGAAAAATGACACATGAACTATGACATACAAAATATAAGCCTCAGTTTTTATTATTAAATTTAATTACTCTCTCAAATTGCAGTACAAGTTTCTAACCATCCTCAGTTTCTATACTTACCTTTTTTTTTTAACATCTTTATTGGAGTATAATTGCTTTACAATGGTGTGTTAGTTTCTGCTGTATAACAAAGTGAATCAGCTATACATATACATATATCCCCATATCTCCTCCCTCTTGCATCTCCCTCCCACCCTCCCTATCCCAACCCTCTAGGTGGCCGCAAAGCACCGAGCTGATCTCCCTGTGCTATGTGGCTGTTTCCCACTAGCTATCTATTTTACATTTGGTAGTGTATATATGTCCATGCCACTCTCTCACTTCGTCCCAGCTTACCCTTCCCCCTCCCCATGTCCTTAAGTCCATTCTCTGTGTCTTTATTCCTGTCCTGCCCCTAGGTTCTTCAGAACCATTTCTGTTTGTTTAGATTCCATATCTATGTGTTAGCATATGGTATTTGTTTTTCTCTTTCTGACTTACTTCACTCCGTATGACAGACTCTAGGTCCATCCACCTCACCACAAAGAACTCAATTTCGTTTATTTTTATGGCTGAGTAATATTCCATTGTCTAAACTTATCTTGTTGCAGATGGTAACAAAAATGTGGAAATAGGCATTGGTCCATGGACCACACTTTGAGTAGCACTGACCTAGACTAGGCCAGTAGTATTCTCTGGTTCCCAGTAATTATTTCATGGGTGTTCTTATGACCTGAGCTGGTCCCAGTCACTTGAATGTTGGGACTTTGATTGAGAAACTGGGACAACAATTCTGTTTTTCCTGGCTGGATGCCACCTTGGGACTATAAGAGAAGTGGCTTGAGAATGAGTCAACACCAAGAAAGCAGAACCAAGAGGTAGCAAGTCAGAAACTGAATCTGCTCCTGTGTTATAGAGAAATAGAAGCCAATAAATTAAAAATTTTGCTCAAGCTAGAATTCATTAGGTTTTCTATCATCTGCAAGAGAAAGAGTCCTATGTGATATAATTTGCATGTTTCCCCCTAACTCTCAGTCACCTTGCCAGTCATCTTTCCAAAACAGAGATCTGGGAATGCCATTCTTCTGGTTATGAAAACCCTAGCTTCCCACTCCCTTGGTCCAGAGTTCAGGCTGCTTAAACTGTCATTCAAAGTCATTCACAGTTGAGTCCCCTTCTTTCTCAGCCTAATTTTTTTTGCTACTCTCATCCTCAGACACATGCCCAATGCTTTAGTGTGACCACACATGCACTTTTATATATGTTATAGGTTTGCTCATGTTCACTTTGGCTGGATTGCACTTTCTCTTCCCACACCCTCCTCTGATTTTCTAAGAATAGGAACTGGAGAACATAAGGTGTTCATTACTTTTAAATGTTAAGCATTATGCATCACCATCATTCCTGCTGACTCAAGGGCTAATTTTGAGAGTGTTGGCAGGAGGGCAAATTGATGCACCCAGACATTTGACAAACACTGCATTTAGACTCCAAAGCTTGCATTTCATAGGGAGTCTGATATGGTTATATTACCAAAATCTCAGAAAACAACAAACTTAGACAAAGTGTGACTTTAAGTTATTGCAAAAATGAATAAGCAAGAAATGAAAACATATGTCTGCACCAAAATGTGTACACAAATGTTCATAGCAGCTTTATTCATAATAGCTGAAAGTGGAAACAAACCAAATGTTCATCAGCTGATCAGTGTATAAACAAAATGTGGTATATCCATAAAATGAAATATTACTTGCCATGAAAAGAAGTGAAGTACTGATACATGTAACAACATGGACTAACCTTGAAAACGTTATGCTAAGTGAAAGAAGCCAGATATAAAAGGCCACATATTGTATAATTCCATTTATATGAATGTCTGGAATTGACAAATCTATAGAGAAAGTAGATTAGTGGTAACCTAGGGCTGGGGAGAGTGATGAGATTGAAGGGTGAAGGCTAGGGGGAACAGAGTTTCTTTTCTAGAGTGATGAAAATGTTCCCAAATTGATTGTAATGATGGATGCACAACATTGTGAATATACTAAAAGTCATTGAACTGTACACTTTTTTTTTTTTTTTTTGCGGTACGTGGGCCTCTCACTGTTGTGACCTCGCCCGTTGCGGAGCACAGGCTCTGGACGCGCAGGCTCAGCAGCCATGGCTCACGGGCCCAGCCGCTCCGCGGCATGTGGGATCCTCCCGGACCGGGGCACGAACCCGTGTCCCCTGCATCGGCAGGCAGACTCTCAACCACTGCACCACCAGGGAAGCCCCTGAACTGTACACTTTTGATGGGTGAATTATATGGTATGTGAATTATGCCTCAACAACGTGTTTTTTTAAGAAAAAGAGTTTATAGGAGCTTTATTCATAGGTGCCAAAACTGGGAAGCAACAAGATGTCTAAGGTGAATGGATAAATCAACTGTGGTACATCCAGACAACTGAATAGTATTTATTCAGCACTGAAAAAATGAGCTATTAAGCCATGAAAATACACGCAGGAACCTTAAATGCATATCACTAAGTGAAAGAAGCCAATCTGAAAAGGCTACCTACACACTGTATGATTTCAACTATATGACATTCTGGAAAAGGCAAAACACTGGAGAGAGTAAAAAGATTGGTGGTTGCCAGGGGTTAGGGTGGAGGGTGCAGTGAAGAGGCAGAGCACAGAGGATTTCCAGGGCAGTGAAACTACTCTGTGTGATACTACAATGGTGGAGACATGTCACTATACACTTGTCTGACTCATGTAAACTATGGGCTCTGGGTGATAATGATGTGTCCATGTAGGTATGATTGTAACAAATGTCCCACTCTGGTGCTGGATTTTTTTTTTTATTTCCTTCCTCCCTCCCTCCCTCCCTTCTTTCCTTTCCTTTCCTTTCCTTCCTTTCTGCTGTGTTGGGTCTTCTTTGCTGCACGCAGGCTTTCTCTAGTTGCAGTGAGCAGGGGCTACCCTTCGTTGCGGTGCATGGGCTTCTCATTGCAGTGGCTTCTCTTGTTGCAGAGCACGGGCTCTAGGTGCGTGGGCTTCCGTAGTTATGGCTTGCGGGCTCAGTAGTTGTGGCTCACAGGCTCTAGAGCACTGCCTCAGTAGTTGTGGTGCACAGGCTTAGCTGCTCCGTGGCATGTAGGGTCTTCCCGGACCAGGGATCGCACCCATGTGCCCTGCATTGGCAGGCGTAACCACTGCACCACCAGGGAAGTCCTGGTGCTGGATGTTGATAGTGGGAGAGGTTGTGTGTGTGTGTGGAGGGGTGTTGGGGGGGTCAGATGGCATATGGGAGCTCTGTGTTTTCTGCTCAGTTTTGCTGTGAACCTTAAACTGCTCTAAAAATTAAAGTCTAAAGAAAGAAGCAAAGGAGGGTGAGGAGGAAGGGGGGTGAGGAACAGGAAGAGGGCCAGGGCAAGGATGGAGAGGAGGAGGAGGTGACCTCACAAGGCCCATCTCAGTTGGCACCACGTCTGAAATTTTCCCTGCCTCTCTCTCGTCTCCCTCCTGGCGGAAGAATTAATTGCTCTTTCATCTGTATTTTCATTGTCTTCTTATTCCTACTTCTTTTATAGTTTATATCACTTTATTATAGTTGTTTGAAGGCCTTACGTACTGAACTATGACTTGCCTGAGGGCAGAGGCAATGCCTTATTTTCTTGATATTTCTACTAGAAATACTACATGGTAGAGTTCAATGAAAGTGTGGTGTGTGTATGAACATAAGAACATCTTAAAGCAGCCGTGCTAAGTTCAGTTTTAAAGGATTCTACTCTAGAATCTGTTGTCCTTCAGGCTTTTTGGTAACCTAAAAAAAGCTCCCTCTACGTGGCTCATCCCTGGGACCGTGGCCAGGATGTGAGCGAGAGCACTGAGGACATGTGACAATCCTAGACGAACGACTTATCCCTACTGAGTCTCCTCCAATAGGCAGCGTACTATTCTAGTAGAGCTTTTGGAAAATACTCTTTCTTGGGGATAATCTAACCATGTGCAGCCTGAAATCTGGGACCAGACTTCTGTGTAGTGACGAAGGTCAACTGGGAAGATGTCATTGGGCGGAGAGGAGAAGATCTCACTCTACTGAAAGCCACCACTGCCACCTCAGGATGGCTGCCTGAAATGCTCTGGTGAGAGCTTTATTACAAGGCTTTGGGGTTAGATATATGTAAAATGTGTGACATGTGTTCCTGGGAGGGATGACATTTTAAACTTTTATTATTCATTTATACCTTACTGAGAATCATATGTAATAGAGTTCTTGAAAGTAGGTTTTAAGAGGGCAATAGAGAAAACTTATCAAGATACTGGTGCTGAGAATGAAAAGGAAAAGGTACCTAAGAGGTGATAGGATGCCAAAAATAGCTTTTCTTTACTTCCCAAATTTGGCCTCATTTAATGGATAAAGTGAATATTCTCAATCACATAACCACTTTAATTTTAGTACCAGGGCATACTTTTTAAGAAGTCACTTATTTATATTGTTTAAAATAGTAGCATTGAGAATGTGGGGAATTTAGTAGGCAGGGCTCTACTACTTACTTGCTCAACGATCTAAGGAAGTTTCTTCCCGTCTCTGAGCTTCAGTTTTATTTACTGATAAAATGGGCACAATAATACCTGTACTGTTTACATCACAGGATGTTTGTGAAAATCCACTGAGATCGCTGAAAGCAAAATGTTTTATAAATTAGACAAATAAATTTATAATTTATCATTGATGTTAGTCTAGGAAGGATAAGTGCTGTGAACTTCTCCTACTAAATACCAATGGAGTTTATTTGTGGTTGGTACAAAAAGCAAAAAAAAAGCAAAAAAAAGTGCTGTACATTTAGTCCTTTGTTTCTTTCAATTTTGAAGGAGCTCTACCAGGTTCTGAAAAGGAATCTTATTAACATTTTGGGAAAAGCCTTTTTATTGAAACTTCTTGTAAGTTTTACACGCAAGGCACACACATGTATGTAAGGATATCTAGCCAACATGTGCCCTTTTAAAAGAGAAAAGCTCTTCTTTAACCATCTTCTCCAAGAATCGTTAATTTGTATCAGAAAATTGGAGAGGCATGCAGGGATACCTTCCTAAGGAGCATAAAATGTCTGAGCAGTTATCACCCACAGCATCTGTCCCTTCTCTGATCTATTCCAGAGATCACTTGCCAATTCACAAATGCCATGGGGGACCTCTCCTGTGCGGTTATGTAACTCTTGACCTGTGTAGGGCTTTCCCCTAAAACTGCACCACGAGGCCCTTAAGGACAGAGCCTGCGACTTACAGGTACTTGTGTCTCCTAGTTTCCAGTAGTAAATATTTATTAAATGAAAACTTGGCTGAGGCTGCATATCAAGGTCAGGAGGAAGTGGTGCCTCTTGGCAGATTTTATCCTCAGGGTAGGTTACCTGTTCCTGCATAATTGAGAGAAGACTCTGTGGGTTTGAAGGCTGTTTAACCCTTTCACAGGAGATCAAGTAACTGTGCTAGGCCATGGGTGTCAAATAAAGGGCATCACAGTTTAAGAAAGACATGAGAAATTAGGAGACAGTTCAGAGAAGAGCTATCATGAAGATAAAGAGTTTAGAAAGGAAGATGTAGGAAGAGGGGAGGGAAATACTGGGATTATTTAAACCTGACAAGAGGAGCCTGAAAAACATGGCAGGTAGTTGATTTTCAAACATTTATGGGGATGATTATATACAGCAGAGCTTCTCAACCTTTGTGGCAAGGCACACTTAAGAAAAGATTATATTTACAGGGCCCACAAGGATAATCAGGTAAGGCTGCTCAAGACTCGATTCTTCTCTAAGGCTTTGACATTCCTAGGTCCCACCGTGCCACCAGAGGACTTAGCACAGCCTTTGGGTAGTGTTATGGACAGAATATTTGTGTCCTACCACACTCATATGTTGAAACCCTAAGGCCAATATGATATCATAGTATTAGGAGATGGGGCCTTTGGGAGGTGATTAGGTCATAACAGTGGAGCCTTCATGAATGGAATTAATGCTCTTATAGAAGAGACCTCACAGAGCTCTCTCACCCACTTTTTCTGCAGGGTTGCTGGGAGAAGACAGCTGTTTACGAACCAGGAAGTAGGTCTCACCAGACACAGAATCTGCTGTTGCCTTCATTTCGGACTTCCCAGCCTCCAGAACTATGAGAAATAAGTGTTTGTTGTTTAAGCACCCAGTCTATGGTGTTTTGTTACGGCAGCCCAAAGTGACTAGGACAGGGATTTGTGCACATGTTAGAAAATTGATGTTCCCTAGTCAGGGACTGTCTGTATTTTAGGTAGAGTAGGAAGAAGTAGGGTCAAAACAAAAGATGGAAGATTGGAATAAAATGAGAAAACACTTTATTGTTAGATTTGAAAATACCAGATTGGTTTGTCAAAGGGTGTGTGTGTGTGTGTGTGTGTAGCATGTCCTAAAAGTCTTTATGCAGTTTAAGCTTTACTAACTTCAGAAAAATATGTGCTACAGACTTATCCTCAAGATCTCGTGAAAGTTTATTTACATTTATTTTATAGTAACTTTAGTTTTGTGAATGTTGAATAATGAATTCTTCATTTTAATTATTTGAGTCAGCCCCTCTGACTGAAGATGGTAACGGCTGACTGCAAGAAAAAGCAAAATTCCCTAGTCAACATTCACAAAACTGGATAAAAGAACTTTTAAGTTCTTTAGAACTGGGTTTGCGTAGTGAAAAGATTCTATAGGAAGGATGGATTTAAGGACATATATGATCCTGAGTATAAATGTGTGGGTACAAGCAAAAATTCCAGACAGTATTTCAGACACTTAAGGCAGTGGAATTGGTGAGACCCAAGTCAAGTTTCTATCAAACAGTAGAGGGGACCCAGGTAGTATCTGGGTTACAGATGGGACAAGCAGAAAATTTCATTACCGTAAATATATGAAACCATGAAAGGATGGAGTTGGAAAATAGGATGGCAGGGTAGGGCAGAGGGACCTGGAAGGCCCAGCAGGGGCGGAAGGGGTTGCTGGACTGGTGGGTGGGGGAGGGGCTGTGGACACACCCTCTCCATGTTGTCCCCTCCCCCACACTCAGAAACCCTTTGTGACTCTTCAGTGCTCTGTGATGCAGGCCTGGGACTGCTCAATAACTTCAGTAACTTCAAGCAGCCTTGTGATTCAGAAAACGGAATTCAGAAAATGGAACGCTCTCTCATTTTTGAACAGCTTACTGACCCATGTCTGAGCTTTGACTCAACATCCTTGGATATTGACCAAAACCTCGTCGTCCCGTGCGGGTTGGGGTTGCTTCTTCTGTTCCTGTGGTACCTGGTGCGCTTGCCATTTTCATCTATCTTTAGTAAAACCAAAGACATCCGAAAGGTAAGCAGCCCTGGGTGAGCCCCCAACGGAGATTCTTTATTGTTGTTTCCATTTCTATTCCCACATTTTAAAATGAGTTTGGTTGGCTCAGAGAGACACCTAAGATGGGAAGTTCAAGGAGAGGAGAGAACACCCTCCTAGGGAAAGAAGCCAGGCAGGGCTAGGGGTTCGGGGGGACCAAGGCTTCCAGTTGAAGCCCATGTCCCATCTGAGTGTTTGGAGGACTCCAGGATAAAATCCCAAACAGTAATTCTGCGGCCCTGGGTTGGGTTATTTAGAGAGTTTGGGATCTCTGCAGGAGAACAGAGTTCCCCATTGCTTGATCATGCCTCACATTCTCACGTCAGGCATCACTCGACAAAGCCTTTCTTTGTGCTGGGCTGATCAGAGCAGCAATGCTGAGCCTCTGAGCAGAGCCTGGAGCCTGAGCTCCAGGATACAGGGTCCTATCTGAGGGACATGGACGTGACTGTTGGCCTCAGATGCTAGGCCCTCCTTGGGCAGATGACTTCCGACTGAGAATATCAAGTGTGGACCTCATAGTCGAAAGTCCTTCTTTGAGTTTGTCAAAGAAGAAAAAAATCGAAAGCATTTTAAACCTTTAAAATTGATAAAAAGAAGGAACATAAAGTTGTTAATTAAAATAGAGTCATATTATTCATGGATAATGAATATCTGAGTTTCCTAGAGAAGAGTGAGAGAAATGAGCCCCAGCCCTTCATTCTTTTCTTTTGTTCTCAGCATCAGGGCAGAGCCAAGAGGAGAAGGAAAGGTGGAACACCAAAAGGTAAGGTTCTGCCTATCCCACCTGGACTCTCCAAGGGTGACCCTTCCTGCCTTTTCCATGAGATCCAACGTCCCTGATCTCTGAGGATGTCAACTGCTAGATACAGTTTCTCTCAGAGACCAGAGTTCTCAGAGGAGAGGCTTGTGGGAAGTCAGTCAGAGCCTGAGACATTTCTCAGATTCCCTGCTCTGCTCATCGCTGGGCATGAAGCAGTGATGGACCTGGGCAATGGGTGTTTCCCAACAGGTGGCCAGGTGAGATGTCAAGAGTCAGAACTTCTGTGTCCTGACTTTGTAAATGTCCTTTGACTTCCTGGATGATCAGATCCCTCTCTAAGGCAACACTGATCTCTGGGCTTCACATGGTGGTTTTGAGCATCACATGAGATAAAATGCATGTGAAAGTACTTTACAAGAAGCAACATACACATGTTAATATCATTGACCATTTGACCTCATCTACTAATTCTTGGGCCTTTCAGAGTCTAATATCCCAAGGGTTTCCCATAAGGGGACTCTTTTATTATACCTATGCTTCTACCTTCATTACATATAACCCACTCTCCTGGTTTCTCGGGTTGGAGATGTCACCAGACAGAAACAGAGGAGAAAACGCAGCTGATTTCTATTCTGAAAAGGTGACTCTTTCCTCTTCTTTCCTGATCCCCCCTTAGCATGTTCTATGCAATTCCAGGGATTCAGTGCAACCTGCTGTAGTCATGGCAGGGGGTAGCATAGGAATGAGTATGTGATGAAGGCCTTGAGGTGAGGGCTATTGAGCATGTTGTGAACTCATGGATGTGGAGCAATGTGAAGGGGCAGCAGGCTTCCAGTGACCCCACCCCTGGCAGGCCAGCAGGTCCCCCTTTCCTTGTTCTGGTCCTGGTTGCATCTTTGTACTTCCTGTCTTCTGCAGCCCCCTGGGCCGGCACGATGACACCACCCGCTTGCGTCAACTCTTATGTCCAGACCCCTTCTGTGAGGTGTGTAATAATGCAACTGCTGAGGTCAGTCGGCTGCTACTCCCAGAGGCCCTGGAAGATTCTACTTCCTCTGTGTCCCCGTTGGCTTCCACAGCTTCTGTGACTGAGTCATCGTTTACTCTGTCCCCTGCCTTCTCAACAGTCCCTCCAAGGGACCTCACACCAGCCTCTCTGCTTGAGCCTTCCCCACTGCCCCCCTCCGTTCTCTCCCCTAACCCAATGACCCCCTTAGTTGACTCTTTTTCACCCTCCCCATTGGGTCATTCTCTGGCACCAGAGCCTTTTCCTTCCTTGGATTCCAAATTCCCTGTGGACTATTCCCCACCCCAACCCCTTGCCTTTCCCCGTCTCCTACCACATGACACTCAGACAGCAGGTCCTGTTCTCCCACGAGAGGCCACTCTGTCTCCGGATACCGTTTTCTCTCTTGACCCCACCCTTTCCCAAGATATCAACCCCTTATCAGATTTGTCCTAGGCAATGAATCACCCTGATTCTTTTGCTTGTCATCATGCACCACCAGCTCTGTCTGTTTCACCACAGCCAGACTGCACTTTATCTGTCACTCAATCTAAATCAATTGCCATCTTACTGAAGCCTGTTCCTGAGAACTCACTTCCAGAAAGCCCTGGTGTAATGTTCCAGCTAGAGGAAGATGTGGGGAAAGATCTGGGACACAGCCTAGAGAATGGCCCAAAAGATCACCTGTTGAATGACCCAAAGAGCTCTTCAGGTAAGGATCTG
The DNA here is from genome assembly GCF_964165515.1 of Mesoplodon bidens. Taxonomy (NCBI): domain Eukaryota; kingdom Metazoa; phylum Chordata; class Mammalia; order Artiodactyla; family Ziphiidae; genus Mesoplodon; species Mesoplodon bidens. The sequence goes on from NC_138162.1 coordinate 90,191,055, forward strand.
GGGTATGACTCTGAGAAAGACCTAAACAGTCAGATAGTGAGTCTCTCAGAGAAAAATTCAAGGGTGTTAGCAAAGAGTCTAAGTCGGAGACAACTTGAAAATGTCCTAAAAGGACATTTGAGCAAGAAGTTGGAGGAAATAAATGAGGGTCGGCTCCCTGAGACTGTGCGTAATTCATGGCATGCTATCAAGCAAACATCACTTCTTTCTGTGAAATCCCACACCCAAACAAAACAGAGAAGTTTGCCATCATCAGTGTGTGAGGCCTACCCCCTGAATACCTTTCAGGACCTGACTTTTGATTCCAGTCCACAACAGATGCTGGAAGCCCATATTAAAAGGTTTTATATGAGGATGTTGTGGGCCCTTCCCCGCAAGGTCCTTGAATCCATACAGATCTTTAAATTGAAAGATGCCTCATACCAGTCCTTGTCTCATGCCAACTTGCCCTCCTCAACCAATGTGATTTCTGAGGCAGACTCCAAATCTGGGAGCTTCAAGTCCTTTAGAGGAAGCTCTAAATCTCTCCATGGAGACAAAGTGGGAACAACAAATTCAGCCCCTGACCTGGATCGTTCTCTCCCTGCCACCTCACCTGTGGGCAAAGGAGGACAGAGGGTCCTGAGACAACCACGCTCTGATGTCAACCGTGGGCTGGCAGAGGGTGTTCAGAGAATTAAGGATGCCAGACAGACTTGTCTGCCTGTCTCCCTCTGCATCACAGGGAAAGCAGGTCATAGACAGACTCAACTAGCCAACAGATATCCCCAAAAGCTGCTTGCAAAGCAAGCTGGGGCCAGATATGAGCCGAAGCATAAGAGTGTGAGTTCCAGTGATAAAGGAGAAATGCAACAGGGCAAAAAGGTGGAGAAGTCAGAACCTGTTTCAATGCCCAGATGGTCTAGGGAGGTATTCACGGCTGAGGAGCTTGATACTCTTCAATTAAAAACTAGTGACAGGGCTTCCCTGGTGGTGCAGTGGTTGAGAGTCCGCCTGCCGATGCAGGGGGCGCGGGTTCGTGCACCGGTCCGGGAAGATCCCGCATGCCGTGGAGCGGCTGGGCCCGTGAGCCATGGCCACTGAGCCTGCGCGTCCTGAGCTTGTGCCCCGCAACGGAAGAGGCCACAACGGTGAGAGGCCCGTGTACCGCAAAAAAAAAAAACAAAAAACTAGTGACATGTTGGCAACTAGCAAGCCAGGGAGCTCCCAAATGATAAATGTGAATGAGAATAAAGTAGAAACTACCGTGACCACTGGAAGCCCCCCACCCAAATTACCAGTTCCCCAAGATCCTAAATCATTAGACCTTAAAGAACAACTGTTCAGTGAGTTAAACTTTAAACTGGAGAACAGGGAGCACAGCCAGGCTCAAGGCCAACCCACTGACACATCCCTTGCTTCAGATAACTTGACTTACGAGGCCTCACTGACTCATGCCCAGGTTGTCTCAGGTGGGGACATGGGAGCTTCCCAGGTGCTGCATGTCCATTTGGAGGACAGAGGAATCAGGATGGAGCGGCAGCAGGAACCTTGGGTCCCTAAGCATGCCTTAAGGAGGTGCCAGGATAAGAATTTCCCACCAACTGCAAAGAGAGTGAGCCCTCTGGAGCCCAAGGCAGAAGAGCTTGATCGAGGGGATAAAGGGTTCAGGACATCCCAACTTAGGAGGAAGAGTTTCCCTACTCAGGAGATGGTACTAGAGAAGACACTTGCGAGCAAGTCTTCCCAGATCCTATCACAGAAGGGACAGCCTCTTCCTGAAGGCCATATCAGAAAAAGAATGAAGCACTTCTTGCAATGGCTTTTTTCTGGGATAAAATACAAAAGGCAAGAAGATGCCCAGGAAAAGGGCAGCCCCATATCAACTGTGCAGAACAGAGGCCTAGTTAAAAGTAGAGCTGCCTTTACTGGGACAACTGAAGCTCAGAAAATCGCGACAGACATCAGGAAGTTCCTAGATGAGAAACCGGGGTGTCAGTATGCAATGGATGTCACCTACTCTCAAGAGCCCCTTCCTTCCCCAGTGCAGTTTAGGAAAACTCAGCAAAAGGCGCAAGTGCAGGTCTGGACAGAGCCTGTCCAGGGGCATCCTTTCAACCACAGGGCTCCCTCCTGTAAACTGACAAATATCAAGTCCTGCCATCAAGAAGCTATCTTTGCTGGCCAGAGTTATCCTCCAAGTAGTACAAGACAGATCAGAGATAAGAAGAGACACCCCCAGAAAGTTGTGGCATTCAAGGACCAGCGACTGTGTCACAAACATCCCCCACCAGTGTCCCACAGGGAGCCTGTGCCCCATCCAAGCCCCACCCGCAGGCGTCAAGCTGGCCAGGCACCCACCACTGCGCTCAGCACTGCTGAAGGCCCTGTGTTCAGACATCTGTCTCTACTGTCTAGACAGAAAACACTTCCCCAGAATTTCCAGGGATGAAGACTTCCCATCCAGAAGTAACTCCTTCCTTGTAGAGATTATTGATTCTCCCCAATAAATATTTATCTAATAATAGTGTATCTTTTCTGTGTACTGTGTACTGTGTTGGGGGCATGGGTTTTGGGTAACTCAGGGCTTATGTGTAAGGGAAAGGAAGGAGATAGTTCAGCTCTTACTGATTGCTTCCTTTGGCTTTGGCTAAAAGGTGACCAGTCCTCTGGAGTTCTTGCTGAGAAATAGATATTGTGCCCCTTCCACCCCCGCCACCCCCCCGCCCCGCCCCAAAGCCCATTTCCTCCCTGATGAAATTTGAGGAGATGGGCTTTGTCTTCTGCCGCTTAGCTTAGCCTTAATGAAAATGTATAGCAGCCCACATCTCCCCCCTCACTGAATGTTTTATATCCTTTAGAGAAGTAGGGGAGATAGGTCTTTTATACCTGAGGAGTGTTAAGTGCAGGTATACTTTCTGAAAATAATGCTGAAGAAGAAACAACAGCTTAATCATTATTTAGAACTCAGTGACCAGAGGCTCCTACAGGGGGCTGAACCCTGAATGGCACTATTTGGGCGGAGGTGTTGCTCTACTGGACCCTGGGCTACTTGCCGTAGGGTCCAGGAACAGCACAGCAGCTGCTTAAGAATCTGTTATGTGGGTCATGTTAATGTATCGGGAGAGCATACTTTAAACTTGACATGGAGGTTTCCTTACTAGAAAGGCACCCTGGGGAAGTGGTTCCCCTCCCGGGGTATTTTTTCAGGCTGCTCAGTTGATGCCTGTTTTTTTTTTTTTTTGCAGAGGAAAAGCACCACTCAGCTGTCAGTGGTAGGAATGTTGACCAGGCAGCCACCTACCTCCCAGGGTAAAATACAGCTGAGAGTAAGCAAAAGATGTCTTAAAGTGAGTGGGAAAGAAAGAAAAAGTGAAGGGAAAGAATGTCCTTACTGGTGGAACAAAGTTCATGCCTCATCATTCCCATATTCTGACCCTGTCCTGCTCCCCCATTCCTCAATCTGATCCAAGCACCATGTCCTTGAGGCTGACCAGAGAACTGCACGGCACACTGATGCCTTATATCAAAAAGGCATGGGGGTGTCTTTGAGTACTAAAACAGTATCTCCAAGGATGTCATCAAGATGGCATCCCCCTCTTTGGGGAAGGTGATCATGGTGCTTTCCTTCCATCTATGCTTGATGGGAATATACAAGATACTGCCCTTAGTGTGTACAGTTCACCAATCAAGATGAAGGTGCCACCACTGATATTAATAGCCTTGGTGGAGCCGTGGTACACCTCCCCAGGATACCTGCAGCTCATGAACCAGAGGTGAGTCCTAGACTATGCACTGGGGTATCAGACATTTGGGGGCTTACCACGGACCTCCTTTTTTTGGCCAAGGCTGCACACATACCCACCCTTACAATGAGGTCTAGAGGGAAGGCAACTCTACTTGTACAGACTGGGACTCAAAAATAGGGTGAGTATCCTAGAGAGCACCTGAGGTAGTTTTTCCAGAAAGACTTATGGATACTGGGTGTTAAAACAAAAAAACAAAAGTAGATGTCCACTACAGCCTTCTCTCACTACTTTTATTTTCTTATCCAGAGTTATGACATTGATCCTACAATATCTGAAGCTTATGGTCACACAGAGAAGGCAGATTCCGTGGAGCCCCCGGGAGAGGGACAAAAGGTGGGAGGGGGCCCAGGGTGGGGAACAGGAAGAGGTGAGGAATGGTGGAGGGCTCTAACCTCCATGTGGATAGACCTGTCAGTAACCCAGCTTCCCTGTTCCTACATCATCTCATTTTTACTTCCATTCCAGTGCAGTCACTGCCACACTGTAGAGCTTATTACCAGGAACACTTCTGCCATCTGGAATAATACAGCCTGACATTCCACCCTTTGGCCTCATCCTCCATCCTTCCAGCTTATATACTACTTGTTAATTTTTCAACTTTAGGTCGTTTTTCCACTTACTCTTCCTCTATCCACCAAGCTCTTGTCTTCTTTTTCTTTCTCTCCAAGGTAGGCTTGGTGGTCTATCAGGTAAGCAACATTTAAAAAGCTCCACTACAAATAGGCCCCATCCAATCACCTTTAATCCTTCCTGTCTGGCAAAATCCCCTATCTCTGCCTTTTCCAGAAATACCTTCCCATAAGTAGCTGATGACTATTGGATTAAATCTCACAATCAAGTCTACTGATGCCATGATAAATTCAGCCCTCATGCTACCTGGAAATAATGCATCCATTCCACAAATTCTTATTCCATGCTTACTAACATGTGAACAAAACAAATGGAACTTAGGTCACAGTTTCCTTAGTCCATTTTCTCTCCAGTGCTACTCAAATCTATTTCAAATCTCCTTCACTTTTCTCAAATTTAGGCCATCTCCACTTGCTCAGCAGATGTGCCAAACCACCATTCACAGAGGAACTAGAAGTCATGAGATGGGAAATTTTCATCAAAATCCTTAAAAAAAAAAAATTTCCCATTCCTCCTTTCCTTCTTCCTTCCTGTTATATGGAAAGAAGTTTCTTTCCCAACGTCAAAGGAATTACACTTCCTGAAATTTCCTTATTGAGAGATAGCTAAACTCTAGTCTTGATGGACTGATCACCCTGGCCAGGTATCCTTTTGCTCCCTCCCTCTCCTTATGAGTCACTCTACATCTTTTATTATTTTTAAAGCTTTTTAGTACAAAAATGTTTAAACATGCACGAAAGCAGACAGAACAATGTAACCTCCCATACACCCCTCACCCAGCTTTCACAGTTATCATTTGGCATGTGTGATACATCCCATCTTTTACACTATGATTAAAGTGTAAAAGCCCATTTAAACATCTTGTCATCTATCTCTTAAGACATATGCTATGTGCCCATGTCAGAGCTCTCACATTTCTTTGATACTTGTCACCTGTGGTACACAGTTATTCACAACAGATGTACACAGCATTGGTGACAAAAAAGCATTGTGCTTTAGAGGCTCTGGCAATCAGTTCTGCTCTGCCTTTTAGTCAACCCTAAGGAGTCATTTGAATGAATTCCTCCCTCAACCCCATATAAGAAGTAATCTTACAGGTCAAATTCAGTGCACAATATTGCTTTCCCTTAATCACACAGTAACTATAACATGCAGAAGGAATATAAGTAGTAAACTGTGCATGTTGATAAAGACTTGACATTATTATATGTGTTTTCAAATATTTACAAGAAAATATTTTTCCTGTCACATAGTTAAAATGAGCTATTGTGTTTCGAGTTAAACACAGTAGATAAAACACACTTGTTTATCTTCTCTTTCCCCAAATGCCATTAAAAGCAAGAGTAGATGAAAAAAAAAATTAAGAGTAGGTGAAAAGAGGTTCAACATCTCTATCCATCAGGGAAATGAAAACCAAAGCCACTATGATCTAACACTTCACACACACAAGAATGACTAGAAACACAAAGTCAGATTAAAACAAGTGTTGGTGAGAATGCGGAGAAACTGGAACCCTGATACACTGCTTGTGGGAATGAAAAATGGTGCAGCTGTTTTGGAAAACAGTCTGGCAGCGCTTCAAAATGTTAAACATAGAATTACTATGTGACCCAGCAACTCCACTTCTAGGTGTATACTCAAGAGAAATGAAAACATATGTCCACACAAAAACTTGTAAACAAATGTTCATAGCAGTATTATTCATAAGAGTTAAAAGGCAGAAACAACCCAAATGTCCATCAACTGATGAATGGGTAAATAAAATATGGTATATCCATGCAGTGTAATATTTTTGGCATTAAAAAGCACTGATACATGCTACAACATGGCTGAACCTTGAAAACATTATGCTAAGTGAAAGAAGCCAGTCACAAATAACCACGTATGATTCCATTCATGTGAAATATTCAGAATAGGGAAACCAAGAGAGGACAGAAAGTAGATTAATGGTTGCTTAGAGCTGGGAGATGAAGGGTGGCGGGTAATAGCTAAAGGTTACGGGGTTCTTTCTGAAGTCATGAAAATGGTTTTAAAATTGTGATGCACATATCTGTGAGTATAGTAAAAATCATGGTATTACACACTTTAAATGAGTAAATTGTATGGTATGTGAACTATATTTCAATAAAACTATTCAAACAAAGGATTTAGAAAGAATAAGTGCTTAAGGATGACTAGAAGGAGAGAGGATACAACAAAAGATGTCAACACATTTTTGGAAGATGGAAATCTGGTGGAGGAATGGTAATTGGCGAGCAGAGCAGATGAAGTGCTGGCAAACCAATTCACACCACAAAACGCCAGAAGACGGATGACCTGGTGGCACCAGATCAGAAAAATTAGGGGTTCCATTCTGTAAACATGTTGATTTTTTTCCTTTTTTTTTTTTTTTGTATTGTGTTTAATTTAAAAAAATTTGTTGGTGGGGAGGGTGTGGTGCTCTTCTGCAGCATTTTGTAAAATCCTGTTGAAATGTGCAGAGGGTCCCAGGTTTCTTGCCTGGGACAGAATGTGAAATAACTTTTAAAGCTGGCATTACACATTTCTGGCGTTTGGGTATGGTGATGATGGTAGCTGCAAGAATCAAAGGCAGAAATCTCAAAGTTTAGGTAAAATCCAGGACAGCAGGCAATAGTCCGTTTTTTAAATGTATTTATTTGAAAATAACTAAACTTGTGGAAAAGATGCATGGATGGTAAAAACTATGTACCCTTTATCCAGACTTACCTACTAACATTTTGACCCATTTGAGATCTCTCTCCTCTCTGTGTCTCTGTTTCTGTCTCCTTCCCTTCCTGCCTCCACTCTCTACATATGAATACGCACACACACACACATATATGAAAAATATGCATACATTTCTGAATATTTGAAAATACATTTCATGCATCATCCACCTTCTCCTTGAATATTTCATTGTGTATTTAAGAAAAAGAAGATTCTCTTACAGACAGTACAGTTAGTTATCCCCTTCAGTAAATTTAACAATGACATAAAACTTTTAACTAATTTCCCATTCATATTCCATTTTTGTCAATTTATTGAGTAATGTCCTTTGTGGCTTTTTTTCAAAACCTCCATTACAGGATTCAGAATCACAGACTGCATTTAGTTGTCATGTGTTTTTAGTCTCCTTTAATCTGGATCAGTGTTTCTCAGTCTTTCTTTTTTTATGACAAAGCCACTTTTTGAAGAATATATTTGATGTGTCATTTTTATGACCCCTTCTATCCTGGAAATTCTTTTGGTGGAGCTTATATTGCTCAGACTTTAGAGGATGTTTTTACAGTTGTGAATCCTAGGGACCTCAGGGACAGTCAGGACCAAACTTTCTATAAAAAAAAAACAATACCAGAGATACAAACATATGTGGAGGGGTTCTTCTGAACAGATACACCTCCTGCAGTCAAGGGAGGAAGGTATGTGAGATGGAGTGGGCTTGAAATGGACCCTCCTTTTGGGTAGAGACAACAGGGGAGCTGTGGATGCAGGAGAAGACAGGTAAAGAAAGGAGCTGTCATTACTAGTATCCTCCTCATAGGGGAGGGAGAGAATTAGGTAACTGGGGTGAAGACTGATTCATCAGACTCAACGAGGGAATACAGGCAAGCAAAGTAAGGAAATGACACAGCTTAATTTCAGCAGTTTATAATCTAAATAATGAAGGTATAAGGGCTACAACTATTAAATGACTAGCACGGGGAGATGAAATAAATACATATACACATCAACAAAAATGACATCATTGTTTAAAAAGGTATGGAGATGCCAACAGGAATTTTGGTGGCAAGTAAGAAAGTAGATGGGGAAAAAAATCATAAAACTTTTCATAGAAGAAGTAACCATGAGTGTGATTCAAAAAAGTTAAAACATATTGCTAAATATTGTGCTCATTAGAAGTTATGTTAAAGAGAAGCCCACTCCTTAAATCAGGGTGTGTTTGGTCCTTCGGGTTGTGTTCTGTAAAATAAAGAAAAAAATTTTAAATGTTTTGAGAGGGATTTTTCAGAAGAGGGAGCAAGCAGCAGGATGAGACACTGTATGGGTGGAGGAGGCTAGATTTGAGAACCTTAGGGGGCTAATTAGCTTAATAGGGATTTTAGGAAAAAAAGAACTACTAAAGCTTTTTAAGTTGTTTGCCATAGTTTCATGGGTGTGCCATGCCCTTGTTTCCCTTTTTGTCATGCTTCCTGTACACTGGTACAGGCTACTCTGCACTCTTACACTTTTTGGTGAATGTGAATTCTTTTGAGGAGATATGGGGGCGTATATTTCTTCTGAGTATGTTTCTGGCTTCATACAGGTGAGAACACATTATGTATGAGGGGAAGCTGTAGTTGAAGGCTTGGAGGTAAAAATCCCTTGGCATAGCAGAGTTTTAAATATTATGTGGGGTCCAAAGGTAGATCACCAAGCAGTAAAATGGTCTCAGGTAATATCTGGGTAACATGTGGAATAAATAGAAATTTTCACTAAGGTAAATATATGGTATGTAAATGTGTGGGTTGGAAGGTGGGTTAGAGGTATCTAAAGGGCCCTGGAGGGATGGATAGATCTGCTGGGTTGGATGGTGGGGGAAGGATTGTGAGTTTATCTCTCTTGTGTTGTCCCCTCCCCCACCCTCAAGAACCTTTGGTGTTTACGCTTAACCTCTGTAATGTGGGTAGAGACAACAGTGGAGCTGTGGATGCAGGAGAAGACAGGTAAAGAAAAGAGCTGTCATTACTAGTATCCTCCTCATAGGGGAGGGAGAGAATTAGGTATCTGGGGTGAAGAACTCTACAACTCTAATCTAGAATGTGCACTTTCAATGCCCAGATGCTTGAGGCAGCAATGCACTTCTGATGATCTGGACCATCTTCTTTGTCTGAGGAGCCTTACTGCACCATGGCTGAGCTCCAGCTCAACTTCCTAGGTTTTCCCATCCTTGCCTTTGTGTGTTGGGTGGGGCTCCTTCTTCTGTCACTGTGCTACCTAAGGAGGAATTCATGTTTCCCAATACTTTGGAAACAGGGAGAAATCGATCAGGTCAGCAAACCAGAGTCCCTCAAAGATATTAAATCTTTTCAAATAGATGCATTCAATGGTATCAGTTTCCCTCTAAGTACTGCTTTTTCTGCAGCTCACAAATTTTGACAAGTTGTATTTTAATTTTCATTTAGTTTAAAATATTTTTTTCTCTTGATATTTCTTCCTTGACCCATGTTTTAGTAGCATGTTGTTTACTCTCTAAACATTTTGGCATTTCCAGCTGTTTTTCTGTAATTGATTTCTAGTTCAAGTCCATTATGGTCTGAAAATATACTTTGTATGATTTCTATTTTATATTTGTTAAGGTGTGTTTTGTGGCCCAAAGTGTGGTTTATTTTGGTCAGTGCTCCATGTGTGCTTGAGAAGAATGCATATTCTGTTGTTGGATGAAGTATTCTATAAATGTCAATTAGATCAAGTTGATTGATGGTGCTGTTTAGGTCAACTATATCCTTACTGATCTTCCGCCTGCTGAATCTGTCCATTTCTCATAGGGGGTATTGAAGTCTCCAAAAATAACAGTGGATTCACCTAATTCTCCTTGCAGTTGGACCAGTTTTTGCCTCACATATTTTGACAGTCTGTTGTTAGATTGTACACATGTTAAGGATTGTTGTGTCTTCTTGGAGAGTTGACCCCTTTGTTGTTATGTATTGCCCCTCTTTATCCCTCATAACTTTCCTTGTTCTGAAGCCTGCTTTGTCTGAAATTAATATAGTTCCTCCTGCTTTCTTTCATCAGTGTTAACATGGTACAGTTTTCTCTTTCCCTTTACTTTTAATCATCTGTGTCTTTATATTTAAAGTGGGTGTTTTGTAGACAACATATAATTGGATCTTGTTTTATCCACTGACAGTCTGTCTTTTAATTGGTGAATTTAGAACACTTACATTTAGTGATTTTTTTATATAGTTGGATTAATATCTGCCATATCTGTAACTGTTTAGTATTTATTATGTGTATTCTTTTTTTCTTCTTCTCTTTTTCTGCCTTTTCTGATTTTAAACAAGCACTTTATATGATTCCATTTCTCTCTTCTCTTAGCATGTCAAGTATTCTTCTTTAAAAAATATTTTCATGGGCTTCCCTGGTGGCGCAGTGGTTGAGAGTCTGCCTGCCGATGCAGGGGACACGGGTTCGTGCCCCAGTCCGGGAAGATCCCACATGCCGTGGAGCAACTAGGCCCGTGAGCCATGGCTGCTGAGCCTGTGCGTCCGGAGCCTGTGCTCCGCAATGGGAGAGGCCACAACAGTGAAAGGCCCGCATACCAAAAACAAACAAACAAACAAAAAAATATATATATATTTTCATGGTTGCCCATGAATTTGTAATATACATTTACAACTAATCTAAGGCCACTTTTATATATAACATTATACCACTTCATAGGTAGTGCAGGTTCCATTATAACAGAGTTCCCAATTCCTCCCTCCTGTCCCTTGTAACACTGATGTCATTTATTTCACTTATCCATATACTATAATCACCCAATACACTATCATTAGTATTATTAGGTCAACTGAGAATAAGAAAAATAAAAGTTTTGTTTTACCTTCATTTATTCCTTCTTTTCCCTTCCTTTATGTAGATCTGAGTTGTCCTTTTCCTTCTCCTTGAAGAACTTTTTTAACATTTATTCCAGGGCAAATCTGCTGCTGATGAGTATCTCAGTTTTTGTTTGAGAAAGTTTTCATTTCTCCTTCACTTTTGAAGGATAATTTCACTAGACACAAAGTTCTAGGGTGATTTTTTTTTTCTTGCAACACTTTAAATATTTCACTCAATTCTCTTCTTGCTTGCATGGTTTGTGATAAGCCCATAATTCTTATCCTTGTTCCTTTAGAGGTAGGATATTACTTTCTTCTGTATTCTTTCAAGATTTTATCTTTCAGCTTCCTACAGTTTTAATAAAATATGTCCAGGTATAGACTTTCTTCATATTTATATGCTTGTTGTTCTCTGAGCTCCCACAATCTATGGTTAATCCGTCATTAATTTTGGAAAATCTTGGGCTGTTATTTCTTCAAATATTTCTTATTCTCTCTTCTCTCTTTCTTCTCCTTTTGGTATTTCAATTACATGTATATTACACATTTTGAAACTGTCTCACAGTTCTTGGATATTCTGAGTTAAAGGTTTTTTTAAAAATTCTTTTTCTCTTTGCATTTCAGTTTGCAAAGTTTCTACTGACAGACATATTTTCAAACTCACTTACTCTTTCCCTGGCCATAGGCAATATACAGATGAGCCAATTAAAAGCATTCTTCATTTCTGTTATAGTGTTTTTGGTTTCCAACATTTCCTTTTGATTCTTTCTTAGAGTTTCCCTCTCTCTGCTTATTGCTCATCTGTTCTTGCATGTTTCTGCTTTTTCCATTAGAGCCCTTAACATGAAACGATGGTTATTTTGGATTCCATGTATGACAATTCAAAAATCTCTGTCATATCTGAATGTGGATCTGATGCTTGCTTTATCTATTCAGACTGTTTTTTCTTGCCTTTTTATCATACCTTGTAATTTTTTGTTGAAAAGCCAGACATAATGTATTGGGTAATAGGAACTGAAGTAAATAGACCTTAGTGTGAAGTTTTATGTTAATCCGGGTAGGTGTTGGTTGTGTTTAATATTTACTGTAGCTGTATATGTCAGAGACTTCAATTTCCTATAGTGTCCTTGTTTTAATCTCCCTTGGTGTCTTCAGATTTCCCTAAGTCTCCTCCTTATATAGAGCCTATGCCTTGCAGCTCTTTCGGCTATGATCCTCTGTTACCATACTGGAGCCCTGTTGATGTGGTAGTAAGGTGCTGGGGGGGAGGGGATATGATTAAATCTGTCTTTTAGTGGTCCTGTGTCCCTGGGTTATTCACAGATGTTTCTAACACTTTTCTCTCTTTCTTTCTTTTCACTTTTTAGAAGAGATAAGAAAGCTAGAGGGAAATGGAGTTGGATAACTTCCCTTCTCCCATGTGGGATAAGTCTCTGGTAGTCTTTTCCTTTGCTGAGTAAGCTTCTGTTATGGAGAACATTCAGGGGATATTTCAGAATGTTTTCAAAATTGTTACTTTTCTTCCCATTCCCACTCTCCTCCACCAGAAACATCAGAATTTTTCATGGCTCTTCACTGTGAGAACCTGGTGGGGTTCCCATAGGCGAAACCCATGAATAGGTGGAGGCCCCCCTAAGATAATGACCCTAGGAGTTTCTCGCTCTCATGTTAGCCCATGTGCATCCTCTAGCAATTTGTCAAAGTGTCCTTTTAAGTGTTCCTATCAATTTCTAGCTCCAGTGGCCTCTGCTTGAGGTAAGCGGACCTCAACTGTGATTCTCTGCATTCACCCTCTATGAAGATTTTGGAGTGATTTGCCCTGTGACCTTAATTCTCTAATGCTACAAGAAAAGTCACTGACTTTCAATTGGTTCAGATTTTGCTTCTTCTGAAGACTGGAGTAATGGCACTCAAGCTCTTTAAGTGTTGGAGCTGGAACCAAAAGTTGCCTCTCAAAGAATGATTCTTTATTTTCTTGTTCCCCCGCTCACATTTCTCAGTGAGATTGGTTGGGTCAGAGAGACACCTAAGATAGGAAGTTCAAGGAGAGGATAGAACATCATAGGCCAGGCAGGGCCAGTAGTTCTGGGGGGACTAAGGCTTCCAATTGAAGCCCATGGCCCATCTGAGTGTTTGGAGATTCCAGGATAAAATCCCAAGCAATAACTTTGCAGTAACTTTGTGGCCCTGGGTTGGGCTATTTAGAGAGTTTGGGATCTCTGCAGGAGAATAGAGTTCCCCATTGCTTGATCATGCCTCACTTCTCACATCAGGCCTCTCTCGACAGAGCCTTCCTTTGTGCTGGGCTGATCAGAGCAGCAATGCTGGGCCTCTGAGCAGAGCCTGGAGCCTGAGCTCCAGGATACAGGGTCCTATCTGAGGGACATGGACGTGACTGTTGGCCTCAGATGCTAGGCCCTCCTTGGGCAGATGACTTCTGACTGAGAATATCAAGTGTGGACCTCATAGTCGAAAGTCTTTCTTTGAGTTTGTCAAAGAAGAAAAAAATCGAAAGCATTTTAAACCTTTAAAATTGATAAAAGGAAGGAACATAAAGTTCTATTAATTAACATAGAGTCATATTATTCATGGATAATGAATATCTGAGTTTCCTAGAGAAGAGTGAGAGAAATGAGCCCCAGCCCTTCATTCTTTTCTTTTGTTCTCAGCATCAGGGCAGAGCCAAGAGGAGAAGGAAAGGTGGAACACCAAAAGGTAAGGTTCTGCCTATCCCACCTGAACTCTCCAAGGGTGACCCTTCCTGCCTTTTCCATGAGATCCAAGGTCCCTGATCTCTGAGGATGTCAACTGCTAGATACAGTTTCTCTCAGAGACCAGAGTTCTCAGAGGAGAGGCTTGTGGGAAGTCAGTCAGAGCCTGAGACACTTCTCAGATTCCCTGCTCTGCTCATCGCTGGGCATGAAGCAGTGATGGACCTGGGCAATGGGTGTTTCCCAACAGGTGGCCAGGTGAGATGTCAAGAGTCAGAACTTCTGTGTCCTGACTCTGTAAAAGTCCTTTGACTTCCTGGATGATCAGATTCCTCTTTGAGGTAAATAACCATTGACCTATATTCCTCAGAGGGTGGTTCTGAATATCACATGGGAGAATACATATGAAAGCCCTTTGTGAATGATAAAGCAACATATACTTGAGGTACCGCTAAAGGACATTCTACTAAGCCTCCTATAAGGTCTCCTTGTTTCTACCTTCATCACTCTCCTGGTGTCCCAGGTTGCAGAGCTTGCCAGAGCAAAGTAGAGGAGGCAAGCAAGGTGCTTTCTCTTCTGCAAAGGTGACTGAACATTACCTTCTTTCCTGTATCCCACTTTTTAGTGGAGTCTTTGAATTTCTAGGGCCTCATTGAAGCCTGGTATTGACATGGGAGGGAAAATCCTCAGATTCAGAATGTGAAAGCCTTGGGCAGGGGGATAAAAGATTTATTGTGAGATTAAGGAAGTAAAAGAATGTGAAAGGATAGTATACATTGGGCAGCCATACTTTTGCCAGACCTGCCAGGGTCTCATGTTTGTTCTGGTCCTGGTTGCATCTTTGTACTTCCTGTCTTCTGCAGCCCCCTGGGCCGGCACGATGACACCACCCGCTTTCGTCAACTCTTATGTCCAGACCCCTTCTGTGAGGTGTGTAATAATGCAACTGCTGAGGTCAATTGGCTGCTACTCCCAGAGGCCCTGGAAGATTCTACTTCCTCTGTGTTCCCTTTGGCTTCCACAGCTCCTGTGACTGAGTCATCATTTACTCTGTCCCCTGCCTTCTCAACAGTCCCTTCAAGAGACCTCACACCAGCCTCTCCGCCTGAGCCTTCCCCACTGCCCCCCTCCGTTCTCTCCCCTAACCCAATGACTCCCTTAGTTAACTTTTCTTCACCCTCACCACTGGGTCACTCTCTGGCACCAGAGCCTTTTCCTTCCTTGAATTCCGAATTCCCTGTGGACTATTCCCCACCCCAACCCCTTGCCTTTCCCCATCTCCTACCACATGACACTCAGACAGCAGGTCCTGTTCTCCCACGAGAGGCCACTTTGTCTCCAGATACCATTTTCTCTCTTGACCCCACCCTTTCCCAAGATATCAATCCCTTATCAGATTTGTCCCAGGAAGTGAATCATCCTGATTCTTTTGCTTGCCATCATGCACCACCAGCTCTGTCTGTTTCACCACAGCCAGACTGCACTCTATCTATCTGTGACTCAACCTAAATCAACTTCCATCTTACTGAAGCCTGTTCTGGAGAACTTATCTCCAGATAGCTCTGGTGGGTTGTCCACTTGAGTTTCAACACTCAGAGGCACTGAGCATTCAAGCCTGTCAATTTCAGACTTCTCCTCATGGCAAGCTAATGCCAAGAACGTGTTCCTCCCCACATTATCACACTCTGATTTTCAGAGAGACAATGTTTCCTTCCATCTACCAGACACCTGTCTCTGGGGAGACTCTGTTACCAAGCACGTGGAGGCCAATAGCCATTCTTTCTTTGGCTTTAACATCCAGGGACTCTTGGAGAGACAAAGAAAAAAGAAAATGGCTTTCCAGAGTTTAGAGAAGAAACAACAGGAAGAGGGACCATTTTCAAAACAAATGTCAGAATACCAACGGACATCTTCAGGGAATTCATTGCAATCACTTGATGTAAAGGACACTAGAGCCCCCCAAACTGGCTGGAACAGTGAAAGCAAACCAGAGCAGCTGCGCATTTGTCAGCAGCTCCTATATGACATGACTCTGGGGGAAAACTCGTAGCAGAAGTATAGCCAGCTCTTCTGGGGTCTTCCCTCTTTGCACAGTGAGCCCCTAGTGGCTACTCTCCTGGCTTCTAGTAGTAGTTCCCCACTAGAGTCTCACTCTGTTTTATTCAATGGAATCTGTAATGCTTCTGCATTCAAAATACGGGATCAAGAATCTCCACCACTCCTTTATTCCCATCCCCTTCTGCTCCCTCATGTACATCCACAACCCTTGCCTCAAACTAAACCCCAATCCCAGCCCCTACCTTTCACTCAGGTCCAGCCCCAGGCCCACCTTCAATCCCAAATCCCAATTCTACCATCTTCTTCTCCATCCCAGTTTAGGGACCATGGAGTGTCTTTCCATAGATTCCAGAATGAGTCAGACTTTCATATCGCGACTGGAAATCAACACCTGGAATGGCACGTGTTGCAGAAACAACAGGAAAGTTTGTGGGGTTTAGTTCCTGTGCTCCAAAAATCTCAATAAGCCACTTGTCCTCAAGCTCTTAACCTCCCATTGGTCAACCGGTCGTCCCATGCCTATGTACCAGTCTCCGTCCTTGGCCATTTTCATATCACCAGTGAACCCCAGGAGAAACTGGAGCTCCACATTCCAAGCAGGCTAATTCCATGATGGTGCCTCCAAGCTTGTAGGAATCTAGAGTCCCCAGCACTGATGGAGCCTCAGTATAAATTAACAGAAGTACCTCAGCAGAGAGGCACACATGTTCACTTACAAATCTCTGAGCTTCAGGGCAAGGATAGCAAGGTTATAGGGAAGACTGAATTGGGTCTCCCAGCAAATTTCCATGAGTGGGACCCAACGAAGTTTCAGCTAAGGGATGACATGAGGAAGAATCTTGGCTATATGCTAGAGAAGAGCCCAGAAGACAGTCCACAAGAGGTCTCAGAATGTTACCTAGTGCAGGGTCTGAGGGCTGCTTTGGAGACAAAAACTAACTGTGTGTGTCACTCAAGGAATCACTCAGGGAATGAATTATTAAATGTCTCAAGGAAGGACATAGATTGGAATCAAATAAAAACCATTCTTAGATTACACGTGAGCACGAAGTCTTGGTAGATCAGTGCAGGTAGGTTTCCTATAGGTGTGTGTCATTCGTGGCTGGCTGACGACAATACTTTGCCTCCTTCTGGGACCAATATGGAAGACGCAGATTCAAAAAGCGCAATGGTAGGTAAAGTCTACCACCAGATTAGTACTCTAGAGCTTTCTTTTCTTGATCCTAACACCCGAAAGGTGCTAGAAGCCCATATTTTAAGGTTTCGTGTGACTCAGAGATGGGGTCTACCCCTCAAGGTTCTTGAATCCATAAAATTCTATATGTTGAGAGAAGCCAAAACATGGCCTCTTCCTCAATTTGACTTTCCCTCCTCAACCACCCATATTTCTGGAGTCGATTCCAAAGGTAAGGTTTCCAAGCCCCTTGAAGGAAGTTCTAAAACTTCTCAGGGAAACAAGGTGAGAGCTACAAATTCATTCCTGGTGCTGGATCATCCTCTTCCTGTTATCTCATCTGTGGACAAAGAAGGACAGCAGGCCTCGCAACCATCACACTCTGATATCGACCAAAGGCTTGCAGAGGACGTTCAGACAATTTAGCATGGCAGACAGACTTTTCAGCTGCTCACACACAGAAACAAAGACAAAGTGAGTCAGAGTGAGACTCTACTCGACCACAGATGCAGCCCAGAGGTGCCCATAAGGCAAGCTGGGGATGGACATGAGCCAAGGGATGAGAACATGAACTCCAGTGATACAGTAGAAATGATTCAGGGCCAAAAGACAGTGGGGAAGAATTTAGAACATTCTTTCATGTCCAATGTGTCCAGGGGGATATTTAAGGCCAAGGAGCTGTGTGCTCTTAAATCACAATATTGTGACATCTTGACAACCAGCGAGTTGGAAAGCTCCCAAATGGCATATGTCAATATGGATAAAATAGAAACTACCCTGACCACCCAATGTCTCTCACCAAAAATAACTGTTCCCCAAGATTCTAAACTATCAGACCTTCAAAACCAGCTCCTTAGTGAGTTAAAGTTTAAATTCGAGGGTAAGGAGCATAGCCAGGCTGTACACTGTCCCACTGACATGCCGCTGATTTCAGGTAGGTTGCCTTCCAAGTCTTCACTGACTCATGTCCACAGTGTCTCCACTGGGGACATGGCATCTTCCCAGGTGCTGCATGTCCACTTGGAGGACAGTGGGATCAGCATGGAACAGAGGGAGGATCCCTCTAGGCATGTCTCATGGAACTGCCAGGATAAGAATTTCCCACCTGTTGCAAAGAGAGTGAGACCTCCAGGCTCCAAAGCAGGAGAATACAGAAGTGAGGATTCAGGACTAGGGACGTCTACAGGCAGAAAGAAGAGCCACCCTGTTGAGGAAAGAGAATTAAAGGACACTTCCCCACCTCTGTCACAGAATGAACAGCTTCCTCCAGAAAGTTACTTCAGAAAAAAGATGAGGTGATTTTTTCAGTGGATTGACTCCAAGAGGAAAATCAAAGACCAGGAAAGTCCCCAGCAAAAAGCCAAATTCATGTCAACCTTTGTGCAGTACCAAGACTCAGTTGAAAGTGCAGCTATCTTTGTGAGTTATGGGCCTCCTGAAGCTCAGGAGCTCATGACAGCCATTGGGAAGATCCTAGAGGAGAAGCTGGCATGTAGGTTCAAATCTGAGGCCTTGGAGTTAAGTCAGCACAAGAAGAAACTGCAGACCCAGGTACAGCCTGACAAGGGACATCCCTCCAACTCTGGGGCTCTCTCTGACCCACAGCAAGAGGAACAGGCATGTACCAAGTCCTCAAATCAAGAAGCTGTTTCTGTTGACCAGAGTTGTCTTACAAGTGTTAGACAGAACAGAGACAGGATCAGACATCACCAGAAAGTTGTGGCCTTTGAGGACTAGGTATTATGCCAGAGTCAACTCTCTTCCATGTCCTCCAGGGAGCTTGTACCCAATCCAAGCCCCACCTGCGTGCATCAAGAATGCCAGGTACCTCCGGCCACCCTCACCCCTGACGAAGGCACTGTGTTCAGAGATTTGACTCTTCTATTCAAACAGAAATTGCTTCTCCAGCATTTCTAGGGAGAAAAAATTTCTCCAAAGAACTCAGTCGTTGTTGAGAAAACCTCGCGGTTTTCACGATAACACATCCTCTGAGGAAAACAATCTTTCTTTAGTACAACTGAGAATACTGATCCTCCTCAATAAATGTTTCTTCTAATAGAGAAACATTAGTGCTCTCTGTGTACTGCACTGGGGGCATGGGTTTTTGGGTATCCTGGAACTTGTTTGTAGAGAAAGGAAGGAGTAGTTCAGCTCATACTGATTTCCTCTCTTGGCGTCTAAGAGATGACCAGTTCCTTGTAGGGAGCCTGATAGCAGCCTCCTCAGTTTCATCCTGGGGTCCTTTATTTGATCCTGCTCAAATGTCCCCTACTTAAAAAACTTTATTTTTCTATAAAAAAGTACAAAAAGTTTACTCTAGAAACTTTCAGGCTTTTCCAAAGTGAGAAAACCCCTTAAAGTCCAGAACTTGGCTCAAACTGTCTTCTTATCTGCTCTCAGACTATCCTGAACTGTATACAGCTATAGTCGGGTAAGTTACTCTGGCATAATGTAGCCAGAATTAACCCTTGTTCCTGCAGAAAGTTTTGGAGAGTGTTTAGGCCCTGAGGTTAGTGGAAGACAGAAATCTTCCTCTTAGATCTCTTGGTGAGGATTAAATGTCACCTGCAACTGAGAGCCCTTCTCTCCTTCATGAAGTTTGTAGTGATGGGCCATGTTCCCTACCCCTTAACCTTACCCTAATGAAAATGGGTAGCAGTTCACCTTTTCCCCTTCCTCTACCCTTACTGGAGCAGTAGGGAAGACTGAATTTGCAGCTCTGAAAAGGACAAGGGATATGAATATTTTCCTGAAGATGGTGACTTACTTTCATTTAGAAAAAGCTGCTGATTCCAGAGTATCTCATAGGTAGGTGGTCATTGAGTGGAGTGTATATAAATGGGCTTTGTGATTGTGGACACTGGATTGGCCAGGGCAGCGTCTAGGAACTGGGTGGGTCCGGCTTAACAATCTGCTACACATGGGGTGTTAATCTGTCTGGAAAGCACATTTTGAGCTTGACAATGAGGTCTCTGTGCTTGTGAGAACACCTTGAGGAACAGGAAGAGCTGCTCCTCAAGGAAATTTCTTCAGGATATGTAGCTTGATAGCGTCATTTACAGGAATGGTCATCAGGCAGTCACCCAGAATTTTGGGGAAAAGGAGAAAGAGAGTAAAGAAAATGTAATGGTGGAATGAATGGGAAAGGAAGAAAAAAATGAGAAGGGGAAAGAATGACATCATCATCACTACTCGTGATCCCATACTGGCCATCCATTCCACCCAACACAACCCTACCTATGCCTCCAGTACCTCCTGGATACTAATCAGGGCTCTGTAGAGCACAATGATACCATTTTAGCATAAGAGTATATTGGATACTCTTTGAGCATGAACACAGTATTCCCAGGGATGTCATCAGGGAGATGTTGTGCTATTCGGTGCCTGCCCTCCTAGTCATGCTACATTTTTCACCAAGATTACAGTAATTTAGGGGTGTATTAGTTATCTATTGCTGTATAATGGACACCCCCAAATTTAGTGGCTTAAAAAAGCACATATTTATTATCTCACAGTTTTTGTGGGTAGGAATCCAGGCAAGGCCTACCTGGGTTCTCTGCTTCAAGGTCTCTCACAAGGCTGCAATTAAGGTGTCAGTTGGGGCTGGGGTCTCATCTGAAGGCTTGACTGTGGAAGGACTCACTTCTGTGCTCACTTATACAGTTGGCAGGATGAAGTTCCTCAAAGCCTGTTGGACTGAGATCCTCAATTCTTTGTTGGTTGTTGGCTAGAGTCGGCTGGAGTCCCCCCTCAGTTCCTTGTCATGTGGGCCTCTCCAACATGTCAGCTTGCTTCATCAATGTCAGGAGACAGTCTGCTAGCAAGACAGAAGTTACAATCTTTTGTAAACTAATAATGGAAATGATATCCCATCACCTTTTCCTTATTCTATTAGAAGCAAATTACTGAGTCCAGCCTACACTCAAGGAGAGGAGTAATGACACAAGGGTGTGACTATCAGGATGTGGGGATCATTGGAACCATCTTAGAAGTCTTCCTAAGACAAGGGTTTCTTCTTGGACACCCCACTCAGTTCACTGCAGCAAAAGTGGCCAGAGGTATCCTTGCCCTCATTCACATTCATATCATCAAGGTCAAAGCTGTTTAATGGCTAAGTAGAGTGGTAGCTGGTAAGAAAAACAAAGAGGTTGGAGCATCCAAAGAAGGAGGGAAAGGTGGCATGCAGGTAAAGGTGGTGTGGGGTCACCATGAATAACCAAGTGAAAGGAGGCCTTAGAACCACATGACTCACCATTGCCAGTTTTCAGACTTGGGAGAGAGAAAAAATTAGGTGCAATATAGCTCATGCTGGCTCCCCCAGTCTCTCCCCTCTGCCCTAGCTTTCAGACCATAGGGCTAAAGAAGCAACCTTCAGCTCCTGTAGAGACAGCCACGCTTACAGAGGAAGCAAACCCTACAGATTGCAAGGTTTAGTTTCTGCTTTTATCAATATATTTAATATAGCACATCCATCATTTCAAATGTGCTTCTCACAGCTGAAACATCAGAGAAAATGAGTCACCCAATTGGTGGAAAAGCTGGTACTAGGGAACCCACAGCATTTAACTCCCATCCTGGGATATTTTCTATGTAACCATGGCCCGAGGACTTTTAACCAAGGGACAGGTGGTGGCTTAAAAGATGAGTTACTGGTGTGGGGTCACATAACAAGTCATACCCGGTGCCCAGATGTTTGCTTCCATTCAGAGAAACATTACATGAGGAAACGAGGCTGAGTTCACACCTTCAGAACATCTATGAAGTGACCTGTCCAAATGAGGGGGCAGCACCATCCGAGGGATCCCACACTCTTGTTCTGCTTCTAGGACTATTTTCCTTTTGCCCAGACTCCTGTTCCTATGGGAAAGGACTGTCAGAAAAGGCAGGAAAGTATATTAGCTGAACAATGACTGGAGAGATGAGGATCAATTTCTCTAGAAAAAGATTTCATGTGCTTTGTGCCCACACTCAGGATCACAGTGCTGGGCAGTTTCAGGAGGGGTCTCATACACATGATATTTTGTGGTACCTGAAGAAATGGTCACTGACATAGAATGTGACAGGAATGGTCTATCTGAATTTTTACAACCGCAAGCCCACACTCCAAACCTAATACCAGGGCAAACAAAATGGATGAATCAACTGGTACCTTGACGTGGATTGGGCACAGGAACCCCACATCACAGGTTCAGGCATCATGAATTTCTTTGGTGCCAGGTGCTACCTAAGAGGATCAGATTCCTTTAGGCAGCCTTCACAGGGATTAACACTGAGAACTGTGCCCCAATGTGCAGTCTCAATGAAGAGGTCCAGGCTATGAGATCAGACTCTTCTCTGAGGCCTTTCTTCTAGAACTTCTATTTGGTCCTGGATTAGAGCCTAAATTAGGCTGTTATTTTCCTGGGGACACAAGTACATGTTTGGTCTTCATTAGGGAGGCCAAGAGACAGTTCAAAGACTTGTGGAGGCTGCCTCCTTATCTCTCCCAGGAAACTCAGGGTTTATTCTTTCCTTCTATGAGGTGGGGTGGGGGTGGGCAGGCAGGGAAGGAACTGATTATTATGCAAGTTTAGCAGTGCTAGACTGCGGGATGGAGGTTGCGCTGACAATGACAAGGGTGGGTAATTTTCCTCTGTAGCAATGCTTGCCCAGCTTTAGGCATCCTTCATTTGAGGCAGGATAATTTCCCAAGCTATGGATTGCTGTTTCCACTCCCTGCCAGAGGGGACTCCAAAAGGAATAAAAGCTAACTTTCCCCTTCTGTTTTACAGGAAGTTCTGGGCTTCTGGTCTAAGGGGTTATTAATGGCTTTCATGTTTCCTGACCCCAAACAGAAGTTGTGAGATACCTATTGTACAGTCCAGTCCAGATTCTCATGTGGGAGGAGAATTTACCTGGGTGTTCCCAGGAGAGAGGAGATGGGGGTTGATATAAGTGCGGGGTTGAAAGAAGGAGAGTTGACTAAAGGTAGCAGTGGCTCCAATGACTCCATAATAAGGATGTAAAGATGAGTTCCTTATGTGGATGGCTTTTGTGTGGAAGTCCTCTAGGAGATAGCACGATTTTTTATGTGATGAAATAATGTTTGGTGAGATGACTAATCATCAAGTGCCATTATTTTGGCAGCTTCAGTAAAATACTGCACTGCCCATACTTAGCATAGAGGCTGTGAAGCCAAGGCCATTAATTTGGCCTTTTAATGGACCAAATGGGCCTGGACAATGAATATCCCAGTCCCACCATGGTGGACTTAAATCAGAGGCTCTTTCCTATATATTTGTTTGACAGTGAATACTAAACTAAATAGGCAAAAGGCCCCAAGTAATGACTAATACTGAATATCTTTCTACACTTTAAAATGGGGGCTTTGAGCCAGATTTAGTTTAATTTAGAAAAATTAAGTACTGCTTGTTATTGTACTTCAATGCTGTGAAACACATTTATGCTTTTATGTATATTATCCTGCTTAATCTTTACAGCTCTTTGAATCAGGTTTCTCTACCCCCTTTTATAGAAAGCAACCTGAAGGACAGAGAAGGTAATATACATTTAGTGTGGTAGCATGGAAGAAGGAGCCAGGGAGAGAGAGCTCCCTTACAGCGTGAGGAATTATTTGGATGTAAATGACAGCGAATACAATTCAGCTGACTTAAAAAAGAGACCGTTGCTAAGCTACCTGAAAGACCCTAGGAGTGAGGCTAGCCTTAGGCAAGAGGGTTCATACTGGGGCTCAGTGGATGTTATCAGTATTGTTTCTAGCCATTTCTTGGCTTTATATTCTGGACTGGCTTCATTGTGAGACTCTGATGGCAACTTCAAAGCTATATCTTCCAAGCTTCAAGTGCAACTAAAAATGGGTTATCTCTTCCACTAGTCCCTTCAAAAGTCCTATTGTGCCTTACTGTCTCTAGCTGGGTCCTATGCTCATCTCTCACCAATCACTGTTGCCAAAATCATGGAACAATCTTTTTGGCCAAGCCCGAGTGGTATACCCATCCTTAAAGTAGGAGAGTCAGGGAACAACTACTCCACTTGCACACGGACTGAGACTGAGAATGGGCTTAGTTTCCCGGAGGGCAAGAGAAGAACTGTTTCCAGAAGGTGAGTGAAGGCTGAGTGTCAAAATAAAAACAAAAACAAAACAGATGTCTGTCATAGCCCTCTCTCACAGCCCCATGTTTACCTTCCTGTCCAGAGTCATGCCACTGACTGAAGGTTAGAGTTGCAGGAAATACCAATTCCATGGAGACCTTGGGACAGGAAAGAGTCCCAGGAAAGGAACTCAAAGTGGGAGGAATCAGTCAGAGGCCTAATATTCATGTGGATAGACCATCCAATAATCTGGCCCCTCACTGTCATCCTAGAGCCCTTTACCTCCATTCCAGTTCAGTTACAGCCATATTCTAGAACTCATCACCAGGAATATATTTTCGTTCTGAAAAAATACAGTCGGACATTCCTCCCCCTTTTTTTTTTTTGCCGTACGCAGGCCTCTCACTGTTGTGGCCTCTGCCGTTGCGGAGCACAGGCTCCGGACGCGCAGGCTCAGCGGCCATGGCTCACGGGCCCAGCCGCTCCGTGGCATGTGGGATCTTCCCGGACCGGGGCACAAACCCGTGTCCCCTGCATCAGCAGGCGGACTCTCAACCACTGCGCCACCAGGGAAGCCCGGGACATTCCTCCCTTCATTCTTTCAGTTTATGCCCTGGGTTTGTCAATTCCTCACCCTGTTCAGGAAGTACAAGCCACTTGTAGTTCATCTGACAACATTCTGTCTTCATTCCCTCCTTCTCCAAGGAAAAACTTCATGGTCCATCACTTAACCCCACACCTAAATAGCTCTACTCTAAAGAGCCTTCCCCCTTCTCCTTTCATGTCCTGCCTGGCACAATCTAACTCTACCTTTTCTAGACCTGCCTTCTAATAAAGGACTGATTCCTCTTTGATAAAATCACACGGTTAAGTATGTTGGTACCACCACAAATTTATGTTCTACAACTAATGGTCAGCTTCAACATTGCCTGAAAATAATCCGTTCATTCTTCCCATGTTTACTACGTACTTGGCACTTAGGACACAGCAATGAAGGAAACAAAGTTCCCTGTCTTGGTGGTGCTCATATGATTGTTTTCTTAGTCAGTTCTCTTGCCTAAGTACTCAAAACTATTTCACTTTCCTACAACTTCGCCACACTCCTCACTCGTTGAGCATATGTGCTGGACCACCACAGGGGAATGAGAAGTCATGAAATGGGAACTTTTCACCATTAAAAACTTCAAAACAACAACAAAACCAAATCACGAACCCTCATCCTTTCTTTCCTCTTTCCTCCCTATTATACTGAAAGGTTTCCCTCAGATGCTTTCCTTGATCCTCCCACGCTGGGATCTGTCCTTGTTTTCCAATTCACAACACTTTCACACTCTGTGGAGCACTTCTGGCTTAATTATCTACCTTCTCAGAGGACAGAGACCACGTTTACCTTATCAAAGTGGCGGTCGTACGTAGCAGAGCTCAGAAACCTCTGCAGAAAATGGAAAAGGGAGCGATTTCTACACGGAGGCCCGGCCCAGTGTGCTCTGGGGGTGGGGTCACGCTCAGGGGCGAGGCCACGTTCAGAGGCGGGGCCACGTTCAGAGGCAGGGCCTGAGGGGCTGCGCCGTTTGGTGTCGTAATGGCGACTGCTCCCGGCTGTTTGGCAAGACGTCTTACCTCAGGCTTTGGGTCCTGTTTCCATCGCTTCTGGAAGACAAAAGTTGAGATTTAAACTCAAAGACAGGATCTGAGCAAGGTTTCTGGACGCCTGCGTGAGCTTCCCCCTTGCCCTGTCTGAAGAATCGTCCGCCATTTCCATCCCAGCCGGTGGGCTTCGAGGCTTCTCAGTCCGTGAACCCCCACCCCAAGCCACTGCCTCAGAAGCCCTGGAGGTGGGGCTGCGCCTGCGGGACACCCGCCCCCTTAGCACGGTGGACACTCAAGGGAACTCCACGGGGGTGATCTTAGCAACAAATGCAGTAACAGCATTGACTTCTGCTAAGTCGACACCTTGCCCTGGCCTTGCACAGGTGACCTAAGTCTCAGATCTCATCCATGATGTGCGGAGATACTAATATGAGCTAATGGGGTTGGCCTTGAGAACTGGAATGGACAAGTGAAGAGCTTTGAACACTGTTAAGGGTCGATGTTAAGGAATGGGCTGGGGGCCCTAATGCAGTTACCCTGTGAGCCTTGCCAGCCCCCAGAGAGGGCAGTGCCGTGGAAGTGCCTGCACAGGTCAGAAGGACGGCGAGACTTCAAGGTGCCAGTCCATACACTAAATTAAGAAGTCATCTCTGATTCTCTGCAGGACCAGTGAGTATAAGGAGGATGCTCACAGTCCTCTGGTGGTGGTTTTCAGGTGAGCCCAAAGTGCTTTCATTTCCCCCGGGACCCATCAGTGAGCAGTAGTTCGTGGGAACCCCGGGTGAAGGCCTATCAAGGCGTTAGTGTCAATGGACAGAGAGGGTAGAGGCAGAGCCATTTTTCACGCTTTGCAAGATCCAGGACGGCAGGACATGAGGCTCTCCCGCAGAAAGGGTTAGGCTTTTTACAGGGCAGAAAATCTCAGGTAAATGTCTTCAATTGCAGGTATTGATACATTCATGGATTATTGAGGGCCTACTGTGTGTCCAGGTTCTGTATTAATTAGGAACCGTAGCCATGTTTATGTTAATAAAAGGGAGGAGAATCCTTTTTTTGTGACTGTTTTCCCTATTAGAAAATATTATTTAGTGAATTTGAAAGATATGGAATAGTAGAAGGAAGAATCTCATAGATTCCCGCCTTCAAAATAATTACTGTTAACTTTTTGATGCATCTCTTCCCACATTTTGCTGTGCCTAATTGTACATTGCTTAAATAATATGTACTTTAAAAGAAAAACACCCACTATCATAAACATTTTAATGTTATTATAAATTTTCAGAAGTGACATTTTTAATGATGACATCCTAAGTGCTACAGTATTAAATTCTACTTCTTGTTGACATTTGGGTAGTTTATAATTTTTTAAAATTTTAATATTTTGCTCTCCATGTTTGGTCATAATTGTACTTGCTTATAAACTGTCCTATTACAAACAGCATAAAGCTTTTCCTAAATGTCTGATTAACCCAGGGCTGTGCCCTGGGCTGAATGCTTTTTTCTTTCTCCAGCTTCTTTCAATGAGTGGTTAGCTATTTCAGTGCTAGTGTCAAGCCAGTGAAAACAACTGCTTGCTAAACTGCTTGCTAAACATCCTCAATGTAAAATCTTCTAAACTTAACCCAGTGTCTTCCGTTGGTCCCAATCTTTGTTCCCTCCCTCTTATCCTCCCCATATCAATTAGTAGCATCTGGACACTCAAACAAGACACACAAGAGCCATTCTGTATTCCTCTCTCTTCATTTTCCCCGTTACTAGTGAGCTACTACGTGGATGAACTGAAAAATATGCTGGACAGAGAAATCCTAGAGTTCTCACAGTGAACTACACCCTCTCCAAATGGATTGTAAAATCCATCAGGTCATGAGCTGCATTTTTGCAATTAATTTAAATATCCCATTCCAAAACAAAAACAAATATTTCATTCCATGTCAAAATTTCAGTTTAGTTATTTACTTTCTTTTCTGCCTTAATTAAAAATTAAAAAAAAATTTTTTTTATTAATATATATTTTTAAAGTATATTAGTTCTCATTTTATTCATAGGAAAATTCTGGTTTGGAGAACCAGTATTACAGCCACTCTACTTTCCTATCTCATTTCCTTCAAACGTCCCATCTTCTAAACACTCTTAGGTGCTCACTGTCCTCAAATATTTTGCACAGTGCCCAACACATAAGACATAAAATTTCAAAAAAGGAGACAAATATGTTAACTTGATTGATTTCAAAATCATCCCATTCCTTAACGTTTTTTTCTTCAATTTTTGAGACTGAAAAGAGTTGGGAAACACCTTTATCTCTCCCTAGTCAAAGAATATTTTAATCTTACTCTCTGATCAAAACCAAAACTTTCTGTAACTCCTATCTAGAAATCAAACTCTGCACATCAGTCAAGGCTCTCTCAAAAGTTGCCTCTTCCATGAAGCCTGCTCTGAATGATTCAACCACAAGAAATCCTTCCCATGCCACATTTCATCTGAAGCTCTATGTACTGAGTTTTTTGTGGATGTTTTATCTTCCCAGTTACCCTATCAGTCTCCACATCCCTTTCAGCACCCAGAGATCTGACCAGCAACAGATCCTGCATTAGTGAATGAATGAGGCTGGAGCCTAGGGAAGGCGGACACAGTGCGGGGTGGAGTGGAGAACGTGGAGCTTTGTACTGGATCTGAGGCAGGCTAAGGACTCTGCCTCACGGAGGGTAAAGAAGACAGTGGTGAGGAGGGAGCAGATGAGACTGGCTGGGCACAGGGTCAGGAAGGAGACAAACTGGTATATCTGATTGCCAAACTGAAAAGGGTCAATTCCCTTCTGAACACAGTGAGAAAGGAGAGATTCTAGAAGCACACCGGGTTGCATCTAAAATCTACATGCAAGGGCATACACTCCTCTTCAACCTGCTGGCTGCCTTTTGCCTTGATTTAATTTTCCACTTTCTCCTTTCACATTGTATCCAACAGGGAAGCAGCCAATATTTGCTATATAGTAACATACACTAAGAAAGCTGAATAGAGTCAAATGATCAACTGGAGAAAATGTCCTGTGGGGATTTCCTTCTTTCTTTTTTTTTTACCCAACACAGCCAAACTTTAATTAATTAATTAATAATAAAAAAGAGTACATTTGATGTATAGGTATGTTGCAATGAATCACTGAAAAGCAGTGAGGTACCCATCCGACCGCCTAAGGAATAGAACTTCACCAATACCTCCTACTCATTTTTTTTTTAATTAAACACTTTTCATACAATTTTTAAAGGTTACTTTCCATATATAGTTATTCCAAAATATTGGCTATGTTCCCCATGTTGTACAATACATCCTTGAGCCTGTCTTATACCCAATAGTTTGTACCTCCCACTTCCCAACCCCTATATTGCCCCTCCCCCTGCTCCCCACTGGTAACCACTAGTTTGTTCTCTATATCTGTGAGTCGGTTTCTTTTTTGTGTTCACTACTTTGTTGTATTTTTTATATTCCACATATAAGTCATATCATACAGTATTTGTCTTTCTCTGTCTGAGTTATTTCACTTAGCGTAATGCCTTCCAAGACAATCCATGCTGCTTCAAATGGCAAAATTTCATGGCTTTTTCATGGCTGAGTAGTATTCCATTATATATATATGTATATACCACATCTCCTTTATCCATTCATCTGCTGATGGACACTTAGGTTGCTTCCATATCTTGGCAATTGTTTTTTTTCCCCCACCCCACCACAGTTTTCCCCCCTTGGTGTTCATACATTTGTTCTCTACATCTGTGTCTCAACTTCTGCCCTGCAAACTGGTTCATCTGTATTGGCAATTGTGAATAATGCTGCTATGAACATTGGGGTGCATGTATCTTTTCGAATTGGTGTTTTTGGGGTCTTTTTGCATATATATCCAGGAATGGAATTGCTGGGCCATATGGTAGTTCTATTTTTAGTTTTTTGAGAAACCTCCATACTGTTTTCCATAATGGCTGCACTAATTTGCATTCCCACCAACAGTGTAGAAGGGTTCCCTTTTCTTCACATCCTCCCCAACATTTGTTATTTGTGTTCTTTTTTGAAGATAGCTGTTATGACAGGTATGAGATGATGTGTCATTGTCGTTTTTTTTGTTGTTGTTGTTTGTTTGTTTGTTTGTTTTTTGTTTTTTTTTGCGGTACGCGGACCTCTCACTGCTGTGGCCTCTCCCACCATGGAGCACGGGCTCCGGACGCGCAGGCTCAGCGGCCATGGCTCACGGGCCCAGCCACTCCGCGGCACGTGGGATCTTCCCAGACCGGGGCACGAACCCATGTCCCCTGCATCGGCAGGCGGACTCTCAACCACTGCGCCACCAGGGAAGCCCTCATTGTCGTTTTGATTTACATTTCTCTGATGATTAGTGACGTTGAGCATCTTTTCATGTGCCTGATGGCCATTTGTATTTCCTCTTTGGAAAAATGTTCAGTTCTGCCTCTTTTTTAACTGGGTTGTTTATTCTTTTGATGTTGAGTTATATGAGCTGTTTATATTTGTTGGATATTAATCCCCTTATTGGTCATATCATTTGTAAATATATTCTCCCATGCAGTAGGTTATCTTTTCATTTTGTTTATGGTTTCTTTTGCTGTGCAAAAGCTTTTGAGTTTTATTAGGTCCCATTTGTTTATTTTTGCTTTTATTTCCTTTACTTTAGGAGATGGATCCAAAAAAATCTTGCTGTGATTTATGTCAAAGAGTGTTCTATCTTTTCCTCTAGGAGTTTTATCATATCCTGCCTTACATTTAGGTTTTTAATCCATTTTGAGTTTATTTTTGAATATGGTGTTAGAGAATGTTGCAATTTTATTCTATTACATGTAACTCTCCAGTTTTCCTATCACAACTTACTGAAGAGACTGTCTTTTCTCCATTGTATATTCTTGCCTCCTTTGTTGTATATTAACTGCCCATAAATGTGTGGGTTTATTTCTGGGTTCTCTATCTTGTTTCCATTGTTCTATGTGTCTGTTTTTGTGACAGTTCCATACTGTTTTGATGACTGTATCTTTGTAGTATTGTCTGAAGTCAGAGAGCGTGATTCCTCCACTTGTGTTCTTCTTTCTCAAGATTGTTTTGGCTATTCAGGGTCTTTTGTGTTTTTATACAGATTTAAAAATTTTTTGTTCTAGTTCTGTGGAAAATGCCATTGTTGTTTTGATAGGGATTGCACTGAATTTATAGATTGCCTTGGGTAGTATGGTCATTTTAACAATATTGATTCTTCCAATCTAAGAACACAGTACATTGTTCCATCTGTTTCTGTCATCTTCAATTTCTTTCATCAGTGTCTTATAGTTTTAGGAGTACAGGTCTTTTGCCTCCTTAGGTAGGTTTATTCCTAGGTGTTTTATTCTTTTCAATGTGATGGTAAATGATATTGGTTCCTTAACATCTCTTTCTGATACTTCATTGTTGTTGTATAGCAATGCAACAGATTTCTGTATATTAATTTTGTATCCTGCAACTTTACTGAATTCATTGATGAACTCTAGTACTTTTCTGGTGGCATCTTTAGGATTTTCTGTGTGTGGTATTATGTCATCTGCAGTGACAGATTTACTTCTTCCTTTCCAATTTGGATTCCTTTCATTTGTTTTTCTTCTCTGGTTGCTGTGGCTACTAGGACTTCCAAAACTGTGTTGAATAAAAGTGGTGAGAGTGGACACCCTTGTCTTTTTCCTCATCCTAAAGGAAATGCTTTCAGCTTTTTACCATTGAGTACGATGTTAGCTGTGTGTTTGTCATATATGGCCTTTATTATGCTGAGATATGTCCCTCTATGCCCCTCTCCACTTTCTGGAGAGTTTTATCATAAATGGATGTTGAATTTTATCAAAAGCTTTTTCTGTATCTACTGAGATGATCATGTGGTTTTGTTCTTCAGTTTGTTAATATGGTGTATCACATTGACTGATTTGTGGATATTTAAAAATCCTTACATCCCTGTAATAAATCCCACTTGATCATGGTGTGTGATCCTTTTCATGTATGGTTGGATTCAGATTGCTAGTATTTTTTTGAGGATTTTTGCGTCTATGTTCATCAGTGATATTGGCCTGTAATTTGTGTGTATGTGTGTGTGTGTGTGTGTGTGTGTGTGTGTGTGTGTGTGTGTGTGGTATCTTTGCCTGGTTTTGGTATCAGAGTGATGGTGGCCTCATAGAATGAGTTTGGGAGTATTCCTTCCTCTGCAGTTTTTTGGAATAGTTTCAGAAGAATAGGGGTTAACTCTTCTCGAAATGTTTGATAGAATTTGTCTGTGAAACCATCTGGTCCTGGACTTTTGTTTGTTGGGAGTTTTTAAATTACTGATTCAATTTCATTACTGGTAATTACTCTGTTCATATTTTCTGTTTCTTCCTGGTTCAGTCTTGGGAGATTGTACCTTTCTAAGAATTTGTCCATTTCTTCTAGGTTGTCCATTTTATTGGCATATAGTAGCTCTTAGTAGTCTCTTAATGATTCTTTGTATTTCCGTCGTGTTGGTTGTAACTGCCTTTACATTTCTGATTTTATTGATCTGGGCTCTCTTCCTTTTTTTCTTGATGAATCTGGCTAAAGGTTTATCAATTTTGTTTATCTTTTCAAAGAACCAGCTTTTAGTTTCATTGATCTTTTCTAATGTTTTCTTTTTCTCTATTTCATTTATTTCTATGCTGATCTTTATGATTTCTTTCCTTCTACTAATTTTGGGTTTTGTTTCTTCTTCTTTCTCTAGTTGATTTAGGTGTAAGTTTAGGTTGTTTATTTGAGATTTTTCTTGTTTCCTGAAGTAAACTTTTATCACTATAAACTTCCCTCTTAGAACTGCTTTTGCTGTCTCCCATAGGTTTTGGATCATTGTGTTTTCGTTTTCATTTATCTCTAGGTATTTTTTGATTTCCTCTTTGATTTCTTCAGTGGTCCATTGGTTGTTTAGTAGCATATTGTTTAGCCTCCACATGTTTGTATTTTTTGCAGTTTTTTCTTGTAGTTGATCTCTGATCTCATAGCATTGTGGTTGGAAAAGATGCTTGATACGATTTTAGTTTTCTTAAATTTACCAAGGCTTGTTTTGTGACCCAGCATGTGATCTCTCCCAGAGAATGTGCCATGTGCACTTGAAAAGAAAGTGTATTCTGCTGCTTTCAGGATGGAATGCTCTATAAATATCAATTAAGTCCACTTGGTCTAATGTGTCATTTAAGGCCAGTGTTTCCTTATTGATTTGCCATCTGGATGATCTCTCCATTGATGTAAGTGGGGTGTTAAATTCCCCCACTGTTATTGTGTCAATTTCTGTCAATTTCTCCTTTTATGTCTGTAACATTTGCCTTATATATTGAGGTGCTTCTATGTTGGTTGCAAATATATTTACGATTGTTATATCTTCTTCTTGGATTGATCCCTTGATCATTTTGTAGCGTCCTGTTTTGTCTCTTATGACAGTCTTTATTTTAAAGTCTGTTTTGTCTGATATGAGAATTGCTCCTCCAGCTTTCTTTTGATTTCCATTTGCATGGAATACCTTTTTCCATCCCCTCACTTTCAGTCTGTATGCATCTCTAGATCTGAAGTGGGTCTGTTGTAGACAGCAGATATATGGGTCTTATTTTTGTATCCATTCAGCCAGTCCTTGTATTTTGGTTGGAGCATTTAATCCATTTACATTTAAGGTAATTGTTGATATGTATGTTCTTATTGCCATTGTGTTAATTGTTTTGGATTTGTTTTTGTAGGTCTTTTTCCCCCCCCTTTTCTTCTTTTGTTCTCTTCTCTTGTGACTTGAGGACTATCTTTAGTGTTGTTTGGATTCCTTTTTCTTTTTTGTGTGTATTATCTATTATAGACTTTTGGTTTGTGGTTGCCTTGATGTTTTTGTATAGTGGTCTGTTTATATACATGATTGTTCTAACTTGTTGATCTGTTCGTTTCAGACCTTGCACTTTGTACTCTCTGCATTTTAAGTACCCTGCATTTGTACTCTCCTTCCCTCACAATTACTGTTTTTGATATCTTATTTTACATCTAATTGTTTTGTGTATCTCTTAACTGCTTATTACAAGATGATTTTAGTATCAATACTTTCATCTTTTCACCTCCCTACTAGCTTTGTGCGTGGATGATTTCCTACCTTTACTGTATGTTTATTTTTACTGGTTAGCTTTTTCATTCTGTAATTTTCTTGTTTCTTTTCTTGTTTCTTGTGGCCTTTTACTTCTCACCTAGAGAAGTTCCTTTCATATTTGTTGTAAAGCTGGTTTGGTGGTGTTGAATTCTTTTAGCTTTTGCTTGTCTATAAAGCTATTGATTTCTCCTCAAATCTCAATTGAGAGCCTTTCTGGGTAGAGTATTCTTGGTTGTAGGTTTTTCCTTTTTATCACTTTATTTTTTTTAACTTTTTATTTTATATTGGACTATAGTTGATTAATAATGGCACGTTAATTTCAGGTGTACAGCAAAGTGATTCAGTTATACATATACATGTACCCATTCTTTTTCAAATTCTTACTCAGCCATTAAAAAGAATGAAATAATGCCATTTGCAGCAACATGGATGGACCTAGAGATTGTCATACTGAGTGAAGTAAGTCAGACAGAGAAAGAGAAATATTGTATGATATCGCTTATATGTGGAATCTAAAAAAAAAAGATACAAATGAACTTTTTTACAAAACAGAAACAGACTCACAGGCTTAGATAACGAACTTAAGGTTACCAGGAGGGAAGGGTGGTGGGAGGGATAGATAGGGAGTTTGGGATTGACATGTACACACTGCTGTATTTAAAATGGATAACCAACAAGGACCTACTGTATAGAATAGGGAACTCTGCTCAATATTATGTAACAACCTAGATAGGAAAAGAATTTGAAATATATTGTGATATTCCCTTCTGGCTTGCTGAGTTTCTGCTGAACAAGTTCCCTTGTATGTTACTTGTTTTTTTTTTTTTACCTTGCTGCTTTTAGTATTCTCTCTTTATCTTTACTTTTTGTCCTTTTGATGACAATATCTTGGTGTGTTCCTCTTTGGGTTAATCCTGTGTGGGACTCTTTGTGCTTCCTGGACTTGGGTGACTATTTCCTTTCCCAGGTTAGGGAAGTTTTCAGCTATTATCTCTTCAAATATTTTCTCAGGTTCTTTCTCTCTCTCTTCTCCTTCTGGGACCCCCATAATGCAAATATTAGCACACCTGATGTTGTCCCAGAGGTCTCTTATGTGTCTTCTTTTCATTCTTTTTTTTTCTTTTTTTTTGTTCAATGGCAATGATTTCCACTAGTCTTACAGGTTACTGATTTGTTCTTCTGAATCATTTAGTCTACTATTGATTCCTTCCAGTGTATTTTAAATTTCAGTTATTGTGTTCTTCATCTCTGTTTGGTCATTCTTTATATTTTTTAACTCTTTGTTAAAAACTTCTAACTTCTTGTTCTGTGCATCCATTCTCCTCCAAGTCTTTGATCATCTTTATCATCACTACTCTGAACTCTTGCTCAGGTAGATTTCCTATCTCCTCTTCACTTAGTTCTTCTTCTGGGGTTTTATCTTGTTCCTTTGTCTGGAACATATTCCTCTGCTGCCTAATTTTGTCTAAGTTGCTATTTATATCTTTATGTTCTAATTTTGTCTAAGTTGCTATTTATATTTTTATGTAAGTGGTAAGTTAGTTACGTTTCTTCACCTTGGAGAAGTGGCCCTCTGTGGTAGGTGTCCTATGTGTCCCAGCAGTGCACTCCCCTCTCGTCACCCAAGCTATATGCTTTAGAGGTATACCCTAAGAGGGCTACATGGGTCCTTCTGTTGTGGTGGACTAACTATGTGGGTGGTCTGGTAGGCCCCAGGTCTAGTTGGTTGCCAGGCTGCCTTGTGCAGATGCTGCTGGCTGCTGTTTAGTGGGGTCTGGTCATGACGTGGCTGGCTGTGGAATCTTAGGGGGTCCTTGAGGCTAGTGCTGGCTCAGTGGTGGGTGGAATCAGGGTCCTGAAGGCTCTGGGGCTGTTGCCTACACACTGGCAGATGAAGCCAGATTCTGGGGTTAGTGCTGGTCCACTGGCAGGCAGAACTGGTTTCCTGGAGTCTGGCTGCAGGCCCCAGGGAAATCAGAACTTATTTGATGGGTGTCCATTTGATGGGTGTCCATCAAATAACTGGGAGGGGTGTCAGTTCCTGACACACTTGGGTATGGGGTCTGGGTGTCCCTGCTAGTGGGCCAGGCCAGGGCCCAGCTGGTACTAGGTACGGTGTATGGCCTGAGCTGTGGGATCATAGTGTTCATGGTTCTGGTGTCTGCCCTTTAGTGGATGAGGCTGGTCTAGTAGCTTGGTCTGGCTTCCTAGTAGGAGGGGCTGGTGCCTGTCCACTAGTGAGTGGATCTGGGTATTGGCCCTCTGGTGGGCTGGGCCATGTCTAGGGACAAACCCAGAGGTGGCTGTGAGCTCTTTAGTCTTTAGTTAGCCTGTCTGCTGATGAATGGGGCTGTGTCCCATTTTGTTGTTTGTCTGAGGTGTCTCAGCAGTGTCGCCTGCAGGCTGTTTGGTTGGTCCACGTCTTGGAACTAATGAGCCAAGATGTCAGCCATCAGCAATGTTCCCTAATATATCTGCCACCAGTGTCTATGTCCCCAGGGTGAGCCGCAGCTCCCCCCACCCCCCAAACAGGAGACTCTCCCAGACTAGCAGGTAGGTCTGGCCCAAGCTCCTATCAAATTAATTCTTTTGTCCTGAGTCCCAGTGTACGTGTGATTTTTATGCGCCCTTGAAGAGTGAGGTCTCTACTTTTCCCAGTCCTGTGGGGCTCCTGCAATTACGCCCTGCTGGACTTCAAAGCCAAATGCTCTGGGAGTTCATCTTCCCAGTACCAGACCCCCTGGCTGGGGAGCCTAACGTGGGGCTCAGAACTCTCGCTCCTGTGGGAGAATCTCTGCAATATAATTATCTAGTTTGTGGGTCACCCACCCAGGGACGGGTATGGGATTTGATTATATCAAGAGTCCACCCCTCCTACTGGTCTCGCTGTGGTTCCTTCTTTATGTCTCTAGCTGTAGAAGATCTTTTCTGGTAGGCTCCAATCTTTTTTTATCTATGGTTATTCTGCAGATAGTTATGATTTTGGTGTGCTTGTGAGAGGAGGTGAGCTCAGGGTCTTTTTACTCTGCCATCTTGGCTGCTCTCCCACAAAATTTTGTGGGCTCACCTTTATGATCAGAAAGGGACTAGGTTGATTTCCTCCCATGATAACATGAAGTGGGAATATCATTCTCAAATATCAGATGAATTGGATGGAAAAGTATGGTTGACAGAGAAACACTAGTGTTCTCATTGTCTGCTATACTCCCAAAATAGACTGTAAACTCATGGTCAGGAGTATTTTTAAAAATTATTTTTACTTATGTAAGTAATACATTATTAAATTATCTGAGTTAAAAAATTAAAACAGTCTCCATAAGTCTAAAGACTCCCACTGATCAGCCTTTCCTAGGAGGTAAACACTCAATTACTATTATCAGTTTGATATGCTATGCATTGACCTAGAATATGTATAGTTATAAAAATGTATCATATTGTATATGTTGCTCTACAGCATGGTTCTTTTATTCACCATGTGTCTTGTCAGTTTACCTGTAAAGCTTATATAGATGTACCTCACTCCTTTTAACTGCTGCATAATAGTTCTTTAAATGGGTAATCATCTTTTTTTTGGATTGCTGCACATTTGTTTCCTATTTTTCATTATTATAAACAGTGCTGCCATGAACCACTTTCTATTTGCCTCACTGTGCATATTTGCAAGTGCTTCTCTAGAGTGTATACCTAGAAATGGAATTTCTGGGTCAGGCTGTTCATTTTTTTTTTTTTTTTTTTTTTTTTGCAGTACGCGGGCCTTTCACTGTTGTGGCCTCTCCCGTTGCAGAGCACAGGCTCCGGACACACAGGCTCAGCAGCCATGGCTCATGGGCTTAGCCGCTCTGCAGCATGTGGGATCTTCCTGGACCGGGGCACGAACCCGTGTCCCCTGCATCGGCAGGTGGACTCTCAACCACTGCGCCACCAGGGAAGCCCTGTTCGTATTTTTAAAAACATGTATGTATTTATTTAAAACATTTAGTGAATAAACTTTTTGAATAGGAAGTAAATGCACATGGTGAAAAATCATTGAAAAGTTGTGATATGAGAAGTAATCTCTTTTATTCTGGAACAGTTCTTTATTGATGCTTGACTTTTATAAATGTTAAATACTACAAGCCAGTTATTTTGTAGTATGTCTTCAATTTGGGTTTGTCTGATGTTTCCTCATGTTAGTTTTAGGTTATATGTCTTTGGTAGGAATAGCACACAAGCGAGGCTGGTTTCTTATTTTATCCTATCAGGTGATGCATGATTTTCATTAATCCCGTTACTGACGATGTTCAATTTAATCATTTGGTTAAGGTGTTGTCTGTCTGCTAGACTTTTATACTGTAAAGCTTTCCTTTTTTTTTTTGAGTAGAGGTATTTTGAGACTCTGTATATATCTTTCTATTCATCACACTTTTCATTCATTCATTCATTCATTTATATTCACATGGGCTCATGGTTTTCTATTTTATTTGGTTAATTATAGTCTGTAATCAATATTTATTTATTTATTTTTCTTTTTTCTTTGGCTGTGCTGAGTGACTTGTGGGATTTTAGCTCCCCAAGCAGGGATCAAACCTGGGCTCCCTGCAGTGGAAGCACAGAGTCCTAACCACTGGACCACCAGGGAATTCCCATGTAATCAATATTTATTTTGATGTTTATGTTGTCTCAGGTTTGGACAGTGGGAGCCCCTTCAAACTGGCTTCTGGATCCTTTTGACATATCTCTATCTTTCTTTGAACATTTTCTTACTTTATCATACAACATGTGTCAGGAGCATCTTATGTTTTCTGGCAACCAGTCCTAGAATCAGCCATTTCTCCAAAATGCCCTGGTTTAATTTGCTGTAGTATGGTATTTAGAAGCCATTATGTAGGTTCTAACTGTGGTAAGTATGTTTATTGCTATTGGGGTGTTACTGCTCCATGTCTTCTCAGTGGACACACATATATATATGTGTGTGTGTGTATGTGTATATATATATACACA
This sequence comes from Mesoplodon bidens, assembly GCF_964165515.1. Taxonomy (NCBI): domain Eukaryota; kingdom Metazoa; phylum Chordata; class Mammalia; order Artiodactyla; family Ziphiidae; genus Mesoplodon; species Mesoplodon bidens. The sequence goes on from NC_138162.1 coordinate 90,229,781, forward strand.
CATATATACATATATATGTGTGTGTGTTTATGTAATGTGTAATACATATTATAATGTACATATAATATGCATCTATATATTTTTTATGTCTGTATATATTGAAAGCTGTGAGTTCACACTAATACCTCCAATTCCAGTTAAATATCCAACACTGCAGGATTCATTGTAGTTTTCTTCCTCTCCATATCTGTAACTTCCTTCTCCAGTAGTGAGAAATCTGTCTCCCACTCTTCTTAAAAGAGGAAACACTTGTGGTGTTTGGTAGACCAATATTAATTCTTCCTCTCTCAACTTGGGGTCTACATGGAACAGTAATTATGCAACGTGAAAACATGGATAATAGAGTTTTGTTTGATAGTTTAATCTGCATTTGGTAATTTAATCTTTGAAAATATTAAATAGAGTAGAATCTCTAATTTTACATTTGTAGGTATTTATACTATGTTATCACTGCCAAGAGAAGCAAAATCTTAGTTTGATATCTCAGGAGATGATCATACTGTCATACTGCAAATGAGGGAAATGAATTATATGATATGTAATTGTCTTTATAAAAAACTTCCTGACTTTATGTCTTTAGTGGAAATAAAAACAACTGATTCCAAGTTGCAGCTATGAGGAAATCTCTGAGTTTATTTAAAGCATTTATTTAAAAATGTTTCTGGGCTTCCCTGGTGGCGCAGTGGTTGAGAGTCCGCCTGCCGATGCAGGGGACGTGGGTTCGTGCCCCGGTCCGGGAAGATCCCACATGCCGCGGAGTGGCTGGGCCCGTGAGCCATGGCTGCTGAGCCTGCGCGTCCAGAGCCTGTGCTCTGCAACGGGAGAGACCACACAGTGCGAGGCCCGCATACTGCAAAAAAAAAAAAAAAAAAAAAGTTTCTTTTTAGTTGGAAAACCTTTTGATAATTTTCTAACCTGCCAGCTACCATTTTATTTTCTAAAATTTATGGTTATCATTAGAGTCAGGTATAAAATGTTATACTTTTTCACATTTGCATGTTTTAAAATTAAGGAATCTTTAATTAAGGGTGATATTTGATTCATTAATGGTAATGTATTTCTTCTAATAATTATAAGTATCTTAAATGTGGTATCAGCTATTCTTTTTCAGATCTTTGGCCTGGGATCACTTTACCACCCACACAGTTCCCTTTTCATGTCTTTAAGTACTGCTGACTAGGCTGGGCTTCTCTAATCTCCAGTTTTGGAGATTGATTTTAGCTGTTAAATAGGAAGCTTAAACTCAACATGAACAAAACAAAACCCCTGTTTTTGTTTTTGTTTTCCTTTCAGTTTTATTGAGATATAAATGACATACAGCGCTAAGTTTAAGGTGCACAGCATAATGATTTGACTTACATACATCATGAAATCATTACCACAATAAATTTAGTGAACATCCATCATCACATATAGATTCAAAATAAAAAGAAAAAGTATTTTTTCCTTGCGATGAGAACTCTTAGGATTTACTTTCCTAACAGTTTTCATACATACAGCAGTCTTAATTATATTAATCATGTTGTATATTACATCCCTAGTGCTTACTTATTTTATAACTGGAAGTTTGTATCTTTTGACCACTTTTATTCAGTTCTGCCTCCTTCCACCTCCACCTTGGGTAACCACAAAATCTGATCTCCTTTTCTGAGTTTGTTTGTTTTTGAAGTATAATTGACCTACAACACTATGTTAGTTTCACATAGTGAAACATAGTGTTTCAGTATTTCTGTGTGTTACAAAATGATCACCACTATACTAGTTACTGTCACCAAACAAAGATATTACATTATTATTGACTATATTCTCTACACTGTACACTTCATCCCCATGACTCATTTATTTTTGTAATTGGAATTTTGTACCTCTTAATCTCCCTCACCTATTTTGCTCATCCCCCACCCTCCTTCCCTCTGACAAGCTATTCTCTGTATCTATGACTCTGTTTCTGTTTTGTTATGTCTGTTCATTTGTTGTTTTTTTAGAATCCACACATAATAGAAATCATACATTATGTCTTTTTGTCTTTCTCTGTGACTTATTTCACTTTGCACAATACAGTCTGGGTCCATCCATGTTGTTGCAAATGGCAGAATTTCATTCTTTTTTTATGTCTGAGTAATATTCCATTGTATATATATATATATATATATATATATATATATATATATATATATATATGTATACCACATCTTTAGTCATTCATCTGTTGATGGGCACTTGGGTTGCTTCTATATCTTGGCTATTATAAATAGAGCTGCTGTGAACATTGGCGTGCATGTATCTTTTCAAATTAGTGCTTTCATTTTTTTCCAGATATATACCCAGGAATGAGATTTCTGGATCATGTGGTAGTTCTGTTTCTAGTTTTTTGAGGAACCTCCATACTGTTTTCTATAGTGGCCTCACCAATTTACATTCCCACCAACAGTGCATGAGGGTTCCTTTTTCTTTCTTTTTTTCACATCCTTGCAAACACTTGTCATTTGTTGCCTTTTTTTCCAAAAATTTCAATGTTTATTTACACATTGCATATCAAAAAGTTTGAAAAAAAAAGTTTCAACAGGAAGTTAGCAAATTCTCATAGATCTGCCTGTTTCTAGCACTTGGGGGAGATGGGAGTCTTGTAGTTCTTAGAGACTGGAATCCTGATGGCAGAACTTCAAGTGTTCTCATCACTTGCCAAGGAAGTGCCATACTTGATCTTCTTCATTACTTCCTTTATTCAGTGAAAATGACACTGATTCAACAAATGATCTAGCTTCCTCTTGAGAGCAATGGAAAGAGCTATCACATACCTGCACATTTGTCCAATTTATAACTCCTCCATCACACTTCTCCATAAGCAATGCTTTGCAACATTCATGAGTAGATTTAATAACTTTAAGAGCAAAAGGCTTGTTCTTGAATTCTCCATTAAAAGCAAACTGGTTTTCCAGTTTTCCCTCTGGTATCTTATAAAATCTAAACCAATTAAATTAAGCATAGCTTCTAAGTAACCAGGTTTGTACTTCTTAACATCTTCAATATCATGAAACTTGGAGGCTTCAGGATCATTCACATTGATAGCAATTAATTTCCAGTCTGTTTCACCCTGATCAATAAGAGCCAGAATTCCAGGGATCTTCACATGAACAACATCTCCACAAGAAAGAACCTTTGAGCGTATCTCACAAACATCAATAGGATTATTATCTCCACAACAGTCTGTGCTCTTATCTTTTCGATGGGGATCTTCCCAAGTCTGAGGGAGGGCACCATAATTCCATATATAACCCTTGTGAGGAAAGATAATTGCCACATAGGGAAGCTTGCCATCCTTTACATCTTGTTTAATGGGATTCAATGACTCCTCTGTGGCAATCTCCATTTTAGCATTTGTCCACGGAGGTACTTCTACAACCATATTAAACAAATTCTCATATTCATCATTTCGTGCTCTCTTTGTAGGAATGTCATTTTCCTCTTCAGAGGAATATCATGAAAGGGGAAATGTAGTGACCAGCTACATTCTTGAAAAAGAGGTGGTAACCAGGAGTGGGGCTGGCTGTGCTCCTCTGTGTGGTACAGGGCCATGGTGCAACACGGCTGGGACCCTGAGCTCGCTCCCTGTGGCAGGTGGGCGGCAGTGGCGGCGGTGGTGGTGGCAGGGGGGGCGCCAACGCGCCAGGCCCAGCTGGTCTGTTGTCTGTTTGATAATAACTATTCTTACATGTGTGCGGTGAGATCTCATTGTGGTTTTGATTTGTATTTCTCTGATGATTAGTGATGTTAAGCATCTTTTCATGTGCCTGCTGGCCATTTTCTTTGGAAAAATATCAGTTCAGTTCCTCTGCCCATTTTTTAATTGGATTGTTTGTTTTTTTGACATTAAGTTATATGAGTTCTTTGTATACTTTGATGTTAACTCCTTATTGGATACATTGTTTGCAGATTTCTTCTCCCATTCAACTGGTGGCCTTTTCGTTTTGTTGGTAGTTTTCTTTGCTGTATTTTTTAGTTTGATGTAGTCCCATTTATTTATTTGCTTTTGTTTCCTTTGCTTGTTTGTTTTTTAAGTCAAACCTTACCTTCTCACATATTCCCCTATTTCTATAAGTAGCAACATCCTTCTTTGAGTTTCTGAGGTCAGAAATTTTGCAGTGGGCTTCCCTGGTGGCGCAGTGGTTGGGAGTCCGCCTGCCGATGGAGGGGATGCGGGTTCGTGCCCCGGTCCAGGAGGATCCCACATGCCGCGGAGTGGCTGGGCCCGTGAGCCATGGCCGCTGAGCCTGTGTGTCCGGAGCCTGTGCTCCACAACGGGAGAGGCCACAACAGTGAGAGGCCCGCGTACCGCAAAAAAAAAAAAATTTTTTTTGCAGTTAGCTTTGACTTTTTTCTCACTCTCATACACATAATTGGTCTATCATTAAACCTTTTATAGTATATTCAGATCTGTCTAATGCTCTCTACCTGCTTCCTACTCAGTCATAGTGATTCAGGCTACCGTCATCTCTTTTCTAAATTCTTCTGGTAGCCTCCGAACTGCCTTCCTGCTTCCGCGTTTGCCTTACCAGCTGTTCTCCACCTTGAAGCCAGACTGATATTTTAAAAACATACATTATATCATTTTACTTCTCTGCTCAAAACTTCCAGGAGCTTCTCTCTTTAACTCAGAAAAAAGCCCAATGGCCTCTGCATACCTTACATTCGATCTAAGTTTTTTCTACTTCTTTGGCCTCATCTCCAACATTCTTTCCTTTTCTTGTTCTACTCTAGCCGTACTACTGGCCTTCTTGCTGTTCTTTGAACATACTAAACATTTGCCTACCTCAGGGCCTTTGCAGTTATTATTCTCTCAGGCCGGAATGCTCTTTAATCTGATATTTTCTTGGCTTAAATCCTTCAGTTTTTTTCAGGTCTCTTGCTCAGATGTCACCTTATCAGAAAAAGCTTTCCTGACTGCCCTAAGTAAAATTAACCTACCTCTCATGCTCCTTATCCCCCTTTCCTGTTTAATATTTTTCCATAGCACTTGTCACCATCTAACATATTTTTAATATAATTAACATTGTATTTTACATACAATCTATCTGAATAAATTATATATATTTAGTATAATGTATGTTGACTTATAGCCCCCACTAGACTATAAAGTCCATGGAATCAGGGACTTTGATTTTTTTTATTATGTGTCCTCAGTGTTTGTAACAGTTTTTAAAATGTAATTGGTGTTCCATTAATATTCGTGGGGTAAGTAAATAAATAAATTTACCTTATTAGAGAAAGAATTTACTTTGTTCAGATTCTAATAGTACCAGTCAAGTTAAGACATTTCCTGATGCTTTCTTCTCTCTTTGCCTAGTTCCATCCCTGATGGAAACAGAAGCAATTTTGTGTGTGGAGATGGGAGTTGGATGGGTTAAAGAATGCAAGGGAGGAAATAGAGAAAAAGAAGACCATACCCTTCTCCTCCACTTTAAGTGTCCCAGGTTGAAACTACTACCAGTTGGCAGAGGGAAGAAGTTTTAACTTTAAATCAAGTTGGTGTTTTAGTTAATAAACTGGACTAGACATTATTATTACTGAGCTAGATTATTCTTGGCACTAAAAGTAACTTAAAAGAAGAGTGTCTAAGAAAATTATGGGACCTTTCCTTACCCAACATTTTCTTCAAAGGACAAGAGAAAAAAATGAATCTGCAGATTGGTTATAAAGGACCTAGTATAAAGGGAATGAATGAAGTTGTTGTTTGTTTGGGTTTTTTTTCGTTTGTTTGCATTCTGTGGAGTTCTGCTTAATCAACATAATGGTTACCCTTCTACTGTGCTCTTTATCACAATGGTTAGTAATCTGTTGTTTACGTGTCTGTCTCCCTTACTAGACTATGAGTATAAGAAGAGAGGGCCAGTGTTTTATTAAGCCTGTTTATGCAAGACCCACCATGGTGCCTGAAACATAGCAACCATTTAGTGTTTGTTGAATAGCACCCTCCTCCCCCAGCCTCTCTTCTCACCTCAATTCAAGAGTTACCTGCATACCAAACTACGTTGAGTATCAAAAATGCAATATTTGGTGATATAAAAGAGGCTGATTGCTTAGATATTTAGAGATTATACTGTATTCTAAGGTTTAGATCTGCTTACCACAATGAAAATTTAATATCACTCCATTCTATACTCTAAGGGAAAACACTTTACTTCTGATTTATCACAGGGTTGCCTTTATTCTTCCTTTCTTGCTCAAGCTCTCAGCCACTTAATCTGTCTCCCCCGGCAGGGTATGAATGTGGCTTTTATGGAATCCAGTGTTTAGAATAAAAGCTGAAAATAATCCTCTTCTCTCCACATCTGGTATTGCTGTGATGCCTTTTAAAGGCAGAGCTTGAACCCTTATTATTTAAAAGTTTGAAAGTCAACATCTCTGTATGCTTGTGGCAAATGCAAAAAAAATTGACGACTTTTTGAAAGACTGTGGAGAGAGCCTGTGTTTTAGTATAAAAACTACAGCATCATTGTCACTATGATCCAGAGGGGAAAAGTTATAAAACATTTTGGCTCAAAGAGATGCGACATGAATTTAATAATTTTCATGTGGATAATCATTTTCCAAACAAACTGTAGCCATGACTTAATCCCTCCTAGAAAGACAGGAGTGTATCTTCAAACAAACTGCCTAAGCTGTTTGTTCACAGTTTGCTTTTTGATTCAGCAAGACGGATTATGAGGGGTAACAACCAGAGCTGTGACAGCTTTGGCTAAATCCCACCTGGCGTTCAGTTCGTTCTTTTCTCCTTTAAAAAGCTCCCCAAGTTCATAATTCTACAAAAGGCTCAATCAAAATCATTGGAGGAGTGCCTTGGCTTAAGGATGGTGGTAGTGGCGGGGTTGGGGGGTGGTGTTGGGAGAGGGGTTTAATATGCCAAGTAAAAGATCCATTGTTATTGAAAAATTCTTCATTTGTTCTATTTACATAGTGAAAGCAACCCAAGTATGAATCCAATTTGAAAAATGCAGTACTTTGGCTGACTGTGAAGTGAAGTAAAAACATTTAAGTCCTATCCCACTGCTTTTAGTGAGTCTTTCCTGGTCAGTGACAGCCCAGTGACCCTTCTTGGGGCACAGTGCGGCTGCCTTTTTCCTGACCTCTAGATGTTGTTTCTTCCATGGCACTCATCCACAATCATATTATATATATAATACACATGTGAAACCTCCTCCATCATATTTATTAGCCTATCTCCTTTCTACTATGGTTACTATCACCTTTATTCCCCTCACCCTGGCTAAAAGTGTCAGTAGGGAAGGAAAGAAAAATTTGGTAGTCTTTCATTGCATATGAGAGTTCCTGACAGAGGAGTTGCAAAATACAGGACTAAATGGCTACTAAGTATTTCTTTTTTCAGTTGTAGGATGCCGTGTTAGGTATCTCACAGTTCTTTAGTTCCTTGGTTAGAATAGGCGAGTTAGTGTTAATTGTTTATGGTCAGCAGCTGTCCACTTTGGGATATCAACATATTGGTCAGTCTTCATTACTCATGAAGTGGGTAGCAGATCATTTGCCATTAATAATTCAAATGCTGACATTTAAGAATAAATTACTTTGGGCTTCCCTGGTGGCGCAGTGGTTGAGAGTCCGCCTGCCGATGCGGGGGACGTGGGTTCGTGCCCTGGTCCGGGAGGATCCCACATGCCGCAGAGCGGCTGGGCCCATGGGCCATGGCCACTGAGCCTGTGCGTCCGGAGCCTGTGCTCTGCAACCAGAAAGACCACGACAGTGAGAGGCCTGCGTTTCGCAGGAAAAAAAAAAAAAAAGAATAAATGACTTTAAAAATGGGAGCTAGGGGCTTCCCTGGTGGCACAGTGGTTGGGAGTATGCCTGCTAATTCAGGGGACACGGGTTCGAGCCCTGGTCTGGGAGGATCCCACATGCCGCGGAGCAACTAGGCCCATGAGCCACAACTACTGAGCCTGCGCGTTTGGAGCCTGTGCTCCGCAACAAGAGAGGCCGCGACAGTGAGAGGCCCGTGCACTGCGATGAAGAGTTGCCCCTGCTTGCCGCAACTAGAGAAAGCCCTCACACAGAAACGAAGACCCAACACAGCAAAAATAAATAAATTAATAAAATCCTACCCCCAACATCATCTTTAAAGAAAAAAAGGGGGAGCTAAATCAAAACCATCCGTATTTACAGTAAAATCAGTTTATCTTTACTTGCATTGAAGCAGCGAAAGAAAGTGTAGAGTTAGCATGAAGAATTGTGACAGTGTCTATGGGAGTACTACATTCCTGGGGGGACAAAAGGTTAGGAAACACAAATCTTTGCTTCAAAGCCCTAGAAAGTAGAAGCAAGAGATGGCAAAATTAGATTGCCTTATACTCTTTGATTCCTTGTCATCATTCCCTGTATGGACAGTAATTTTGTACCTGATGCTACCTTCCTAAAGTCATCTTTGAGACTTGGTTTCTAACGTATAACTACTTAGCATGCATTTGATCCCATATGCTAACAAGAAAGGAAAACTATAAATCCAATCTTGCTTTGAGATTGAACTATGGATTTCAATTACTATATCAAACCTTATACCTGAATTGTTGTTAAGTGCCAACATTATTTGCATCTAACTTCCTCTTCCTTTATCTGCATACCTATCATGGAAGTGCTAAGCAGGAATACAGGGGCACAAGGGTTGTCAACCTATGGGAAAAGGAAATAAATTTTAGAAATTTGGTGTTTGGTTCCTGGATCATTCAAGAGTGGCAGTCTGTTAAAATATTGATGTGTGCATCTGGTGTCATTTCTTCAGATATCCTAGTAACAACCTATCTTTGAGACTCAGAGCTTGAAGTTTAAGAAAAGCATGAATTGAGAATATGGCATTATATTAGTCTTTTTCTCTCTTTCAGTCTTTGATAGGGGTTGAGGACAATAAACTTGAAGGTTTTTTTGTACTTTGATTAAACAGTTTAATTATTGTATTGTTTCAATATTTTCTGTGGTTTCTGTGTTTTTCACGTTTTGCACCATTATTTCAGGTCTTCTGGACCTGAGATTCAAGTACAAGTTGTTGAAATTATTACATTTTTAACAATATATTGGAATCTGCCATAATCTTATTTATTATTTTATGTTCAGGTATTTGTTGATGTCAGTTAAAAATGATGGCCTTTATATACATTAATTTATTTGCAACATATTTAAATATACATATTGAAAGCATATTTATTTCTAGTATATATAAACACATATTTTTTAGTTTATACATATGTAACACTTATTTTCAGTGTATGTGTAATAGTCACAAATATTTTCCAGTGGCATTTGAAATGAAATTTTAATTTTTCATTGTTTTTCTTTTAAATTGATCGGTATAACTGATTAAGTAATCAGCTTTCATCTTTTTGTGTATGAAATGAATATTTTCTGCTTTTACCTGGTAATATACTTTTAGGGTAGCTAAGGTTTGGGGATGCAGCAGGGAGTTCCCAGAATGAAAGTGTTAACTCCCTGAAGAAACAGAACTCTGAAGAAATGTAGTGACAATTGTTTGGCACTAGCGTAGCACAGGCAGGTTTTAACATGCAAATCCTGTTTTGTTGCTCTTGTTTTCCTGGTACCCAGAGAAAACCCAGATAATCATTGTCACTCTAACCACAACTGCTCAAAATGGGCTCTTATTCAATAAAGAAGATAAAGACACTTTTAAAATTTGTTTTTGAGGGTCTGAGTTCTGTAGAAATACTCAGGCTGAAAACGGGGAGGAAAACAAATATTTGTTAAGTGATGTGCCTGTGTCTAACATTAAACTAAATGATATACGATAAAAAACAAAAATGCTAATATTTCTATAAACAAGGACCTACAGATAAGATAGATAAAGCACATGTAGGAATCAGTTTATAAACATGGCATTGTTTTCTACAGGGTTAACATTGTGCAAAATTTTGGGTCATGGACTCCTTGAAAATCTGTTTATAGAATAATACATAGTTACATAAAATTTGTAGGAATTTTACAGAGGAAGGGGGTCTAAGAACCCCTAGAATAGAAAACAGGACAGTAATTTTAGGTTGTTCTTTCTTCATTATTTATTGAGAGAAATCCTAGATAAGGACATTACTACTCATATATTCTCTTACAGCACCATTTTTCTCATCTTAGATGTTCATGGTTATAAATTAACATTTATTTGTGTGATTATTTGCTTAATGTCTGCGTCCTTAACTTGACTGTAAGCTCCATGCTGGCAGAAATATCCTCAATCACTGTTTCACTTCCTGTGATGAGCACAGTTCCTGGTACATAGTAATCACACAAATATTGGTTGAAAGAATTAACAACTGATTGTGGATTTGACATTAAATATATAAGTTAGAGAAGACAGCTAGAGTTACCTGTGCTGGAATTGTCAGGGTGAGTTTGATGGAGGAGGCAACACCAGTTCAACCCACATTTATTGAGCACTTACCGTGGGTAGGGCCTTGGGCTCTGCATGGGATGGGGGAGATATCTAGAGCTTATTTTTGAAAGGTGGGAAGTTTTGATGGACACAGAGGCAGGGAAGAGGCATCTTGGGTGAGGGGAAATAGCAGGTTTAAAGAGTGGTGTGGGATAAGCACAGTGGATGAGAAAACTAGCATTGCTGGTGGATGTTGGATAATTGTAGAAAACACGGTGTGACAAGTTGTGAACTGTTTTGACCAAGATGTTGCCTTAGGTTGCCTTGGGTCTCCATAAGCAGACCTTGTGATGAGGGTTCATGTGCAAGTGATTTCTTAGAGAAGTACTCCCAGGAGAAATGAGTAAGGGCGTGAAGGGAAGGGGAAGAAGCCAAATAAGTGTGTGTGTTTTTTTAGGCAAAGTCCCAGTTTCAGCCTGATCCTGCCAGGGAGTTCCGAAGTGTAAATTACACCTCAGAATATGTCCAAATCCAGGCAAGGGAGCTAGGCTGTCACACTCTCACATTATTTGGGCATCAACTGCTGGTTATCCCAGGGGATGTAAACTCCCAGGCCCTCCCTGTTTTCTTTGCAGGAGCAGGGACAAAGTAGCTCTAGTAGCTCCAGGGCAGTCATTGGAAGAGAGTAGTATGTGCTGATAATTATTAAAAGCAAATCACCCCAAAGCCAAGGAATGGACACACAGAAAGGTCAGAAGGATGGTAAAGCCTCTGGGGAGAGCACCTACAGTGACTGCTACAGGAGTTCTAGCTTGACTTAGTAAGCAATAGAGATTCATCACAGTGGTTCCCAAATCTGGCTACACGTTAGAAACACCAGAGGAACTTTTAAAGAAAAATTCATGACTTGCTCTGACTCAGATGAATTAAATCAGAACCTCTTCAGGTAGAACTTTGGCATCAGTGCTTTTTTTTTTTTTTTTTTTTTTTTTTTGCAGTACGCGGGCCTCTCACTGTTGTGGCCTCTCCCGTTGCGGAGCACAGGCTCCGGATGCGCAGGCTCAGCGGCCATGGCTCACGGGCCCAGCCGCTCCGCGGCATATGGGATCCTCCCGGACCGGGGCACGAACCCGTATCCCCTGCATCGGCAGGCGGACTCTCAACCACTGCGCCACCAGGGAGGCCCTCAGTGCTTTTTTTAAAAAGCTCCTCCCTTGGAATCAAAGGATTGACTGGATTACAGGCTCCAGGGCAAGGATATGGCAGGATGTAAGTATAAATAGTATTTTTAGGGAGATAAAGAGGCAGAATTTTATAGGCTGTATTCAAGGGAGAAAGAACTGGAGGAGGTAAAGTTTTAACAAAAGGTGATGACATGGACTGTGATGGTGGCAGAGAAAATGGAGATTAAAGGAACAAACTTGAGAGAAATTTTAAGGAAAAATCCAGGAGATTTAATAACTGATTGAATGTAAGAGATGGAGGAGTCAAAGATGGCTTGAAGATTTCCAGGCTGGGAGTCTGGCTTTGAAGCAATGTTCTTTGAAGTACTATGATGCTCAGACTGTGTGGAAAATTATTTTAGCATAACCCTTTGACATTTTCTGGAGAAGGGAAGGTGCTTATTATTAATAAGGAAGATTGTCTTCCTTATTATTCTTTGTTCACAACTTAGACATTCTACTAACTCTTTTAGGCTAAAAGTGATTGTTTAGATCATATGATCCCTAATATAATGAAAGTAAATATATCTTATGTGGCCTGAGAAATTTGTTCCCATGGAACTTGGAGCTTGGGTGTTCAGAAATGGTGTTCATAATTCTGTCATATTCTGCTAGTGTCAATATTCCAGTTGACAGAATTGGCACTGGTTACTTCTGCTATTAATACTGCTAAATATACAAGTTTATAGCCATCTATCTTTCCTTATATCTTAGTCATAAATTGTAACCCTTGATATAACTAGATATATCTTTATATATAACTATGGGCTGGAGTTATATATAACTGTGGGCTCCTTAGACCACGTGATGTCAGACTGACTTCTGGGAAGTATGTGGGCTGGAGATTGAGCTAAACCATGCAGGTAATTATTCAATCAATCATGCCTACATATTAAACCCCCATAAAAACTCTGGACATGGAAGTTTGGGTGAGCCTCCTTAGCTGGGAGTACTCTTAGAGTATTGTCATGTATAGGTGCTGGAAGAGTAATGCATCTCTGAGGATGGTGAAAGCTTTGCATCTGGAACCCTTCCAGATTTTGCCCTATGCACGTTTTCCTTTGGTTGATTCTAACTTGTATCCTTTTGCTATAATAAAACTATAATGATAAGTCTAATGTTTTCCCAAGTCCTATGAGTTGTTCTAGTGAACCATCAAACCTGTGGGTGGTCATGAGAACTCCCCTGAATTTTTAGCTAGCTGGTCTGAAGTAAGGGTGTCCTTTTGGGAACACTGAACTTGTGCCTGGTGTCTGAAATGAGAGCAGTCTTGAGACTGTTCCCTCTGATTTTTCACTTGGTGTCAGAAGTCTTGGGCATACTTGGCAGTCGGGAGGACTATGCCCTTAACCTTGAGTCTGACCAACTTTGGGTGATGGTCAAGCAGAGCATTGCATAGGATTGATATATAGACAGATAGAGAAGTTCTATTTCTGGAAATGTTAAACTAGGGATGTTAAGGAAAGATGTAGTTGTCTTGCTGGTAGTCATGTTGTCTACCATGTGGTGATAGCCTGCATGCAGAATGTAGCTAGGTAGAGTAATAGAATCATGAAATGGAGAAAGAAAGCTCTGATAATGTTGTTTGAGCCCACTGATTTCACTGTGCCAGACACCGTATGTATCTATGACTTCCTGGTTCAGTAAGTCATTAAATTTCCTTTTCAATTAAACTAGTTTGAACTGGCCTCCACCACTGCAGTCTAAGAGTTTGCCAAACACTTGTTCTTGGGACCCAGTGCTTTTCCTAGAGGATCACAAACCTCCACATGTATTGCTGAATGAAATTTTGATCAAGAATTTCCTTATTTTCATGAAACCCTGATAATCACTTAGAACTTCATTTCAAATGTACTCTAAACTTATTTTTTATTAAGGAAGAAACATTACCCTTGTTAAAACATTTCATTAATGAGTGACCAAGTTTATCCTCTTGAATTACATTATCTAACTGTATTTTTTGGTATGGAAATTGAGAATAAGGGGGAAATGTAGAGTCAAAAAGATTCTGGAAATACTTATACTTAGAAAAATTTCTTTGTTGAGCATATAACTAATAAAAGGAAATAACTAATAAAAATTTGATGTTTGGGTGCACAAACTTGGGTTTGGGAGCAAATTCTTTTGGATTAAAATTATATGATGTATAAATTTCCATCTACGGAAATTAGCCTGTCTACAAATCCGTATAGAATTTATTCAAGAACAGATTATATATACATATACACATTTAAAATAATTATTGAATTTTTCCTATTAGAAAGCAATAAATACTTATTTTAGAAAAGGGAAAAAACGTTCATTCATTCAAGATATGTCTTTAGCACCTATAATATATGAGACATTCTCAAAAGATTACAATGAACAAGACAAATGTATTTTTGCTCTCATGCAGATTAAATTTTGTGGTATAAAAGAAAATAGAATTATCCATAATCCTACTCTCTGAAAGAACAAGGTTAATATTTTAGTGTATTTCCAACATACGTGCTTGAGTGGGGTGTGTATGTGTGTGTGTAGTGCAATTGAAATAATATTCTGCATACAGTTTTGGATTCTGCTTTTTCCTTTAGCTTTTTATTTTTAATCTTACCTTTAGCTAGTTAACATTCTTCAAAAACATTAGTTTTAATGGCTATTAATATTGTAAGTCATATTTATTTACCTTTAAAGAAATCTTTTTTTTAAAAATTACCACAGTGTGATGAGTAGTTTTGTCCACATACATTTGTCTAAACCATGCCTATTTCATTAAGATACATTCTTGAAATGAAATGAGTGGCTAAAAAGACAAGAATATTTTAAAGTTTCAGTTTCATAAATCTGAATTTTTCCCTAGAAAGGGTGTATTATGTTAGATTCCTGCCAAAGAAGAGTTAGAAAATGCTTATCTCATTTCACTTTTGCCATAATTAAATATTGATGTACATTTCTTGCTAGCATTGTTTTACACTTGTGTTTTTGTTAAAGGATGCTATTCTGCAGTATAAGTTCTAACTAGTTATTTCAGGCATATGGGAAATCAGTTATTTTCTTCTTTTTTAGTAAATTTATTTATTTTATTTATTAATTTTTGGCTGTGTTGGGTCTTCATTACTGTGCACAGGCTTTCTCTAACGGCGAGTGGGGGCTACTCTTTGTTGTGATGTGTGGGCTTCTCATTGCAGTGGCTTTTCTTGTTGGAGAGCACGGGCTCTAGGCGTGCGGGCTTCAGTAGTTGTGGCACACGAGCTCAGTAGTTGTGGCTCGTGGGCTCTAGAGCGCAGTTGTGCCACTCAGGCTTAGCTGCTCTGCAGCATGTGGGATCTTCCCAGACCAGGGCTCGAACCTGTGTCCCCTGCATTGGCAGGCGGATTCTTAACCACTGCGCCTCCAGGGAAGCCCCTAATATTTTCTTTTGCAGTGCCCATTCTCCAGCAGTGGTCTTGGTATTGGAGCAACAATCAAACTCACAAAACACAATAGGCTTCACCCAGCTTTAAGTCAATTTAGCATTAGGAAAAGATACAGATGGACAAGAGAACAGCATGCACAACAACAACATAGAAGAGAGTTTATGATTTTCAGGCACAGATTCCAATGTTCCAGTTACTTCACACTTGATATATGCATGGTGTTAAGAAATGGGGCTATGTGGTAGACCATCTCAACTTTTATATAGCTTATCAAGTAACCTCTCTAGGGATACAGGAGTAGAGTCCATTCTCCAGGGCTGCTGCATCTTATCAATATAGATTCCTCACTCTAATTTCAACAACGAGGTACAAGTGCTTGGTTTGTACAAATTCTTAGCTAGAGATTATTATTCATTTTGCAATCATTGTAGATCTACTCCTCACAATTCCTTGAGCTAGCAGTAGCCATCCATGAGGATAGAGGAAAGGAGCCAGCTGTTAACTCTTCCCTTTGATCCTGTATCTAGAATTTTTATTAAACATTCTTTGTAATTCTAAGACTTTTAGAGTTTATTATCTTGCATGTGTGTGTGTGTGTGTGTTGCAGGCAAATAGTTATTTCATGTACAGCTTATGAAAAAGGGTGTATATGTTAAGGCTATGGTCTCTGAAAGCAATCTGCCTGGAGCAAATCCCAACTTCTGCCTTTACTTAAGTTACTTGAATTCCCCTTGCTTTACCTGTAAAATGAAGATAATTATAGCATTTACATCATAGAATTCCTTTATGGATTAAGTGAGATAATGTATGTAAGGCAGTTAATTCCTGGTACCTAATAACTGTATTAGATACTATTTTACATTCTTGCTCAATAGTTGTAGCTCTTGTTTTCTACTTAATGTCTCAATGCCAGGTTAGTTTCCATAACAATTTAAAATAGTGATCTTTGATAATAAGCATACTTGCTCCTAATTCTTGTAGAGAGCTCTTTAGTGCTCATTGTTAAATAAGTTCATTGTTAAGTTTAAAACATTTTTATTATTATTCCTTTTAACGATGTAAGGTAAATATATTTGTTAGATTGTTTTTGGCTGCAAGTAAAAGAAACATCAACATACTGATTAAACTATGTCACCATAAACACAAAACACTGCTTTCCTATCAATACTGTTCACTCCATACTTAGATAGGTTTCCCTCATGGTCTAATGATGGATTCCAGTAATAACACCATACATATTCACATTGAGCAAATGAGAGAAGTCAACTTCTTGTGGTTCTCTTAAGAAATTTACGTTCCTAGTAAATTTAAGTTTAGTTATCTCTGAACTAATCATTGACTAGCAGGAAGAGATTGGCCTAAATTAATCAGGATCTAAATTATTCAAGAAAGTTAGATGGTTACTTCCATGTCTTGACTGTTGTAAACAGTGCTGCAGTGAACATTGGAAACAATCTAAATGTCCATCAATAGATGAATGGGTAAAGAAGATGTGGTACATATATACAATGGAATATTACTTAGTCATTAAAAAGAATGAAATAATGCCATTTGCAGCAACATGGATGGATTTGGAGATTATCATACTAAGTGAAGTAAGTCGGATAGAGAAGGACAAATATCATATGATATTGCTTATATGCAGAATCTAAAAAAATGTTACAAATGAACTTATTTACAAAACAGAAAGAGACTCACAGACTTAGAGAATGAACTTACAGTTGCTAGGGGGAAAGGGTGTGGGAAGGAATAGATTGGGAGTTTGAGATTGACATGCATACACTGCTATATTTAAAATAGATAACCGACAAGGACCTACTGTATAGCACAGGGAACTCTGCTCAATATTCTATAATAACCTAAATGCAAAAAGAATTTGAAAAAGGATAGATACCTGTATATGTAAAAAACAAAACAAAACAAAACATAGCTGCTTTTGGTGATTGAGGATTGTGCCATGACAGCAGCTACTTTTGTTATGAATGTTAATATTAACCAGTAAAAAAATTATAAGTAAAACTGGGAATGGGACCTCAGTGATGAGAAGACTATAAATGCCTTAGTCTTCACCTAGCTTCATAAGCCTTAGATACATATAAATGAGGACCTTTTCTTTCTTTAAACAAATATTTACTCAGCACTGCTATGTACTAGGCACTAGACTAGGCATTGAGGATAAAAAGAATAAGACTGGTTATTTTCCTGCCGTCACATAACTTGAAATTTCTCTGGAAAGACAGATGATTACACAAATAGAGTGTGATATGGCTCTGAATTTTTTGGGGGATACCAGGGAATGTTTCTCAGAGGAAATGCCTTGTGAACTTATGTCTGAAAGATAAATAAGACTTGACTGGTAAAGTCCGAGGGGAGAGGGAGAAGGAACCAGGGCAGGGGAATAGGATGTATCAAGATGCAAAAGTAAGAGACAGCCCGGAGCCTTAAAGGCACTGGAAAGAGTTTGGTGTGACAGTAGGACAGAGCTGTGTGGGGAGGGGCTGGAGGTGAAGAGTCTTGGAAGCCTTGTTAAGTTCTGACTTTGTCTGAAGAATCCTGGGAAAATTTACAACAGGTTTGAGCTGGGGAATGGCACAAACTGGGGAATTGGCATTTACAGAAGATTGTGGGGATTAAGAATGGATCCAAATTGGAGGCATTTGTAGTGGTCTAGGTGAGTGATAGTGATGGCATGTGTTAAGGATGGTGGCAGTCATGTTGGAGAGATGAACAGAATTGAAACATAATTCTTTTATTTACCGTTAACCTGGTGCTTGATTAAGCAGTGAGAGAGAAGTCACAGATGGCCCCCATGTTTCTGACTTGGGTAACGGTGCTACCATTCAGTGACATAGAAACACTGGAGTACACAGCATTGAGAAGATGATGGATTTAATTTCTGCCATGTTGAGTTCAATGTTCTTAGATGCCTCTAAGCAGAGCTTTCCAGTCAGAAGTTGGCTATGGGGCTCCGGTTGTATATCTATATACATATATATATTAAGCAGCTTTATTGATACATAATTCATTTAAGATATAATCCGCCCATTTTGTGTGCATTTTCTTTATCCATTCATCCATCTGTGGACACTTAGGTTGTTTCCCTATCTTGGCTGTTCTAAATAATGCTTCAGTGAACATGGTGGTGTAAGTATCTTTTTGAGTTAGTGTTGTCATTTTCTTCAGATGAGTGCCCAGAAGTGGGATTGCTGGATCATATGGTAGTTTTATTTTAAATTTTTTGAGGAACCTTCATACTGTTTTCCATACTGACTGCACTAGTTTACATTCCTATCAACAGTGCACAAGGCTCCCCTTTTCTCCACATCTTTGCCAACACTTATTATATCTTGCTGTTTTTTAAAATTGAGGTATAGTTGACATATAATATTCTATTCATTTCAGGTATACAGCAGAGTGATTCAAAATTTTTATAGATTATACTCCATTTAAAGTTATTATAAAATATTGGCTATATTTCCTGTGCTGTACAATATATCCTTGTAGCTTATTTATTTTATACACAGTATTGTTTGTACCCCTTAACCCCTACCCCTATCTTGCCCCTCCCCACCTCTCTCTCCCCACTGGTAACCACTAGTTTGTTCTCTATATCTGTGAGTCTGTTTCTTTTTTTTTTTTTTTTTTTTTTCTTTTTGCGGTATGCGGGCCTCTCACTGCTGTGGCCTCTCCCGCTGCGGAGCACAGGCTCCGGACGCGCAGGCCCAGCGGCCATGGCTCACGGGCCCAGCCGCTCCGCGGCATGTGGGATCCTCCCAGACCGGGGCACGAACCCGCATCCCCTGCATCGGCAGGCGGACTCTCAACCACTGCGCCACCAGGGAGGCCCGAGTCTGTTTCTTTTTTGTTTTATTCACTAGTTTGTTGGATATTTTAGATTCCACATATAAATGATATATACAATATTTGTCTTTCTCTTTCTGACGTATTTCACTAATCATAATACCACCCAGGTCCATCCATGTTGTTGCAAATGGCAAAATTTCATTCTTTTATTTTTTTATGACCAACTAGTATTCCATTGCATGTATATATCATGTTTCTTTATACATTTATCTGTTGGTGAACACTTAGGTTGCTTTCATATCTTGGCTATTATAAATAATGCTGCTCTGAACATTGGGGTGTATGTGCCCTTTTGAATTAGTGTTTTTTGTTTTGTTCGGATATATACCCAGGAGTGGAATTGCTGGATCACTTGGTAGCTCCAGTTTTAGTTTTTTGAGGAATCGCCATACTGTTCTCCACAGTGGCTGCACCAATTTACATTTCCACCAACAGCGTGCAAGGGCTCCCTTTTCTCCACCCCCTTGCCAACATTTGTTATTTGTATGTGGTATTTTGAGTCACAGTCATTGTGACAGGTGTGAGGTGATATGTCATTTGCATTTCTCTGATAATTAGTGATGTTGAGCATCTTTTCATGTGCCTGTTGGCCATCCGTATGTCTTCTTTAGAAAAATGTCTGTTGAAGTCTTCTGCCTATTTTTCAATCATGTTGTTTGGTTTTTTCATATTGAGTTGTATGAGCTGTTTATATATGTTGGATATTAATCACTTTTGGTCATATCATTTAGAAATATTGAATATTTTCTCCCATTCATGAGGTTGCCTTTTCTTTTTGGCAATGGTTTCCTTTGTTGTGCAAGAGCTTTTACATTTAATTAGGCCCCATTTTAAAATTTATGGTTTTTAAAACAATTTATTTTATTGGAGTATAGTTAATTTACAATGTTCTGTTAATTTCTGCTGTACAACAAAGTGATTCAGTTATACACACACATGCACACACACACACACACATCCTTTTTCACATTCTTTTCCATTATGGTTTATCACAGGATATTGAATATAGTTCCCTATACTATACAGTAGGACCTTGTTGTTTATCCATTCTCTATAGAATAGTTTGCATCTGCTAATCCCAAACTCCCAATCCATCCCTCCCTCATCCCCCTCCCCCTTGGAGACCACTCACTTGTTTGTGAGTCTGTTTCTGTTTCACAGATAAGTTCATTTGTGTCACATTTTAGATTCCATATATAAGTGATATCATATGGTATTATGCTTTTGTTTTCTTTGCCTTAGGACATAGATCCAAAAAACATTGTTATGATTTATATCAAAGTGTGTTCTATGTTTTCTTCCAGGACTTTTATGGTTTTCAGTCTTACATTTAGGTCTTTAATCCATTTTAAGTTTATTTTTGTATAATGTGTGAGAAATGTTCTAATTTCATTCTTTTCCATGTAGCTGTCCAGTTTTCCCAGTGCCGCTTATTGAAGAGACTGTCTTTTCTCCATTGTATATCCTTACTTCTTTTCTTGTAGATTGACTGTAAGTGCGCTGGTTTATTTCTTGGCTCTCTATTCTGTCCCATTGCTCTGTGAGGTTTTTTGTGTGCCAGTACCATGCTGTTTTGATTACTGTAGCTTTGCAATATAGTCCGAAGTCAGGGAGTGTGATACCTTCAGCTCTGTACTTCATCCTCAAGATAGTTTTGGCTATTTGGGGTCTTCCATACAAAATTTCAAATTATTTGTTGTAGTTCTGTGAAAAATGCCATTGGTATTATGATTGAGGTTATATTGAATCTGTAGATTGCCTTGGGTCATTTTAACAGTATTAATTCTTTTATCCATGAATGTGGTATGTCTTTCCATTTGTTTGTGTCTTCTTCAATTTCTTTCATTACTTTCTTTTAGTTTTCATAGTACAGGTGTTTCACTTCCTTAGTTAGATTTATTCTTAGGTATTTTATTCTTTTTGACGTGATCGTAAATGGGCCCAGGGGTCCCAGACCTGGTGTCGGACTGTTGGTGAGTGGGGCTGCTTTCATGACACAGCTGGCTGCAGGGTCTGGCTTGTACTGAAGCTTGTGCTGGCCTGCTGGTGAGTGGGGCTGAATCCCAGTATGGCTGGCTGAGGGACACAAAGTATCTCAGAGCTGGTGTTGGCCTTCAGGTGGGTGGGATCAGGGCCAGGTTGTCCTGAGGCTGGTGCCTCCCTACTAGTGGGTGAGGCTGTTCCTGAGGCTAGAGTCACCTTACTGGTGAGCAGGGCTGAGGACCAGGGTGTCTTAGGATTGGTGTCTGACCACTGGTGGGTGGAGCTGGGTCCTGAGATCTATGGATGCAGGGCCCTGAGTGTCCTGGGTCTAGTGTCTGCACAGTGGTGTGTGGGGCCAAGTCCTGAGCCCTCTGGTGGACAGGGCTGTGTCCAGGTGTGGCTGTGGGCTCAGGATGTTTTAAGGGACCCTACCTGCTGGGGGTGGGGCTATGTTCCTGCCTGGCTAGTTGCTTGGCCTGCTGCACTCCAGTTCTGATGTGTACAGACTGATGGGCTGGGGTGGGGCTCAGTCCTGAGGCTAATATGCTCAAGGGAGGATTCCAAAATGGCACTTGCCAGCACCAGTGTCCACATGGTAGAAGGAGCTCACTAAAAATATCTGCTGCCAGTATCTATGTCCCCAGGGTGAGTGCCAGTTACCTCCTGCGTCTTCATGAGACTCTCCAAGATCAGCTGGTTGGGTGGTTCTGAACCAGGTCCCTTTCAATTTACTGCTTCTGCCCTGGATCCTGGAGTATGCGTGATATTGTGTGTGCCCTTTAAGAGTGGAGTCTATTTCCCACAGCTTTCTGGGTCTTCTGAAAGTAAGCCCCACTGTCCTTCAAAGTCAAATGTTCTGGGGGCTCGTGTTCCTGATGCAGGACCCCCGGGCTGGGGAGCCCAATGTGGAGCTCAGACCCCTTGCTCCTTTGGGAGAACCTCTGCAGTTGTAATTATTCTCCCATTTGTGGGTTGCCCACCTGGGAGCATGGGTGACTCCACCCCTTCTACCTGTCTTGTTGTGGTTCCTTCTTTATATCTTTAGTTGTAGAACTTTTCTGGTAGATTCCAGTCTTTCTCATCAATAGTTACTCTGTAAATAGTTGTAATTTTGGTGTCCCTGTGAGAGAAGAGCTCAGGGTTTTCCTACTCTACTATCTCCTTTCATACCCACCAACCACTAATTTAATATCTATCTTTTTATATTTGCCTGTTCTAGACCTTTCATATAAATGGAATCATACAATGTGTAGGCCTTTGTGACTGGCCTTTTTTACTTAGCATGTTTTGAATGGTTTGCTATTTCTAAAAATTAGATTTTGTATCTTTTTAATGTTAATTTCATAAGATTAATTGGTTCACTTGGCATCTTAAAATATTTGTGTATAATTTCTGCAAGGGGATCACTGATTGCTTAGACATTTCAAATAATTTACAGTAAAATCATCTGGTTTTGCAGTAATTTTCTTTTTTCTTGTTGTTTGTTTATTTATTTATTTATTGTCTTAGTAGTCATTCATTTTATGCACATCAGTGTATACATGTCAGCCCCGATCTCCCAATTCATCACACCACAACCCCCACCCACCGCTGCTTTCCACCCTTGGTGTCCATACGTTTTTTCTCTACTGCTGTGTCTCAATTTCTGCTCTGAAAACCGGTTCATCTATACCATTTTCTAGGTTCCACATATATGCGTTAATATACGATACTTGTTTTTGTCTTTCTGACTTACTTCACTCTGTATGACAGTCTCTAGATGCATCCACGTCTCTACAAATGACCCAATTTCATTCCTTTTTATGGCTGAGTAATAGTGCATTGTATATATGTACCATACCTTCTTTATCCATTTGTCTGTCGATGGGCATTTATGTTGTTTCCGTGACCTGGCTATTGTAAATAGTGCTGCAGTGAACATTGTGGTGCATGTGTCTTTTTTTTTTTTTGCGGTATGCGGGCCTCTCACTGTTGTGGCCTCTCCCGTTGCGGAGCACAGTCTCCGGACGCGCAGGCTCCGGACGCACAGGCTCAGTGGCCATGGCCCACGGGCCCAGCCACCCCGCGGCATGTGGGATCTTCCCGGACTGGGGCACGAACCCGTGTCCCCTGCATCGGCAGGCGGACTCTCAACCACTGCGCCACCAGGGAAGCCCGCATGTGTCTTTTTGAAGTATGATTTGCTTTGGGTATATGCCCAGTAGTGGGATTGCTGGGTCATATGGTAATTCTATTTTAAGTTCTGTAAGGAACCTCCATACTGTTCTCCACAGCGGCTGTATCAATTTACATTCCCACCAACAGTGCAAGAGGGTTCCCTTTTCTCCTCACCCTCTCCAGCATTTGCTGTTTGTAGACTTTCTGATGATGTCCCTTCTAACTGGTGTGAGGTGATAGCTCATTGTAGTTTTGATTTTCATTTCTCTAATAATTAGTGATGTTGAGCAGCTTTTCATGTGCTTCTTGGCCATCTGTATGTCTTCTTTGGAGAAATGTCTATTTAGGTCTTCTGCCCATTTTTGGATTGGGTTGTTTATTTTTTTAATATTGAGCGGCATGAGCTGTTTATATATTTTGGAGATTAATCCTTTGTCCATTAATTTTTTTGAGAATATTTTTCCCATTCTGAGGGTTGTCTTTTCGTATTGTTTATGGTTTCCTTTGCTGTGCAAAAGCTTTTAAGTTTCATTAGGTCCCATTTGTTTATTTTTGTTTTTATTTCCATTACTGTAGGAGGTGGATTAAAAAAGATCTTGCTGTGATTTATGTCAAAGAGTGTTCTTCCTATGTTTCCTATAAGAGTTTTATAGTGTCCAGATCTTCCATGTATATACTTTGCCAAGTTTGACCCACTGATAATATCTTGCAAAGCTATAGTACAGTACCACAACCAGGATATTGACATTGATACACTCAATATACAGATCATTTTCATCACCACGAGAATCTCTCAGGTTGCCCTTTTATATACATACCCACTTCCATCTCGCTCAGCACTGTTAACTCTTAGCAACTACTGTAATTTCTGTAATTTTGTCATTTCAAGTCTGTTATATAAATGGAGTCATATAATATGTAACCTTTTGGGATTGACTTTTTTTTTTTTCACTCATCTTAATTCTATGGAGATTCATCCAAAATGTTGTATCAGTAGTTTGATCCTTTTTATTGCTGAGTAGTATTCCATGGTAAATAAATCACAGATTGCTTATCTGTTCACCTTTTGAAAGACATTTGGGTTGTTTCCAGTTTTGAGCTATAAAGCTGCTGTGAACATTTGTGTATAGGTTTTTGGGTGAACATAATCTTCATTTCTCTGGGATAAATCCCCAGGAATGCAATTGCTAGGTTGTATGGTAGTTGCATGTTATTTCTTTTTCAAAGTGTTTGTACCATTTTACGTTTCCACCAGCAATGCATTAGTCCCCCTCCTCTGCATCCTTGTCAGCATTTGATGTTGTCACTATTTTCTCTGATGGTGTATAGTGATATCTCATTGTGATTTCAATTTTTATTTTTTGAGTGACTAATAATGTTGAGCATCTTTTCATATGCTTATTAGCCATCTGTATATCTCTTTTGTGAAAAGTTTCTTCATGTCTTTTGCCCATGTTCTAATTGGATTATTTAATTTTTTATTGTTGAGTTTTCTGAGTTCTTTATATATATTTTAGATACTACTTCTGTGTTACATATGTAGTTTGTAGATATTTTCATCCTATCTGTACCTTGTCTTTTTATCTTCTCAATAGGTTATTTTGCAGAGCAAAAGTTTTTTAATTTTAATGGAAGTTCAACTTATTTTTTTTCTGTTATGGATCATGCCCTTCATGTCAAATGTGTGAACTCTTTGCCTATCTTTAGATTCCAAAGACTCTCCTATTTTTATTCCTAAAAGTTTTATATATATATTTAAATATTTTATGTACTTATTTATCTATCTATCTATCTAGCTATTATTTATTTATTTATTTTGGTTGCACTGGGTCTTAGTTGTGGCATGTGAGCTTCTTTTTTTTTATAAATTTATTTATTTTTATTTTTGGCTGCATTGGGTCTTTGTTGCTGTGCATGGGCTTTCTCTAGTTGTGGTAAGCAGGGACTACTCTTCATTGTGGCCTGCGGCCTTCTCATTGCGGTGGCTTCTCTTGTGGAGCATGGGCTCTAGGCATGTGAGCTTCAGTTGTTGTGGCTCGTGGGCTCTATAGCACAGGCTCAGTAGTTGTGTTGCATGGGCTTAGTTCCCGGACCAGGGCTTGAACCCGTGTCCCCTGCCTGCATTGGCAGTCAGATTCTTAACTACTGCGCCACCAGGTAAGTCCCAACATGTGGGCTTCTTAGTGGTGGCATGCAGTCTTCATAGTTGCAGCATGTGGATTCTTAGTTGTGGCATGCATGTGGGATCTAGTTCCCCGACCAGGGATCAAACCGAGGCCCCCTGCATTGGGAGCACAGAGTCTTACCCACTGGACCACCAGGGAAGTCCCTATAGTTGTATATTTTACATTTTAAGTCTGTGATCCATTTTGAGTAAGTTTTATATAAGATATGAGACTTATGTTAAGGTTCTGCTTTTTTGGTTTGTATGTTTTGTTTATGTTTTTTTACTCATGAATGTCCACTTGTTCCAGCACCATTTGTTGTTGAAAGGCTGTTTTTACTCCACTGAATTGCTCTTATACTTTGTCAAAATCAATTGGACATATTTGTGTGAATTTATTTCTGGGTTCTCTATTCTGCATCATTGATCTACGTGTTTCTTCCTCCATCAATGCCACACACAGTCTTGAATGTTGTATATGGTTATATATATATATATATATATATATATATATATATATATATATATATATATATATACACACATACACACACACACATATATGTATATACATACACACGTATGTATACATACATATATACAGTTGATCTTTGAACAACACAAGTTTGAATTGCACTGGTCCACTTATACATGGATTTTTTCAATAAATATGTACTACAATACTACATGATCTGCAGATCTGAGAATGAAGAACCAAAGATACAGAGGGCTAACTGCAAATTATATGCAGACTTTCAACTGTATGGGGATTGACACCTTTAACCCCCACATTGTTTAAGGGTTAATTGTAAAAGTGTGTAACAAAATTTGCAAT
Organism: Mesoplodon bidens; assembly: GCF_964165515.1. NCBI lineage: Eukaryota > Metazoa > Chordata > Mammalia > Artiodactyla > Ziphiidae > Mesoplodon > Mesoplodon bidens. The sequence goes on from NC_138162.1 coordinate 90,255,780, forward strand.
CAGGTAGACTGATCCCTACCACTTTTTTCTTCTTTTTCAAAATTATTTTAGCTATTCTAGTTCTTTTACCTTTCCATACATATTTTAGAATAATATTGTCTATAAGAAATCTTGCTGGGATTTTGATAGGAATTGTGTTACGCTAGTGCATCAAGTCAGAGAGAAATAACATCTTTACTACAGTGAGCTTCCAGTCCATGAACATGTTATGTCTTTTCATTTATTCAGATATTCTTTGAATTCTCTCATCAGTGTTTTCAGCCTGCAAGTCCTGTATTTTTTCTTGAGAAACTGTAAGTAGAATTCTGCTTTTAATTTTGGGATTCACATACTAACTGCTCTTATGTAAAAATACCAACAAATGTTTATTTTGAATCCTGTGACCTTGCTGAGCTCATTTATTCATTCTAGGAGTTTTCTTTTGGTTCATTGGGATTTTCTGTGTACACAATCACATCATCTGCAAATATAGATAATTTATTTCTTTCTTTCTGATCTCTCTTCACTGTTTTTGCTTCCTGCACTGGTTGGAGTTTCCTTTACTATGTTGAGTAAGAGTGAGGTATGTGGATATCCTTTGCTCCTGATCTTAGTCTTTCACCATAAGTGTTATGTTAGTAGTTTTTGGTAGATGCTCTTTATCAAGTTAAGGAAGTTCCCTCATTTGTCTGTTTTTCTGAGAGTTTTTTTTGAAAACATGAATGGATGTGAATTTTGTCAAATGTTTTTCTGCATTGACTAATCTGATACTGTGATTTTTATTAGCCTGTTATAGATTTTAAAAATATTGAGCCAGGCTTTCATTCTTGGAATAATTCCCACTTAGTCATGAAGTACAATTCTTTTTTTTTTCTTAACTGCTGAATTCTATTTGTTAATATTTTGTTAAGGATTTTTGCTCCTATACTCATGAGGGGTATTGGTCTGTAGTCTTCCTTTTTGTGTGCTTGGTCTGTGTGGTTTTGTATCAGAGTAATACTAGCTTCATAAAGTGAACTGAGAAGTGCTCTCTCCTCTGCTGTTTTCTGTAAAAGCTTGTGTAGAATTGGTATTAATTCTTCTTTACATGTTTTATTGAGTTCTCCAGAGCAATCATCTGGGCCTGGAGATTTCTTTTATGGAAATTTAAAAATTATAATTCAAGTTCCTTATTAGTTATAGGGTTATTCATCTAATATTTCATACTGAATAAGTTGTAATAATTTGTGATTTTTGAGGAACTGGTCCATTCCTCTAAATTGTCATATTTATGTGTATAGAGTTATTTATAGTATTTCCTTATTATCTGTTTTATATCTATAGGATATGTACTTATGTCCTCTGTTTCATTAATGATATTAAAATTTGTGTCATCTTTCTTTCTTTTCTTTATCATTCCTGTTAGTACATTGACAATGTTATTGATCTTTTCAAAGGACCAGCTCTTCGTTTCACTGATCTTCTCTATTTTTTTTTCTGTTTTCTATTTCACTGATTTTTTGCTCTTATTTTTATTGTTTTCTTCCTATGGTTGCTTTGGTTTCTTTTGCTCTTCTTTTTCTAGGTTCTTGGGTTGGGAACTTAGATAATTGATTTGGACTTTTTCTCTTTTCTGATGTGTGCATTTAGTACTATCATTTTCCCTCACAGCAATGCTTTAATTTTCTCTCATAAATTTTTAGACATTTTTATTTTCTTTCATTCAGTTTATTTTTTATCATTCCCTTTGAGACTTCCTTTTAATCCACAGTTTATTCAGAAGTGTGTTATTTAGATTCTAAGTGTTTGGAGATTTTCCTGTCATCTTTTATTGATTTCTAGTTTGATTCTGTTGTGATCAGAGAACACACTGTGTATGATTTCAATTATCTTAAATTTGTTGCAGTTTATTTTATGGTCCTGGACATAGTTTATCTTGGTATATTTTCTGTGGGTACTTGAAAAGAATGGATATTCTGCTCTGGTTGGGTGGAATGTTCTATAAATGTTGATCAGGTCCTATTGGTTGATGGTGTTGGTGAGTTGTTTTGTGTCCTTGCTGCTTTTCTGTCTAGTTGTTCTATCAATTATTGAGAGAGGACTGTTGAAGTCTTCAACTATAATTGTACATTCTTCTATTTCTTTTTCAGTTCTAACAATTTTTGCTTTACATGTATTGCAGCTCTGTTGTTCGGTATATACACATTTAAGATTGCTAATCTTGGTGGATTGATCCTTATATCACATAATGTTCCTCCCTGTTTCTGGTAATTTCCTTTGCTCTGAAGTTTATTTTATCTGATATTAATGTAGCCACCTCTGTTTTCTTTAGATTAATATTTGCCTGTTACATCTTTTTCCATCGTTTCACTTTCAACCTGCCTACATTGTTATATTTGAAGTGAATTTCTTGTAGATAGCATATAGTTGGGTCTTGTTTCTTAATCTACCATCCTAGTCTCTGTCTTTTAATTAATGTATTTAGGTCATTCACATGAATATAATTTTAATATATTAGGACTTAAGTCTGCTATTTTACTTTTTTTCTATTGTTCTTTCTTTTTTTCCCCTCCTTTTTCTTTTTCCTGTCTTCCTGTAGGTTACTTAAAATATTTTGAGAATTTAATTTTGATTTATTTATGGTGTTTTTATTTTGTTTTTTGGTGCTGTGAACATGATATTTATAGTGGTTTTGAGTATATCTTTTTACATAGCTTTTGAATGGTTGTTCTAGCTATTACATTACCTAGACATAATTATCATTCTAGTGATGTGGTTATTCAACCGATTTTCATGAAGTGTAGAAACCTTATCTCCCTTTACCTCCTTTTGCCCTTCACCTTTTATAATAAAGTTGGCCTAAATAGTTCTGAGACATACATTTAAAACCACATCAGATAGTGTTACAATTTTGTTTCAACCATCAAACATACTTTAGGAGACTCAAGAGGAGAAGGAGAGTCAATTCTATTTATCAATATTTTTACTTACTGTCTATTTTCAAGAAGACATTCCTGATGTTTCATGATTTCTACTTTAATCATTTGATTTCATTTAGATAATGTCTTTTAGCCATTTTTAAAGGGTGTATCTGTTGGCAACAAATTCTTCTAGTTTTCTTTCCTTTGAGAATATATTGATTTTCCCTTCATTCCTGAAAGATATTTTCACTGAATATAGAATTCTGATTTCAAAACTATGTTATTTTGATTCTTGAAAAAATGTGCCACTTCCTTGTGGTCTCCATGATTTCTGATAAGAAAACCACTGTCATTTGAATTGTTTCCCTCCTATAGCTGTATCATTTCCCAGCTGCTTTGAAGATTTTTGTTTTATCTTTAGTTTTCAGAAGTTTAACTATGTTTTGTCTTGGTATGGATTTCTTTCGGCATTCTCTGGCTTTCAGATTCTTCAGCTCCATATTTGGGATATATGAGGCAATAGGAGAACCAAGGAAGCTCACTCACCATCAGGTCTTTCCTTCAATCCTGAGGTCCCTAGCTGGTCTGTCTTGTTTTCTCTTCTCTTTCCGAGTGCTTTTATATTTGTTTTGTATAAAACGTATCCTGGATATTTTACTTGTACCTATTAGCCGGAGAAATAGGGAAAAGTACGTCTACTCCACATTCCCTGAAGTGGAAATCTACTGGCTTTATTTCAATAATTATTTTCTTTTTAAAAATTTCTTCTTGATATATAATATCTAATCTAGTATCTGTTAATACAGTATATGTAAAGATAGATTTTCTTATTGTTGACTTGGGAGTTAACTGACTCATATTTAACTACATGGTGGCTAGATATACTTAGTTCTGGTGTAAATTCTAGTGTCTAGATGGTAGGCATTTAGCAAATTGGTTCTAACTAAATCATGATAGTATCACCTCTTAGCCCCAAGTCTGATTCTCTGGCAATCTGAGTTAATAAAGTATATATTAGTCTTCTAAATGAAACTTTTTTTGCAGTATGCGGGCCTCTCACTGTTGTGGCCTCTCCCGTTGCAGAGCACAGGCTCTGGACACGCAGGCTCAGTGGCCATGGCTCACGGGCCCAGCCGCTCTGCGGCATGTGGGATCTTCCCAGACCGGGGCACGAACCCGTGTCCCCTGCATCGGCAGGCGGACTCTCAACCACTGCGCCACCAGGGAAGCCCCTAAATGAAACTTTTAAAAGTAGTAGTACTAGAAGTAGTTCTTCTAGTCTCTTCTCCCTTCCAGATAAAACTAGGTGGGTCACACCACCTAGATATAATGTGTGACTTCTGATCCTCATGTGCTCTTTGCCTTCTCTGTCTTCATATTTTTTGGGTGTTGCAGGATATAAAAAGACGTTGGGGAGTCCGAGGAGGGAAAGTGGAAACAGTATTATGGTTTTATCATATCTCTTTTCACTCAGTTGAGATGTAGTTAATCATTTTTTTCTGGTTGGATATAAGCATGCCTCTCCAAGCCAGAGGGTCAGAGAGTGGGTGAGAAAGAAAATTCTTCACCCTTTAGGTGGGTCATCCTTGTTTTCAGAGCGATGCATGGATCAGTCATTGCCTGCTTTGCTCATTTAAGCTCCATTGGTTTAATAGTTAAAGGAAATTCCCTCCAAATTTAGGCAATAGTCAGTTTTTAGTGTTGCTGTTTTTAATCTTTTTTTCTGGGTCCTTTTAGATATTTTTGGAGAAGGGAGCAGCAGCCAGCTAGATGCCATTTAAAACTAAAATCTCCCAGACTAAGTCTTAAGGGAAATTTAAAAGTACAATAAGTCTAAGTGAAAGCAAGTTTTAAAAAATTGAATTGAACAATTAAGTTGCTAAAATAATCTCTTCATTTAAAAATCAATGACATACAAAAATAATTTTATTGTTTGAATTTTTAAACCGTTTCAAATCTTTGAATCAACCTCCTCTTGGTATTTGAATACATGCCATGTGCTGATCTGTAACTGAGCCAGTTTTCACATTTGGGCCTAAATTTAATACTTAATTCTGATAGAGAACATGCAGGTCTTTATAAGCAGCAAACCATTTGTAGACTTTTATTTTAACACTTTCCTAAAACTTAGATTTATTAGTAGTAATTTACATAGATAGATTTCTCAAAGATACTTGCTATTAATTAGCTGCACTATTCTGTCAGTTTAGCAAGGGGGTCCCTTGAGTAGGCTAGAGGTACCAGTTAGATATTGCCACATTTAAAAAAAATTCAAATTTAGAATCTTAGAACGGCAACCAGAAGCTTAGAATAGCTGTCTGTAACTCAGCTGGTGTTTCCTGCTGATTTGAACTGGGCCTGGTGAGGCTCACTCACATGTCTACGGTCAGCTGTGAATTGGCTGTTTGACTTTGCTCATCTTGGCCCTGCTCGCTCATGTGTCTAGGGCCTCACCTGGGTCACTGCACTGGTTTACCTCTGTTCCATGTGTCTCATCCTCCAGCAGACTAGCTCAGGCATGTTCTTGTGATGAAGCGGGTGTGGGGGAGCAGAGCACAGAAAGTGTTCTATATCTCTGGAGGCCTTGGCTTGGACCTGGCAAAGATGTCTCTTCCTTTGCAGTTTATTAGCTAAGCAAGTCACAGGGGTTGACAAAATAGACTCTGTCTATTGATGAGATACAAAGTAACATTTAAAATGTTGTAGATATAGGGAGGGGTGTATAATTATGGCCATTGCACTCAATCAGCTCTTTTAGAACAGGGTGGAATTGGGACTAGGACCCTGTTTCATGCCTCCAGACAAGGTTTCTTTTGATTACACTAGCTTTCTTCCTACTTACCTGGTGTATGGAAGAATCATTGTTTATAAGGGAAAAAACATTTGTGCCTTAGGGTATGTCTTAGTCCTTAAGTACTGATCTAGATAGTTCTGATGAATTCACATTCTTTTTATCTATTGAGTACTTAGTAGTTCTTCACAAAATCAGTTTTAGAGTAAATAGATGTTATGCAATAGGAAATGTCTGTTGCTTTCCAAATGATATCAGTTTAGTGAATCTTTTGAAGGTTAAGAAGAACTTTTTACATTGCTTTACCTGTTTATTCCTTTTGACTGTAAGTCTCAGGGAACCAGAGTGATAATATCAGGATTGTGTTACTCTAGTTATCAGGGTCTTAGGTTCACTTCACATCTTATATCCTACAGAAGTTATTACTATGAGTGAGTGATTCTTTTTGGAAAGCAAGTTATAGTGTAAGATATAAAGCTTCAAGGTATGTTTTACCTCATGTTGAAATTTTATCAGAGCCCAGTCACCCCTCATAATTGCCCTTGCCTTTGTGGATCTGGAGATAGATGAAAAACATAAAGTCATTATGGAGTTGTGGCAGCTTCAAGCTGTCCTGTTTGTTTGTCCCCGAATCTTTCTACGCCAGTTCCAAAAATCCCCTCCTGCCAAAATTAGACTTGGAAAAATAACGTATTTCGTATATGACATATGTTTGAAATTAGTGGTAAATGTAGCCAAGATTTAGAAATTAACGAGGAAAAAGTTATTTCTGAAAACATTTGGGAGCCAAAGAAGAGTGTTTGGCTTAAACCATTAGGGCATTTTATTGTTTAGTAAATTAAATAATTTAAAAAAATCCCAGAAGGAAATCATAACATTTCTTTTTTAAAAGTATGTATGAATAATTCTTACTTAAAAATTATTTGTCACAAATTAAGCAAGTAGTCTAAATGTACCATGTATAGGATAACTAATATTCTGATAAGCTGTTAAATATTTTTCTGTATGAAAGTTTTTGAAATTAAATCATGTGCATCAGTTTTCTCATATGTGAAAGGGATTTCTGTTAATCTGCTACCTGCAAATACACAGGAATAGGTGAAGGGATCAGAACAAGAATCAAACCTTCCCTCATTTTTTTTTTTTTTTTTTTTTGCTGTACGCGGGCCTCTCACTGCTGTGGCCTCTCCCGTTGCGGAGCACAGGCTCCGGACACACAGGCTCCGCGGCCATGGCTCGCGGGCCCAGCCGCTCCGCGGCATGTGGGATCTTCCGGGATAGGGGCACGAACCCGTGTCCCCTGCATCGGCAGGCGGACTCTCAACCACTGCGCCACCAGGGAAGCCCTAAACCTTCCCTCTTTAATACAGAGCACTGTTTAGACCTAACTTCTTGGTAAGTACATTGTCATATCTATGCTGAATGTAGAATTGTCTTCTTTGTCAACTTTTCTGTTTGAATTAATCTAATTCAAGGCAAGGAACATTCACTAGGCATTGTCTGTACAAGGCAGTGAGATGCTAAGGAGAGATATTAGAAGATTTACAAACTAGTCCCCAACCACAGGAAACTTAAAGTATAGCTGAGAAGAACAGAATTTCTTAAATGGGAGGTATTGTTCTTACCAGGACCCTATTTATGGGAACTTGTGTTCCTTTAGAATCTTAGAGCAGTTTATAAGAAGATGAAGGCCTATCTGGGTTAAGAATCGCAGAGTTGATTTGTTGATTCCATGATTCCAGGCCGGACTCATAGAAATGAGGCCATATGTGTTTTCAAGATCCTCAGAATGACACATTTTGAATAGGTTTTCATAAATTAGAGGAAAAATCTGTTCTGTCATTATAGTGTTTTGCCATGTCTTCCTACTTTGTCTCTTCCCATCATTATCAGATGGGATATTATCAAGGAATTATCAGCCTGTCTGTATGACCTTTGCCCATGAAATAGAGATGTTTGTTTTTGGAGATTGCCTCTGTCTCTTCTTTGTTAGTTTTCAGCATCCTGTGACTTTGAGATGGATTCATCAATAGACTAGACAACTCACTAGAATTATGTAGATATTAAATGTCGACTTAGTCAGATCTTCACTTTTGAGAATTTGAACTGAGAGATCCAGATCCCAAGAGATGGTTCATAATTGTCCCTAATCTGGAAGTTCCTTCTCGGGGCCTGGTTCTGTTTCCTGGTCCTAGTTTCCATGAGCTATCTTTGCATCCTAATAATAAACCTCCCTTTCTTTGAGTAAAAAAAATAAATAAATAAATGTCAACTTGAGGAAATGTGAGCTGATTTCAACCAACCAGAGTGTAGGATATTACTAGGTGGTTTGTTAATAGGGAAATCCAGGGTGCTAAAGACTATAATATTGTCAAATTCTGTAGCACAATGAGGAAGAAATACTGAGTGCATGGCTTTGCCGCCACTTAGTAAGGTATCCCATAGAATGCCCCCAGTTTTTATTGATTACTCCATCAGCAGAAAGTAGTGAGTGGGGTTTGCAAACTGGATCAACTAGTTATCATTGTATGACATTCATCAGGCCCCTTAACTCTAAGTTCCTGTAAAATAGAACAAATAAAAATATCTTTCAGAATTCTTCTGAGGACTAAATGAGAAATTACATTGAAAAATGTTTTTAAATATGAAGTGCTATATATATAAAATGCAAAAAGTAGAAGAGCTTAAAGGCCAAATAAATGTAACTGAAGTTTACTCTGGGATGGCTATGGAGAACTTATCTTTTGCTCATAAATATTCTGAATTTCAAAGAGCTTTCTGTCTTATATGAATATTAATTGAATACTATGAATAGCTGAAGCCCCTGATGGAAAGTAACAAATGATATGAGAAAATTACAAGCAAAGATTTTAGGAGTTCAGAGAACCAAGGTTATTGGGAGGCCTTCTTACACTGTATTTTTTTAAAATAAAATTTATTTATTTATTTATTTATTTATGGCTGCATTGGGTCTTCATTGCTGCACGCGGGCTGTCTCTAATTGCAGCAAGCAGGGGCTACTCTTTGTTGTGGTGCACGGGCTTCTCATTGTGGTGGCTTCTCTTGTTGCGGAGCACGGGCTCTAGGTGTGCAGGCTTCAGTGGTTGTGGCACGTGGGCTCAGTAGTTGTGGCTCGTGGTCTCTACAGCACAGGCTCAGTAGTTGTGGTGCAGGGGCTTAGTTGCTCTGTGGCATGTGGGATCTTCCCAGACCAGGTCTCGAACCTGTGTCCCCTGCATTGACAGGTGGATTCTTAACCACTGTGCCACCAGGGAAGTCCCGGGAGGGCTTCTTTGTGAGGCAGTACTTTCCCAGGCAATTTAAAGTGGGCTTCTAAGTACTGGCTGGATTTCAACAGGTGAAGATGCCAATGGGAGGTAGGAAGACATTCCAGACACTGGGATGGATGTGAATAGAGCTCAGTAGGTGAAGGTGTTGAGCAAAAGAAAGAGAACTATGGTTTGTGATGATAGCAGTCCTGAGATCCCTTGTTTGGGAATTCTAGGAGTGGATTATAACTTAGAAGGAAGGAAAGAATGAAGGTGCAAGAAGAGAGGCAAATGTGATAAGAAATGAGAGGAATGGGAGCCCAAGAGTGTGGTTAAGGGTTGCCAAATAATAAAATAAAGATCAAAAGGACTTTAAAAAACAAAAATGAGTCTGTTTGTCAGACAGAGAACACCACCAGTGAAAAAATTCACTGAAGTGGACACGGAGGGGGAAATGTGTTATAAAGGGGTTTCATGTGGTTATGCTAAGGATTGAAAACTAGCACTCTCTCGGTAGGATAGAATGTTCTTTTGTAAAGTGCTTTTCATTGGTCAGTTTGCTGTTAAAATTCTCCCAAGCATAGTGCTGAAATGCTGTCTAGTGTCCCTAAGCACAAGAAGGCTGTGATGTGCCTTATGGAGAAAATACATATGTTAGGTGAGCCTCATTCAGGCATAAGTTATAGTCCTGTTGGTCATGAGTTCAACATTAGTGAATCAACAATACCGTATGTATTAAATAAGGTATCTTTAAGCAATAACAGACGTAAAACAAGGTTATATGTTGATTGGTTGACAAAAATGTTGTGACCAGAGGCTCACAGTAACCTAATCCTGTATTTTCCTTAGGGGCAATGGTTCAGTATTTGCCAATTTAGTAATTGTGGTGACTTTATAGAACATAATTACTGCGAATAATGAGAATAGAATATATTTTCTCTCTTTCTGTGGGTCGCTTTTTCATTTTCCTGATGGTGTGCTTTAAAGCATAATTGTTTTTGATTTTGATGGAGTCCAGTCTATTTTTTTTCTTTTATTGCTCATGCTTTTGGTGTCATATCTAAGAATCCTTTGCCAAATTCAAGGCCATAAAGATTTTACCCCCATGTTTTCTTCTAAGAGTTTTATAGTTTTAGCTCCTACATTTAGGTCTTCGATCCATTTTGAGTTAATTTTTTGATATGATGTAAAGTAAGGGTTCAGTTTCATCCTTTTGTGTGTGGTTATCCAGTTGTTCCACACCCTTTGTTTGTAAAGACTATTCTTTCCCCATTGAATGCTCTTGACACTGTTGCTGAAGATCAGTAGACCATAAATGTAAGGGTTCATTTCTGAACTCTCAGTTCTTTTCCATTGATACATATGTTTATTCTTATGCCAGTATCAAAATGTCTTATTTACTGTTGCTTTGTAGTAAGTTTTGAAATCAGGAAGCACAAATCCTACTTTGTTCTTTTTATTTAAGATTATTTTGGCTATCCTGGGTACCGTGAAATTCCATATGAATTTTAGAATCAGCTTGTCAATTTACAAAGAAGTCAGCTGGGATTCTGATGAGGATTGCACTGAACCTGTAAAGCAATTTGGGGAGTATTACCATCTTAACAATGTTGAGTCTTCCTATTCATGAACATGGGATATTTTCTCCATTTACCTAGAATTTTTTTTACTATCTTTCAGCACTGTTTTAGAATTTTTAGTATATAAGTTTTACACTTATTAAATTTATTCCTAAATATATTTAAAAATTCCATTTCCCAATTGTTCATTGCAGTCCATCCATTCTTAATTGTTTATAATATCTTAATCATGCCCTGTTGTTTTATGCCTCTAGACCCTCAAAAATACTATTCCCTCAGCTTGGAAAATCTCCCCACCCCCAGTCTCACTGTTGAATTCTTATGTGTCGCTCAAGATTTAGTTCTTGCTCTTATAAAGGATTCTATGATTCTTTCCACTATTTTTCTTTTTTTAAAGAAAGGACAAAGGAATTAGAAGTGGATTATGGGTTTTTAAAAAAATCAAATATGAGTATTAAGGTAGCCTAGTTCAGTGGTTAAGAGGATTGATTTTTGATCAGACACGGTAGAAGTGGGTCCAAATCCCATTTCTACTATCACCTTTGATTTTTGGGCAACTACTTAACCTCACTGAACCTCAGTTTTCTTATCTATTAAATGAGGGAAAGGTGTGCACTTCTTGAATCAAATTACCTTACTTCACAGGCTGTTGAGAGTATTATATGTGTTAATATAGGTAAAGCACTTAGAACAGTTCCTGGCCCATAGTAAGTCCTAATTATTATATCTACACATTTCTGAAACCCATGCTATTTTCACCAGCCCATACTGTTCATATAAACTGTGCTTGATAAATATTTGTAACTGGAAAAGCCATGGCGATGGTTATGGTAGCAGTTATAGTGGCAGATATTTCAGCTGGAACTCAGTCGTTTTTTTTTTAATTTTTAAATTTAATTTATTATTTTACACAGCAGGTCCTTATTAGTCATCAATTTTATACACATCCATGTATATATGTCAATCCCAATCGCCCATTTCATCACACCACCCCACCCACCCCTGCGCCGCTTTCCTCCTTGGTGTCCATACGTTTGTTCTCTACATCTGTGTCTCAGTTTCTGCCCTGCAAACTGGTTCATCTGTACCATTTTTCTGGGTTCCATATATATGCGTTAATATATGATATTTGTTTTTCTCCTTCTGACTTACTTCACTCTGTATGACAGTCCCTAGATCCATCCACGTCTCAACAAATGACCCAATTTAGTTCGTTTTTATGGCTGAGTAATACTCTATCGTATATATGTACCACATCTTCTTTAGCCGTTCGTCTGTTGATGAGCATTTAGGTTGCTTCCATGACCTGACTATTCTAAATAGTGCTGCAATGAACATTGGGGTGCACGTGTCTTTTTGAATTATGGTTTTCTCTGGGTATATGCCCAGTAGTGGGATTGATGGGTCATATGGTAATTCTCTTTTTAGTTTTTTAAGGAACCTCCATACTGTTCTCCATAGTGGCTGTGTCAATTTACATTCCCACCAACAGTGCAAGAGGTTCCTTTTTCTCCACACCCTCTCCAGCATTTGTTGTTTGTAGATTTTCTGATGATGCCCATTCTAACTGGTGTGAGGTGATACCTCATTGTAGTTTTGATTTGCATTTCTCTAATAATTAGTGATGTTGAGCAGGTTCTCATGTGCTTCTTGGTCACCTGTATGTCTTCTTTGGAGAGATGTCTATTTAGGTCTTCTGCCCATTTTTGGATTGGGTTGTTTGTTTCTTTAATATTGAGCTGCATGAGCTGTTTATATATTTTGGAGATTAATCCCTTATCCATTGATTCGTTTGTGAATATTTTTTCCCATTCTTAGGGTTGTCTTTTCGTCTTGTTTATGGTTTCCTTTGCTGTGCAAAAGCTTTTAAGTTTCATTAGGTCCCATTTGTTTATTTTTGTTTTTATTTCCATTACTCTAGGAGGTGGATCAAAAAAGATCTTGCTGTGATTTATGTCAAAGAGTGTTCTTCCTATGTTTTCCTCTAAGAGTTTTATAGTGTCCAGTCTTACATTTAGGTCTCTAATCCATTTTGAGTTTATTTTTGTGTATGGTGTTAGGGAGTGTTCTAATTTCATTCTTTTACATGTAGCTGTACAGTTTTCCCAGCACCACTTATTGAAGAGAGTGTCTTTTCTCCATTGTATATCCTTCCCTCCTTTGTCATAGATTAGTTGACCATAGGTGCATGGGTTTATCTCTGGGCTTTCTATCTTGTTCCATTGATCTATGTTTCAGTTTTTGTGCCAGTACCGTATTGTCTTGATTACTGTAGCTTTGTAGTATAGTCTGAAGCCAGGGAGTCTGATTCCTCCAGCTCCGTTTTTTTTTCCCTCAAGACTGCTTTGGCTATTCGGGGTCTTTTGTGTCTCCATACAAATTTTAAGATTTTTTGTTCTAGTTCTGTAAAAAATGCCATTGGTAATTTGATAGGGATTGCACTGAATCTGTAGATTGCTTTGGGTAGTATAGTCATTTTTACAGTATTGATTCTTCCAATCCCAGAACATGGTACATCTCTCCATCTTTTGGTATCATCTTTAATTTCTTTCATCAGTGTCTTATAGTTTTCTGCATACAGGTCTTTTGTCTCCTTAGGTAGGTTTATTTCTAGGTATTTTATTTGCAGTGGTAAATGGGAGTGTTTCCTTTATTTCTCTTTCAGATTTTTCATCATTAGTGTACAGGAATGCAAGAGATTTCTGTGCATTAATTTTGTATCCTGCAACTTTACCAAATTCATTGATTAGCTCTAGTAGTTTTCTGGTGGCATCTTTAGAATTCTCTATGTATCGTATCATGTCATCTGCAAACAGTGGCAGTTTTACTTCTTCTTTTCTAATTTGTATTCTTTTTATTTCTTTTTCTTCTCTGATTGCCATGGGTACGACTTCCAAAACTATGTTGGATAGTAGTGGTGAGAGTGGACAACCTTGTCTTGTTCCTGATCTTAGAGGAAATGCTTTCAGTTTTTCACCATTGAGAATGATGTTTGCTGTGGGTTTGTCATATATGGCCTTTATTATGTTGAGGTAGGTTCCCTCTATGCCCACTTTCTGGAGAGTTTTTACTAGAAATGGGTGTTGAATTTTGTCAAAATCTTTTTCTGCATCTATTGAGATGATCATATGGTTTTTATTCTTCAATTTATTAATATGGTGTATCACATTGATTGATTTATGTATGTTGAAGAATCCTCGCATCCCTGGGATTAATCCCACTTGATCATGGTGTATGATCCTTTTAATGTGTTGTTGGATTCTGTTTGCTAGCATTTTGTTGAGGATTTTTGCATCTGTATTCATCAGTGATATTGGTCTGTAATTTTCTTTTCTTGTAGTACCTTTGCCTGCTTTTGGTATCAGGGTGATGGTGGCCTCATGGAAAGAGTTTGGGAGTGTTCCTTCCACTGCAATTTTTTGGAAGAGTTTGAGAAGGATGGGTGTTAGCTCTTCTCTAAATGTTTGATAGAATTTGCCTGTGAAGCCATCAGGTCCTGGACTTTTGTTTGTTGGAAGATTTTTAATCACAGTTTCAATTTCACTACTTGTGATTGGTCTGTTCATATTTTCTATTTCTTCCTGATTCAATCTTGGAAGGTTATACCTTTCTAAGAATTTGTCCGTTTCTTCCAGGTCATCCATTTTTTTGGCATAGAGTTGCTTGTAGTAGTTTCTTAGGATGCTTTGTATTTCTGTGGTGTCTGTTGTAACTTCTCCTTTTTCATTTCTAATTTTATTGATTTGAGTCCTCTCCCTCTTTTTCTTGGTAAGTCTGGCTAATGGTTTAGCAATTTTGTTTATCTTCTCAAAGAACCAGCTTTTAGTTTTATTGATCTTTGCTATTGTTTTCTTTGTTTCTATTTCATTTATTTGTGCTCTGATCTTTATGATTTCTTTCCTTCTGCCAACTTTAGGTTTTGTCTGTCCTTCTTTGTCTAGTTCCTCTAGGTGTAAGGTTAGATTGTTTATTTGAGATTTTTCTTGTTTCTTGAGGTAGGCTTGTGTAGCTATAAACTTCCCTCTTAGAACTGCTTTTGCTGCATCCCGTAGGTTTTGGATTGTCGTGTTTTCATTGTCATTTGTCTCCAGGTATTTTTTGATTTCCTCTTTGATTTCTTCAGTGATCTCTTAGTTATTTAGTAACGTATTGTTTAGCCTCCATTTGTTTGTGTTTTTTATGTTTTTTTCCCTGTATTTCATTTCTAACTCATAGCATTGTGAAAAGATGCTTGGTATGATTTCAATTTTCTTAAAATTACTGTGGCTTAATTTATGACTCAAGATGTGATCTATCCTGTAGAATGTTCCGTGCTCACTTGAGAAGAAAGTGTAATCTGCTGTTTTTGCATGGAATGTCCTATAAATATCAATTAAATCTATTTGGTCTATTATGTCGTTTAAAGTTTCTGTTTCCTTATTTGTTTTCATTTTGGATGATCTGTCCATTGGTGTAAGTGAGGTGTTAAAGTCCCCCAGTATTACTGTGTTACTGTCGATTTCCTCTTTTATAGCTGATAGCAGTTGCCTTATGTATTGAAGTGCTCCTATGTTGGGTGCATATATATTTATAACTGTTATATCTTCTTCTTGGATTGATCCCTTGATCATTATGTAGTGTCCTTCCTTGTCTGTTGTCACATTCTTTATTTTAAAGTCTATTTTATCTGATATGAGTGTAGCTACTCCAGCTTTCTTTTGATTTCCATTTGCATGGAATATCTTTTTCCATCCTCTCACTTTCAGTCTGTATGTGTCCCCAGGTCTGAAGTGGGTCTCTTGTAGACAGCATATAGATGGGTCTTGTTTTTGTATCCATTCATCAAGCCTGTGTATTTTGGTTGGAGCATTTAATCCATTCACGTTTAAGGTAATTATCGATATGTATGTTCCTATGACCATTTGCTTAATTGTTTGGGTTTGTCCTTTTCTCTTGTGTTTGCCACTTAGAGAAGTTCCTTTAGCGTTTGTTGTAGAGCTGGTTTGGTGGTGCTGAATTCTCTTAGCTTTTGCTTGTCTGTAAAGCTTTGGACTTCTCCATTGAATCTGAATAAGATCGTGCTGGGTAGAGTAATCTTTGTTGTAGGTTCTTCCCTTTCATCACTTTAAATGTATCATGCCACTCCCTTCTGGCTTGTAGGGTTTTTGCTGAGAAATCAGCTGTTAACCTTATGGGAGTTCCCTTGTATGTTATTTGTCATTTTTCCTTTGCTGCTGTCAGTAATTTTTCTGTGTCTTTAATTTTTGCCAATTGGATTGCTATGTGTCTTGGCATTTTTCTCCTTGGGTTTATCCTGTATGGGACTCTCTGTGCTTCCTGGACTTGGGTGGCTATTTCCTTTCCCATGTTAGGGAAGTTTTTGACTATAATCTCTTCAAATATTTTCTCGAGTCCTTTCTCTCTCTCTTCTCCTTCTGGGACCCCTATAATGTGAATGTTGTTGCATTTAATGTTGTCCCAGAGGTCTCTTAGGCTGTTTTCATTTCTTTTCATTCTTTTATCTTTATTCTGTTCCGCAGCAGTGAATTCCACCATTCTGTCTTCCAGGTCACTTATCCGTTCTTCTGCCTCAGTTATTCTGCTATTGATTCCTTTTAGTGTAGTTCTCATTTCAGTTATTGTATTGTTCATCTCTGTTTGTTTGTTCTTTAGTTCTTCTATATCTTTGTTAAACATTTCTTGCATCTTCTCAATCTTTGCCTCCATTCTTTTTCTGAGGTCCTGGATCATCTTCACTATCATTATTCTGAATTCTTTTTCTGTAAGGTTGCCTATCTCCACTTCATTTAGTTCTTTTTCTTGGGTTTTATCTTGTTCTTTCATCTGGTACATAACCCTCTGCATTTTCATCTTGTCTGTCTTTCTCTGAATGTGGTTTTTGTTCCACAGGCTGCAGGATTGTAGTTCTTCTTGCTTCTGCTGTCTGCCCTCTGGTGGATGAGGCTCTCTAAGAGGCTTGTGCAAGTTTCCTGATGGGAGGGACCGGTGGTGGTTAGAGCTGACTGTTGCTCTGGTGGGCAGAGCTCAGTAAAACTTTAATCCCCTTGTCTGCTGATGGGTATGGCTGGCTTCCCTCCCTGTTGGTTGTTTGGCCTGAGGCAACTGAACACTGGAGTCTACCTGGGCTGTTTTGTGGGGCTAATGGCAGACTCTGGGAGGGCTCACGCCCAGGAGTACTTCCCAGAACTTCTGCTGCCAGTGTCCTTGTCCCCACAGTGAGCCACAGCCACCCCCCGCCTCTGCAGGAGACCCTCCAACACTAGAAGGTAGATCTGGTTCAGTCTCCCCTGGGGTCATTGCTCCTTCCCCTGGGTCCCGATGCGCACACTACTTTGTGTGTGCCCTCCAAGATTGGAGTCTCTGTTTCCTGCAGTCCTGTCGAAGTCCTGCAATCAAATCCTAGTAGCCTTCAAAGTGTGATTCTTTAGGAATGCCTCCTCCCGTTGCCGCACCCCCAGGTTGGGAAGCCTGACGTGGGGCTCAGAACCTTCCCTCCAGTGGGTGGACTTCTGTGGTATAAGTGTTCTCCAGTCTTTGAGTCACCTACCCACCAGTTATGGGATTTGATTTTACTGTGTTTGCGCCCCTCCTACCATCTCATTGTGGCTTCTCCTTTGTCTTTGGATGTGGCGTATCTTTTTTGGTGAATTCTGGTGTCTTTTTTTCGATGATTGTCCAGCAGCTAGTTGTGATTCTGGTGTTCTTGCAAGAGGGAGTGAGAGTATGTCCTTCTACTCCGCCATCTTGCTTCCTAATCCTGGAACTCAGTCGTGAAGGAGAACATCAAATGCATTTATTTTCTAATTAAAGTATCAGGATAATATCCAATTACCTTATCATAAGCCAAATGTCAAGCTTTTCCAGCCATCCTCTGAGAGCTGCCTTCTTGGAAATCATTGCTCTTTAGTTAAATACACTTTTATGCTACAATTTGTTGATTTTTTAATTATCCGCTGTACTGAGAATTCAAATGGCTAGTATAAGCCAGTAAAATCTACAGAGTATAAATGTTTGAGGTGTAGTTCTGAGTAATATTCACTTTCCATGAATACCTTAGCACCTAGTAGTACCATAGGTACAGTGAGATTAAAACTTGTGATGATAATTTAAGTAAAGAGCCATAGATATAAAATTCTTAGAATTTTCTCAAGAGCATATAATTTGAAAGTGTATTGGAAAATGTACCTTTTCATAAAGAAAATCAAATTTCTTTCCTGGTTTAATAATCATCTCATTTTTTCAGTAAACTCAAGACCTAAGAAGATTTTCTATGTCGCTGTGCAGATGAGCAAGTTCCTGCAAAAATTATAACCAATTAAGCTCATTTATAAAATATTTTTGATTTATACTGACTGTGTGTGATTTATACTAAGAGCTATCAAAAATGACTTTGCCTGTTTTTTGGACAGTATACCATAAGAATGTGCCAAAAGGGGTCTTAGCATTATGTGCTACAAATGTTATGCAACATGTACTTTAGAAATCACCTCAAACAACTTTGAGTTTGGAAGCAAATTTCAAAGTAGCATGTCCAATGTATTCATGAATTCAGTAAACATAGATAAACATTTGTCCACCATTTTTTTTGTCCATGTTTTTGTAAAAACTAGGACACTAGTCTTACACCTTTGTAGTTTGCTAGAGCCCCATGGGCTATAACTTATAGATTGTATTTGTGTAAACCAGTTGAGCTTATACTCTCCTACAGTACTACACCACTGGGAGCTTGAATCTTGTGAGTGGTATAACCAGTGTAAGTGAAGATTCATTTACTCCCTCCTCTGCTACTCATGCTCACTCACGTACACATTTAGGTCCCTAGTCTCTTTGCTCTCAGGATGTTCTTATTCACCCGGACATCATTTCCTATGACATTTTTTCTTTCCTTGTCCGAAGGCTAATTTTACAATGATCATGTTAAGTCAATTCTCAACAAGTGTTTGTGTACCTAATGCTATTTCTTACTGGGATATTAATGGCAGTGAAGAATTAGATCATTAGGTTTTGCCTTACATTTATTTTTGCATCTGGAACAAACTCTGGAGTTTCTGTCATGTAGATTTCTTACATTCATTCATGTATTCATTCAGTCAGTCTCCCATCACAAACAGTTACTGTTGTATACTTAGTACCAGGCATTTCTGCAGGGCTCTGAAGACACATTGATAAATGAGAGAGGTCCTGTTTTGTTTAGTTAGTTGTTTAACTCTAGGGGCCTGTTTTCCTACTAGACTGTACGTATTATGAAGGTAGAGACCGTGTTTGTTTTGTTTCTCCTGTGTCTTGTTCCTGATACTGTCACTTAATAAATAATTGTTGGTTAAATGAGTTGACAGTCCATGGAGAATTACTCAATTTTATATATTTTAAAGACTGAAAAAGGGAATTTTTTCTGTAATTTATTAGGAGGAAGGGCAAATTGGGCCTTAAAATGAAATTAATCTTATACATATTCATTTGTTAAACTGCACAGTTATCTTTGGTAGAAAACTTGGAAAAGAATATTAGAGCTGTGAGTGTCTTAGTAATCAACTAGGAAAGTCTCTCCTGCCTTTCGAGTGAGGCTAGAAAAATTAAGGGGATCACCTATGGTCCCGCAGTTG
The DNA here is from genome assembly GCF_964165515.1 of Mesoplodon bidens. Lineage (NCBI taxonomy): Eukaryota > Metazoa > Chordata > Mammalia > Artiodactyla > Ziphiidae > Mesoplodon > Mesoplodon bidens. The sequence goes on from NC_138162.1 coordinate 90,274,902, forward strand.
TCATGCAGTAGATCTGGGACTTACCCCAGGTTTTAAGAGTGTCAGATCTCTGATCATCTTATCACTATGACAATGTGTGAGGAGCACTTCAAGATAGTGATTCTTTGTTTTATACTTTAGCCTTTAGACATCAAGGTGAAATTATATCACCCTAGATAAAGATCTTAACCCTGGAGAAACTTCCTTAAGCAAATCAGGATAATCAAATGTGGCAGATGTTAGTTGGCATCACATTTCAGGAAAAATAACTTGAGTTGGCTGAGTCCTAGAGCTTATACTTGTGTCTTGCATGAAAATGTTGCATGAAAATGTGTTGGGGCTTTGACATGTGTGGCAACCAATTCTCAAAGGAGTGAGTCACACCTCCTCCTACTCTGCAACTGTCATTGCTGGCTTCAGGCAAAAGGTTGGAAACACTGCAGTCATGTGGCTTGGCTTGCTGAGAGAGAAGAGGCCATGAGCCAGGAGAAGGCAGCACTAGAGATAAGTCAGGAAGAATATGGGACAAAAAGAGGGTAAAAATGGAACCCCAGAGAAGGGGACTGACCATTGAACATAAAATCCAAGAAGGAATGAGGCTAATCTAGAGCATTTTTAAAGATCTGTCAGCTTTAATTCTTGCAAAGAGGAAAGGGAGATACAATCTTGAAGATGCCCAGTAGAGAGAAGGGATTTGAGTGGGTTGCATTAGCCAGGGAAATTTATTTCAGGCCAATAAAAGAGAATAGGAATGGGATGGGTAAATTGATTCTAGACAGAAAACTGGGAAACAAGTTAGAACACCTCTTAGGGAATAGTGCTTTGGGTTGGCTTTCACTGGATGGTATCTTGAGAGTGCCTGGCCATCCCTCTTTCAGCCAGAAGCAGTAAACTCATTCCAGTCTTGCTGCTTGTGTGGCATACTGCTAGGCTACTTCACCAAGTTCCTAGCTGGTTCTAGGGTGGGGTTATGACACAGGTATTCATGCCAAATAGCTAAGATATGGCTATGGTACTATGGGAACTGACTATATAGTACAAATAATAATCCTGAAACGTTTTGGTTTGAGGTTATCATGGCTACTGTTTATGAGGTCACCTGAGTTGGGATCTTGTGGGAAGGTATGAATTTTTGAAATACAAAAGAAAACTATGCACAAAGAGAGAAAGTAGTAACGGCAATCCAACTGCTATGGAGTGAGGTGGATGAGGGTAATGGAAGAGGAGTGAACAACTAGAAGGCAGCTGCTACTCATATTCAGAGGTAGCTGAGCTCTAGCTCAGGCAGGAGCATATATTTTTGAGTAGAAGTGGCACATATATATGACTTTCCTGTGAGAAAGGAGCCAAAATTGTGAGACTGGGCACATAACATAAAAGTAATAATTCATTACACTTGTGTGGGCTTTTGGTGTTTACAGTTGTTTTCATATGCTTTCTTTATTCTTCCTTGTGCAGAACATGTGAAAAGATATAATTTTATTTCATTATAGATGAATGATGAGGACGTTGAGCCTCAGAGTCATGTATATGTCATCCAAGGCCATGCACATACTGAATCAGGGACTAAGCTCAGGTCTTTCGATTCCCAATTCTGAGTTTTCCCTCTCAGATTTTACAGGTTCACTCCAGAGAAGTCTGAGCATTGCTCTGGAATGGTCTTGCCCAGGGCCATTGCAATCTTGATCACCACTGTAAACATTGCACCTAGTCTGATGCCTGGCATGTGGTAGGTTCTCAGTACATATGTTTTAGGGAAGAATAAAAAAAAATGGGGTGAGAAATGTAATGATGTTTAGTGATGATGTGACATTTACTAGACATTTGCTCTAGTAAACTCCAGTACTAGAGATAGTGCCTTTTCATCTACCACCCACTGTTGGCTACCTGACCCTTTCCTTTTCAGTTACAATGTGAAAGAAAACACAAGGAGGGGTATGGACAACTAATCCAAAGTTCAACTAGTACCTGCCTCAGATTTGGGGTTAAATGTTAGCCTGTAGTAAACCACATCATGGATCAACATTATCCTTCCTTCATTAAACACCACTGATGTAGAATATCTGCCAGCTCATATAATATTTTTGGTTTTTTTCCTCCTTCCCCAATCTCAGTGAAGTAGAGTGATAGATTTATTTATTTTACTAATACTTTTCTCCTGTTTGTTTGCGTTAAATACTCCTTAATGTTATTGTATAATAGTACACATATTTTTAGCATTTTAAAGTTGTTTTGAAATCTCCTTGGGAAAAAGAAGCCTGTTTTCTGCTGCTTCATTCCTTCCACAATTCTGAATACAATGCTAAGCACTAAATTAGCTTTTTTTTTAAAAACATCTTGCATTGCTGGGAATAACCCCACTTGATCATGGTGTATGATCCTTTTAACGTGCTGTTGGATTATGTTTGCTAGTATTTTGTTGAGGATTTTTGCATCTATGTTCATCAGTGATATTGGCCTGTAGTTTTCTTTCTTTGTGCGGTTTTGGTATCAGGGTGATATTGGCCTCGTAGAATGAGTTTGGGAGAGTTCCTCCCTCTGCTATGTTTTGGAAGAGTTTGAGAAGGATAGGTTTAAGCTCTTCTCTAAATGTTTGATAGAAGTTGCCTGGGAAGCCACCTGGTCCTGGGCTTTTGTTTGTTGGAGGGTTGTTAATCACAGTCTCAATTTCAGTGCTTGTGATTGGTCTGTTTATATTATCTATTTCTTCCTGGTTCAGTCTCCAGTGGTTTGTGCTTTTCTAAGAATTGATCCATTTCTTCCAGGTTGTCCATTTTATTGGCATATCATTCATTGCTTGTAGTAATCTCTCATTATCCTTTGTATTTTTGCAGTGTCAGTTGTTACTTCTCCTTTTTCATTTCTAGTTGAGTCTTCTCCCTTTTTTTCTTGATGAGTCTGGCGAATGGTTTATCAATTTTGTTTATCTTCTCAAAGAACCACCTTTTAGTTTTATTGATCTTTGCTATTGTTTTCTTCATTTCTTTTTCATTTATTTCTGATCTGATCTTTATGATTTCTTTCCTTCTGCTAACTTTGGGGTTTTTTTGTTCTTCTTTCTCTAATTGCTTTAGGTGTACGGCTGGGTTGTTTATTTGAGATTTTTCTTGTTTCTTGAGGTAAGCTATAAACTTCCCTGTTGGAACTGCTTTTGCTGCCTCCCATAGGTTTTGGGTTGTCGTGTTTTCATTGTCATTTATTTCTAGGTATTTTTTGGTTTCCTCTTTGATTTCTTCAGTGATCTCTTGGTTATTTAGTCGTGTATTGTTTAGCCTCCATGTGTTTGTATTTTTTCCAAATTTTTTCCTGTAATTGATACCTAGTCTCATAGCATTATGGTCAGAAAAGATACTTGATGTGATTTTAATTTTCTTAAATTTAACAAGGCTTGATTTGTGACCCAAGATATGATCTATCCTGGAGAATGTTCCATGAGCATTTGAGAAGAAAGTGTATTCCGTTGTTTTTGATTGAATGACCTATAAATATCAATTAAGTCCATCTTGTTTAATGTGACATTTAAAGCTGTGTTTCCTTCTTTATTTTCATTTTTGTTGATCTGTCCATTGGTGAAAGTGGAGTGTTAAAGTCCCTACTATTATTGTGTTACTGTCGATTTCCCCTTTTATGGCTGTTAGCATTTGCCTTATGTATTGAGGTGCTCACATGTTGGGTGCATAAATATTTAGAATTGTTATATCTTCTTCTTGGACTGATCCCTTGATCATTATGTAGTGTCCTTCTTTTTCTCTTGTAGTAGTCTTTAGAGTCTATTTTGTCTGATATGAGAATTGCTACTCCAGCTTTGTTTTGATTTCCATTTGCATGGAATATCTTTTTCCATCCCCTCACTTTCAGTCTGTATGTGTGCCTAGGTCTGAAGTAGGTCTCTTGTAGACAGCATATATACGGCTCTTGTTTTTGTATCCGTTCAGCCAGTCTATGTCTTTTGGTTGGAGCATTTAATCCATTTAAATTTAAGGTAATTATCAAAATGTTCCTGTTACAATTTTCTTAATTGTTTTGGTTTTGTTATTGTAGATCTTTTCCTTCTTTTGTGTTTCCTGTCTAGAGAAGTTCCTTTAGCATATGTTGTAAAGCTGGTTTGGTGGTGCTGAATTCTCTTAACTTTTGTCTGTCTGTAAAGGTTTTAATTTCTCCATTGATTCTGAATGAGATCCTTGCTGGGTAGAGTAATCTTGGTTGTATGTTTTTCCCTTTCCTCACTTTAAATATGTCCTGCGACTCCCTTCTGGACTCTAGAGTTTCTGCTGAAAGATCAGCTGTTAACCTTATGTGGATTCCCTTGTATTTCATTTGTTGTTTTTCCTTTGCTGCTTTTATTATTTTTTCTTTTATTTAATTTTTGATAGTTTGATTAATATGTGTCTTGGTGTGTTCCTCGTTGGATTTATCCCGTATGGGACAATCTATGCTTCCTGGGCTTGATTGACTATTTCCTTTTCAATATTAGGGAAGTTTTCAATTATAATGTCTTCATATATTTTCTCAGTCTCTTTCTTTTTCTCCTCTTCTTCAGTGACCCCTATAGTTTGAATGTTGGTGTGTTTAATGTTGTCCCAGAGATCTCTGAGACTTTCCTCAATTCTTTTCATTCTTTTTTCTTTATTTTGCTCTGTGGTAGTTATTTCCACTATTTTATCTTCCAGGTCACTTATCCATTCTTCTGCCTCAGTTATTCTGCTGTTCATTCCTTCTGGAGAATTTTTAATTTCATTTATTGTGTTGTTCATCATTGTTTGTTTGCTCTTTAATTCTTTCAGGTCCTCGTTAAACATTTCTTGTATTTTCTCCATTCTATTTCCAAGATTTTAGATCATCTTTATTATCATTACTCTGAATTCTTTTCCAGGTAGACTGCCTATTTCCTCTTTATTTGCTCTGGTAGGTTTTTACCTTGCTCCTTCATCTGCTGTGTGTTTCTCTATCTTCTCATTTTGCTTCACTTACAGTGTTTGGGGTCTCCTTTTGCAGGCTGCAGGTTCGTAGTTCCCATTGTTTTTGGTGTCTGCCCCCATCGGCTAAGGTTGGTTCAATGGGTTGTGTAGGCTTCCTGGTGGAGGGGACTGGTGCTTGTATTCTGGTGGATGAGGCTGGATCTTGTCTTTCTGGTGGGCAGGACCATGTCTGGTGGTGTGTTTTGTGGTGTGTGTGAACTTAATATGATTTTAGGTAGCCTCTCTCCTTATGGGTGGGGTTGTGTTCCTGTCTTACTAGTTGTTTGGCATAGGGTGTCCAGCACTGTAGCTTGCTGGTCGTTGAGTGGAGCTGGGTCTTAGCGTTGAGATGGAGATCTCTGGGAGAGCTTTCACCCTTTGATATTACATGGATCTGGGAAGTCTCTGGTGAACCAATGTCCTGAACTCGACTCTTGCACCTCAGAGGCACAGGCCTGACACCCGGCCAGAGCATGAAGACACTGTCAGCCACACGGTCAGGTACATGGGTAGTTTGTTGCCTTTTAGGAAGTCTAAGGTCTTCTGCCAGCGTTCAGTAGGTGTTCTGTAGGAGTTGTTCCACATGTAGATGTATTTTTGCTGTATTTGTGGGGAGGAAGGTGATCTCCACGTCTTAGTCCTCTGCCATCTTGAAGGTCACTTTCCCTTTCATCACTTTAAATATGTCCTGACACTCCCTTCTGGCTTCCAGAGTTTCTGCTGAAAGATCAGCTATTATCCTTATGGGGATTCTCTTGTATGCTATTTGTTGGTTTTCCTTGCTCCTTTTAATATTTTTCTTCTATATTTAATTTTTTTTAATACAACAGGTTCTTATTAGTCATCAGTTTTATACACATCAGTGTATACATGTCAATCCCAATCACCAAATTCATCACACCACCACCCCCACCACCCCGCCACTTTCCCCTCTCAGTGTCCATACATTTGTCCTCTACATCTGTGTCTCAATTTCTGCCCTGCAAACCGGTTCATCTGTACCATTTTTCTAGGTTCCACATATATGCGTTAATATACGATATTTGTTTTTGTCTTTCTGACTTACTTCGCTCTGTATGACAGTCTCTAGATCCATCCACATCTCAACAAATGACCCAATTTCATTCGTTTTTATGGCTGAGTAATATTCCATTGTAGATATGTACCACATTTCCTTTATACATTCGTCTGTTGATGGGCATTTAGGTTGCTTCCATGACCTGGCTATTGTAAATAGTGCTGCAATGAACATTGTGGTGCATGTGTCTTTTTGAATTATGGTTTTCTCTGGGTATATGCCCAATAGTGGGATTGCTGGGTCATATGGTAATTCTCTTTTTAGTTTTTTAAGGAACCTCCATACTGTTCTCCATAGCGGCTGTATCAATTTACATTCCCACCAGCAGTGCAAGAGGGTTCCCTTTTCTCCACACCCTCTCCAGCATTTGTTGTTTGTAGGTTTTCTGGTGATGCCCATTCTAACTGGTGTGAGGTGATAGCTCATTGTAGTTTTGATTTGCATTTCTCTAATAATTAGTGATTTTGAGCAGGTTTTCATGTGCTTCTTGGCCATCTGTATGTCTTCTTTGGAGAAAGGTCTGTTTAGGTCTTCTGCCCATTTTTCATTTGGGTTGTTTGTTTTTTTAATATTGAGCTGCATGAGCTGTTTATATATTTTGGAGATTAATCCCTTATCCGTTGATTCATTTGCAAATATTTTCTTCCATTCTGAGGGTTGCCTTTTCGTATTGTTTATGGTTTCCTTTGCTGTACAAAAGCTTTTAAGTTTCATTAGGTCCCATTTGTTTATTTTTGTTTTTATTTCCATTACTGTAGGAGGTGGATTAAAAAAGATCTTGCTGTGATTTATGTCAAAGAGTGTTCTTCCTATGTTTTCCTCTAAGAGTTTTATAGTGTCCAGTCTTACATTTAGGTCTCTAATCCATTTTGAGTTTATTTTTGTGTATGGTGTTAGGGAGTGTTCTAATTTCATTCTTTTACATGTAGCTGTCCAGTTTTTCCATCACCACTTATTGAAGAGAGTGTCTTTTCTCCACTGTATATCCTTGCCTCCTTTGTCAAAGATCAGTTGACCATAGGTGCGTGGGTTTATCTCTGGGCTTTCTATCTTGTTCCATTGATCTATGTTTCTGTTTTTGTGCCAGTACCATATTGTCTTGATTACTGTAGCTTTATAGTATAGTCTGAAGTCAGGGAGTCTGATTCCTCCACCTCCACTTTTTTCCCTTAAGTTTGCTTTGGCTATTTGGGGTTGTTTGTGTCTCCATAGAAATTTTAAGATTTTTTTGTTCTAGTTCTGTAAAAAATGCCATTGGTGGGCTTCCCTGGTGGCACAGTGGTTAAGAATCTGCCTGTGAATGCAGGGGATGCAGGTTCGAGCCCTGGTCCGGGAGGATCCCACATGCCGTGGAGCGGCTGGGCCCTTGAGCCATGGCCGCTGAGCCTGCGCATTCGGAGCCTGTGCTCAGCAATGGGAGAGGCCACAACAATGAGAGGCCCGCATACCACACATACAAAAAAAAATGCCATTGTTAATTTGATAGGGATTGCATTGAATCTGTAGATTGCTTTGGGTAGTATAGTCATTTTTACAATATTGATTCTTCCAATCCCAGAACATGGTATATCTCTCCAACTATTGGTATCATCTTTAATTTCTTTCATCAGTGTCTTATAGTTTTATAGAGGTCTTTTTTCTCCCTAGGTAGATTTATTCCTAAGTATTTTATTTTTTTTGTTGCAATGGTAAATGGGAGTGTTTCCTTTATTTCTCTTTCAGATTTTTCATCATTATAGTATAGGAATGCAAAAGATTTCTGTGCATAAATTTTGTATCCTGCAACTTTACCAAATTCATGATTAGCTCCAGTAGTTTTCTGGTGGCATCTTTAGGATTCTCTATGTATAGTACCATGTCATCTGCAAAGAGTGACAGTTTTACCTCTTCTTTTCCAATTTGTATTCATTTTATTTCTTTTTCTTCTCTGATTGCTGTGGCTAGGACTTCCAAAACTATGTTGAATGATAGTGGCGAGGGTGGACATCCTTGTCTTGTTCCGGATCTTAGAGGAAATGCTCTCAGTTTTTCACCATTGAGAATGATGTTTGCTGTGGGTTTGTCATATGTGACCTTTATTATGTTGAAGTAGGTCCCCTCTATGCCCACTTTCTGGAGAGTTTTTATCATAAATGGGTGTTGAATTATGTTGAAAGATTTTTCTGCATCTATTGAGATGATCATATGGTTTTTATTCTTCAATTTGTTAATATGGTGCATCACATTGATTGATTCGTGTATATTGAAGAATCCTTGCATCCCTGAGGTAAATTCCACTTGATCATTGTGTATGATGCTTTTAATGTGTTGTTGGATTCTGTTTGCTAGTATTTTGTTGAGGATTTTTGCATCTGTATTCATCAGTGATATTGATCTCTAATTTTCTTTTTTTTGCAAATTTTTATGTGTCTTTGTGTAGTTTTGGTATCAGCGTGATTGTGGCCTCACAGAATGTGTTTGGGAGTGTTCCTTACTCTGCAATTTTTTGGAAGACTTTGAGAAGGATGGGTGTTAGGTCTTCTCTAAATGTTGGATAGAATTCTCCTGTGAAGCCATCTGGTCCTGGACTTCTTTTTGTTGGAAGATTTTTAATCATAGTTTCAATTTTATTACTTGTGATTGGTCTGTTCATATTTTCCATTTCTTTCTGGTTCAGTCTTGGATGGTTATACCCTTCTAAGAAATTGTCCATTTCTTCAAGGTTGTTCATTTTTATTGGCATAGAGTTGCTTGTAGTAGTCTCTTAGGATGCTTTGTATTTCTGTGGTGTCTGTTGTAACTTCTCCTTTTTCATTTTGGACTTTATTGATTTGAGTCCTCTCCCTCTTTTTCTTGATGAGCCTGGCTAATGGTTTATCAATATTGTTTATCTTCTCAAAGAACCATTTTTTAGTTTCATTGATCTTTGCTATTGTTTTCTTTGTTTCTATTTCATTTATTTCTGCTGTGATCTTTATGATTTTTGCCAATTTGATTACTATGTGTCTTGGCATGTTTCTCTTTGGGTTTAACCAGTTGGGACTCTCTGTGCTTCCTTGACTTGGGTGGCTATTTCCTTTCCCATGTTAGGGAAGTTTTCGACTATAATCTCTTCAAATATTTTCTCGGGTCCTTTCTCTCTCTCTTCTCCTTCTGGTACTGCTATAATGCAAATGTTGTTGCGTTTAATGTTGTCCCAGAGTTCTCTTAGGCTGTCTTCATTTCTTTTCATTCTTTTTTCTTTATTCTGTTCTGCAGCAGTGAATTCCACCATTCTGTCTTCCAGGTCACTTATCCGTTCTTCTGCCTCAGTTATTCTGCTATTGATTCCTTCTAGTGTAGTTTTCATTTCAGTTATTGTATTGTTCATCTCTGTTTGTTTGTTCTTTAGTTCTTCTATATCTTTGTTAAACATTTCTTGCATCTTCTCTATCTTTGCCTCCATTCTTTTTCCAAGGTCCTGGATCATCTTCACTATCACTATTCTGAATTCCTTTTCTGGAAGGTAGCCTATCTCTACTTCATTTAGTTGTTTTTCTGGGGTTTTATCTTGTTCCTTCATCTGGTATATAGCCCTCTGCCTTTTCATCTTGTTTGTCTCTCTGTGAATGTGGTTTTTGTTCCACAGGCTGCAGGATTGTAGTTCTTCTTGCTTCTGCTGTCTGCCCTCTGGCGGATGAGGCTCTCTAAGAGGCTTGTGCAAGTTTTCTGATGGGAGGGACTGGTGGTGGTTTGAACTGACTGTTGCTCTGGTGGGCAGAGCTCAGTAAAACTTTAATCCCCTTGACTGCTGATGGGAGGGGCTGGGTTCCCTCCCTGTTGGTTGTTTGGCCTGAGGCAACCCAACACTGGAGCCTACCTGGGCTCTTTGGTGGGGCTAATGGTGGACTTTGGGAGGGCTCATGCCAAGGAGTACTTCCCAGAACTTCTGCTGCCAGTGTCCTTGTCCCCATGGTGAGCCACAGCTACCCCCTGCCTCTGCAGGAGATCCCCCAACACTAGCAGGTAGGTCTGGTTCTGTCTCACCTTGGGTCACTGCTCCTTGCCCTGGTTCCAATGCACAAACTACTTTGTGTGTGCTCTCCAAGAGTGGAGTCTCTGTTTCCACCAGTTCTGTTGAAGTCCTGCAATCAAATCCCAGTTTACTTCAAAGTCTGATTCTCTAGGAATTCCTCCTCCCGTTGCCAGACTCCCAGGTTGGGAAGCCTGATGTCGGGCTCAGAACTTTCACTCCAGTGGGTGGACTTCTGTGGCATAAGTGTTCTCCAGTCTGTGAGTCACCCACCCAGCACTTATAGGATTTGATTTTACTGTGATTGTACCCCTACTACCGTCTCATTGTGGTTTCTTCTTTGTCTTTGGATGTGGGGTATCTTTTTTGGTGAGTTCCAGTCTTCCTGTCGATGACTGTCCAGCAGCTAGGACTGGACACTCTTATTCTGGTGTTCTCTCAAGAGTGAGTGAGAGCACGTTCTTCTACTCTGCCATCTTGGTTTCAATCTTGTATTTAATTTTTCATAGAGTGTTTAATACGTTTCTTGGTGTGTTTCTCGTTGGATTTATCCTGTATGGGACTCTTCTCGCTTCCTGGACTTGATTGACTATTTCCTTTCCCATATTAGGGAAGTTTTCAACTATAATCTCTTCAAATATTTTCTCAGTCCCTTTCTTTTTCTCTTCTTCTTCTTCTGGGATCCCTGTAATTCGAATGTTGGTGCATTTAATGTTGTCTCAGAGGCCTCTGAGACGGTCCATAATTCTTTTCATTCTTTTTTCTTTAATCTGCTCTGCGGTAGTAATTTCCACTCTTTATCTTCCTTGTCACTTATTCTTTTCCCTCAGTTACTCTGCTATTGATTCCTTTTAGAGAATTTTTAATTTCACTTATTGTGTTGTTCATTATCGTTTGTGTGTTCTTTAGTTCTTCTAGGTCCTTGTTAAATGCTTCTTGTATTTTCTCCATTCTATTTCCAAGATTTTGGATCATCTTTACTATCGTTACTCTGAATTTTTTTTCGGGTATACTCCCTATTTACTTTTCATTTGTTTGGTCTGGTGGGTTTTTTCCTTGCTCCTTTATCTGCGCCGTATTTCTCTGTCTTCTCATTTTGCCTAACGTACTGTGTTTGGGGTCTCCTTTATGCAGGCTGTAGGTTCGTAGTTCCCGTTGTTTTTGCTGTTTGCCCCCAGTGGGTAAGTTTGGTTCAGTGGCTTGCGTAGGCTTCCTGGTGGAGGCAACTGGTGCCTGTGTTCTGGTGGATGAGGCTGGTTCTTGTCTTTCTGGTGGGCAGGGCCATGTCTGGTGGTGTGTTTTGGAGTGTGTATGAACTTAGTGTGATTCTAGGCAGCCTCTCTGCTAAGGGGTGGGGTTGTGTTCCTGTCTTGCTAGTTGTTTGGCATGGGGCATCCAGCACTGGAGCTTGCTGGCCATTGGGTGCACCTGGGTCTTAGCGTTGAGCTGGAGGTCTCTGGGAGAACTCTCACCAATTGATATTACGTGGGGCAGGAGGTCTCTGCTGGTCCAGTGTCCTGAACTCGGCTCTCCCACCTCAGAGGCTCAGGCCTGACACCCAGCCAGAGCACCAAGACCCTGTCAGCCACATGACTGGAGTGCCTTCACAGTTGGAGAAGCAGACCTGCAGTGGCTGTCCGTCTGTGCTACACATTAGAATCACCTGCTTCTTCCTTGTTTTGCCCCAAAAGCAGTGTTTCACAGAGAAAAACAGTAGCCTCGAAAATAGTCACAGCTCTGAGATGGCTTTTCTTTCCTCTTTGCGCTTATTTGGGTTTCACTTGCTCACAGGTGGCCATGTGCATAGGCCTCGCACCAGGCTCTTCCGATCGGAGTTCCTAGTGCAGAATGACTGCCACCAACACCTCAGCTCAGGCGGGCTGTGTGCAGAAGTGGGGCGAACGATACTGCAATCCAAGATGGCAGCCAGGGGCCGTGTGTAGAGAGGCTGCGTTAATTAGCTTAATAAGTACCGGATGATGGAGTAATTATATGAAAAGAAAGCAAATTATTCTCCTTAATTTTGTTCATGTCTGTCATTGCATAAAAGTTGTACATGCCTTAGAGATATGAGTTTGTCTGTTATGGGAGAAACGTAGTTTTTGATATCAGACACAACTAGGTTTTCATCCCTTCTCAGCACTTAAATACCTATGGGGCTTTGGGTGAGTTTTATAATACTCAGAGCATCAGTTTTGTTACCTTTGAATGGGAATAATAATTCCTGTTTTATAGAGTAATTAAGATAATTACATGAGCTAATGAGAAACCACTAGAATACTGTATAACATATAGCAGGCATTTCATCTTCCTTCTGCTCCACTTTTAAATAATATTCTGTGTGAAAGATGAATTTTAACCTTAGCTCCCACATTTATAAGATGTATAGTTTTGGACAAACAACTCGACTTTAGTTTTTTGTAAAATGAGATCAAGAGTGAGGATCAAACATAATAGTTAATGAGAATGGATTTTTTATACTGTAAATCCTTATACAAATGAAAGATATTTAGTACCATCCGTATTTTACTGACTGTGATGAGGCCTAAGAAAGGAGATCATGTTTTTAATTTTCCTGAGTAGAGGAATCTTGCCCAATGAATTTGCAGGTTTCCCAGCCTAACTCACTTTTAGGAGACTTGGCCTCAAAGTGGAGTATTTATCCTTTACCTCTTGGTTACAGTGTCTAATTATGATGGAGTTCTAGTTGTTATCATATACAGTCTTTAATAAAAGTGTTAAATGTAATATTTTCAGTTGTTTACAGCAAATACCAGCTTTTACTGGCTTCTAGATATTCTTTCAATCCATTGACATGATTCTAGAACCACTTTTTCTCTCCCTCTCTTATCTTCTAAAAATAATTTTGTAGAAAAATGACTTTTGATTATAGTAATAAACATTATAAGAACTAATAGACATCAAACATTTTATAAAACACATACATTTGTAAGCTTTAGCTTCAAGAATGGAATGGGCAACACACAGAACAGTCATTCATAAAGAACATGAAAAGAAGGTGGATACATAATGCAGGTTTCCTTCAGGCATTAGAGGGAAGATTTGTATATGCAAATGCAAGGTTAGTATTAGGCTTACCTCTCTTTTTGAACTCAAATGGCAGCATGGATATTTGGCTTCCTTTCATTGAACCTCCAGAACTTCCTTAGCAAGATTATCTTTTCACTGGGGGGCATTAATCAAGACAAATTCCACCATAACTGTTGCCACACGTTTCTTACCATGTGCTGTGTAGTTAGTTTACCCAGAGCCTCCTTCAAAGGAGTATAATTTCAGCATTTCATCTGTCATTCTGGCAGTATTTGATGCCTCTTTTATCCTTCAGTTTTTTTCCTTATATAAACTATTAATATATATGAAAATGCATGTGTCTCTCTTAGGCTCTCATTACCATCTTGCCTGCACTGCTAGTTTTGCATTCAGCTTGCTGTAAACTCAGCATGGATGGTCTAAGTAAGTTATGGAAAAGCCAAATGTGAGTGGACAGATTCATAAATTGTAGTCAGGTTGTACACTAGTGAACATATATTTCTTTCTCCTTCCTCTATACCCACACATAAGGCAGTGTGTTTGCATATATACATGCTCTGTGAGAGAAGTCTCGGCCACACATAAATAAGTTGATAAAGTCCAGGAGTCACATTACACATACCAGACATTGAGTTGCAGCTCATGAATCAGCTAGAGCTAACTATAAATAAATGGCCATGTGCTCATTACTGTGCTGGTTATGGGCTTTTTCCAGTGATTGGTTTTTAATCTAAAAATAGGGACCAGTGGGCTGTTTCAAATATTTCATGTCAAGGGAGTAATGTCCATAATCAGCTTCCTCTTTTTTTTTCTTCTTGAATCAGGACTCATTGTTAATACATAATGGCTAGGAAAAATGGCTTCAGGATTTCTGGGTCGTAAATTCACCTTAGATGCCAGAGCACAAAGCCTTATATGACCCTGAATTAATGATTTATCATTCTTGTGTTCCTGTTTACTAATTTTCTGAAATGAATTTGCAATCATGTTACAATGTCATAAAATTAATCTCAGCTGGTTGGTTGGTTTACTTTCTGGGCACCCATTCCATTTTTCATGATTCTTAACTTCTGCTTTCTTGTGCAGTGTATTTATCAGATCTCTTTAGGTTGCAAATGACAGAAATGCAATTTGAAGAGGTTTAAACAGGGAACTGATTGACTTACTTGCTTCCTTCATCTGATGGTGCTCCAACAAGAACAGGGCTTTAGAGAGCAGTCAAATGATGTTTTTTTTTTTTTTTTTTTTTTTTTACAAAGGAGAATCTTACTTATTTCTCTTGAAATTTACCATTTCTGGGTTCTGCCAGGTCTTCCAGTTGTTCTCCAGAGCTTAATCCTGGAATACCAAGGGTATCTAAGCCCTTTATATGAGAACTTTCAGATAGACAGAACACATAGCAGTGGGAGAAAGATTTTCCTTGCTTCCTTTGGTGGGAGGAAAGAAACCATTTTTCCTTGTTCTATCAAAGCCCCTGTTGGACTTCAATCAGTTAAGCTTATTAAGCATGGTCTGTAAGGGTCTAAAAGTAGGACTCTTTCTCTCTGTTTTAAAATGATATAACCAAAATTCTAAAAGACATTTCAGTTCCACAAGACTATGTGGTTACACATAGTTCATCCCTTCAGGCCTGTGTTTACTACTTACTTTGTTTCCAAAAGAGTTCTAAAAACATAATATGATGAGAATAGTAATTTTGGTGACCAATATGCTTTTACATTTTCTGCTGCCGTATTTCCTTTCCCATACCATTTTCAGGTTCTGTCACAGTTTTCTCTGGTTTGTGATGACAGATTGACAGATGGAGAAAGGGCCACATGCTTTTCTTCCTAGGGCTCAATATCCTTTGTCAACAAGGAGAAGACCTATGCCTCCTTATAGCTACTGGTGTTACGATGTCCCTAACAAATGTCCTCTCATTGTCTCTTGGTCAGGAGTCACCATTTATATCCCCAGCCAGGGAATCCTTCTAGTATGGATAGCTCTTCATAGAGTTGTTCCATACCCACCCTTCAACCTACAGCTGCTTCACATTTGGACTTAAATCTGAGACCACGTGGTCTCTCATGTGATTTGCTTCATCTTAAGTTTCATTGTGTAGCTGGGGTCTTTACATTGATCTAAGTAGGGATTCAGATATGTCTAGGGAATGTCTAATGAACTGGTGGGGCAGCCTGCCAGGAGACTATTTGGATGGGCCAATTAGTAGGAAATTTTCCTTTTTGTTTGTTTCTTTTTTTTTTGGCTGGAAGAGGCTGAGGAAGTATGTATTTGAGATGGAAGCCTAGGGAATGAGAGAATGAGGATTACAGCACGAGGTCTTTTTTTTTTTTTCTGGATTGATCCTTAGGCCTGGCCTCATTGATATTTGTCTAAGCATTTTGGAGAAGAGGCAGAGAGAGAGAAAAAGTACAAAAGATAGAGAGTGGGAGAGGGTTGATTTTAAAGAATGGTTGACCATAGAATGATACCAAATTCAGATTATTTTGATGTTCTTTTATCTCTTTATCTACTGTTTCTTAGAGACACATGCTTTGCATAATCACAGGTATTTGGGAATATCGCTGTATAGTGGACTTGCATTATAGTCAACTTTTGATTTTCTGTATAGGAGATAAGTTATGTGTGCTCCAAGAAATATTCTGTAATTCTTGAGAATGTTTATTGAGGCAAACCACATATCTAAGATCTTCACATAACTGGGGTTTGGGGAAAAAGAGATTATTTTGCTCTTTTCCCACTGACATGAGTTAGGGCCATTGTATTTATCATCTATCTAAATTCTTTTCTTTTGGAAGGAACTATTAATAAAAAACTGATGGTGTCAGTACACTCCATAGCTTCATGAACTTTATCCAGTTTAGAGTATTTAATTCCACTCACTAGGAGTGCTTGATTTGTTTCACAAACAAATCTGTACTATCCCATCTCATACCAGCTCTTTTCCAACACATTCTTGGGTTCTGATTTAGTTAGCCTATTAAGTAAGTCACATTGGCAGTCTGACCACTGTTTTACAGTCTTAGCAATGTCATCTTCATTATTTATTTACCATGGAAGCTCCAAGAGTACATGATTATTTTTTAATAAATTTATTTATTTTATTTATTTATTTTTGGCTGCATTGGGTCCTCATTGCTGCGTGCAGGCTTTCTCTAGTTGCGGCGAGTGGGGGCTACTCTTCGTTGTGGTGCGTGGGCTTCTCATTGTGGTGGCTTCTCTTGTTGCAGAGCACAGGCTCTAGGCACACGGGCTTCAGTAGTTGTGGCATGTGGGCTTCAGTAGTTGTGGCATGCGGGCTTCAGTAGTTGTGGCATGGGGGCTCTAGAGCGCAGCCTTAGTAGTTGTGGCGCATGGGGTTAGTTGCTCTGTGGCATGTGGGATCTTCCCGGACCAGGGATTGAACCCATGTCCCCTGCATCGGCAGGCAGATTCTTAACCACTGCGCCACCAGGGAAGTCCTGAGAACATGATATTTTTTCTCTGGTTGCCTGGAGTTTGTGTTTGGACACGCTGAACTGATTTCTCCTTCATTGGCTGTGACTTCCATTTATGTGAATTGTTTTTGGTCAAATATTCCAAAGATTTATATAAACACAGCTAAGACAAAGCCTTCCTTTCTTGAAGGACATCCTCTAGGAATAGTAATATTTATGCGTTAGTTTATTCCCCTCTCTTCCTTGGTAGTATGCTGGCAGCCATGAGAAGTGTGTTTTCTTTAGAGGGATCAGATGTCATTCTTCTCAAGTCATCAGAGCTACCTCCTGCAGAACTTTGTCTAGTTTGCTTACCTTGAATTTCCCATTGATATTTCATTTAACTATAACTGGATTAAGCAAAGCTGATTGGATCTAGATAGGACTTCATTTTTTTCCTCCCTTGGCATGCCTACTTTAAAAGTTTTTGTTAACAGGTATTTCCAAGTCTTCTCCTTTCTCTTCAAACGTATGACCTCTTTAAGAGGAATGAAAAAACACATATAGTGAAGTTTGGAAGTCATTCAAACACGGAGAGCTTGACACAGGAAACCAAAACCCAGTCTTCCTATATTCAGAGATTTTAGCTCATGATAAAATGTGGCTTCCTGTTTATAAGACTAATCCCAGTTCATGAAAATCAACTTGTTATCAGAGGGCCCTTGCCAAACTGTGTTTCGGGTGATGTAAATTCAAGTGATTAAAAGATACAGTCATGGAAATACTTAGTTAAATACAGGACTGGAATATCGAAATATTCCTTGGTGAAATATATTTGAACAAATTATTCCTAGAGAAATATTCATCATTCTAGCAGACCTTAATAGATACTAAAATATTAATACATTTAATTTATTCATATATTTTGTTTTTAAACACAATGAACACTAATTTATTTCAGATTCATTACTTGATGTGTCGAGTAATCAGACTTCTGCAAGAGCAACTTATTGTTCATGACAAATACAGATTTTGGAAGGAGATTCTTTTAAAGTCTGCCCCTGTGCAGACTCAAAGAAAATAAAATATGTGAAGTTCAAAACAGTGTACATGTATTTAACATTATATGTAGAAATTTTGTGTCCAATGTAAAAAAAATATTATGTAAATAAACGCTTCAAAATGCATGTGATAGTCAATAATCATAAATTAACCGGTTTGGTTTTCATGTGGTGCCTTTATATTTCTTATGGTGGAGTGATCTTGGGGAAACCACACCCACCTGATCTGTGGAAAATAGCATGCCTAAGCATTTTACAGAAAATAGATGACCCTCTGGGGGCAGGCAAAGGGCTCCTGGGATGTTAGGAGATGTCACCGTTTCAGGACACAAAGACCTAAGTGTACTGGATAGTCAGGGGTCCACAGAGATGGTCGGTATTCCTTTGTACAGTTCCATTCTTTATAGGTTTGATCAGGCTGAAAGTGGGGCCCAAGAGCAGCCAAGACCACAGTAGCAGTGGGAGTGAGGATGGGTGGGGTCTTGCAGGCTTTTTTTAGGAAGAAAATCCACCTCGTGCTCTAACCTTTCCCCATTCTGCCCCATTCACATTTTATTTTTCTCGAATCTGTACTTTCAAAAACTCTAGTAAACAGGTTTATCAATTATACTTTTAAAAGTAGTGACAGGGCTTCCCTGGTGGCACAATGGTTGAGAGTCCACCTGCCGATGCAGGGGACATGGGTTCGTGCCCCGGTCCAGGAAGATCCCACATGCTGCGGAGCGGCTGGGCCCATGAGCCATGGCCGCTGAGCCTGCGCGTCCGGAGCCTGTGCTCCGCAACGGGAAAAGCCACAACAGTGAGAAGCCCGTGCACCGCAAAAAAAAAAAAAAATTTGTAAAAGTATGACCTTGGGTCAGTATAAATTCTTTTATTTTAAAAGCATATTCACTGAGATATAATTCATATACCATGAAATTTACCCAAAGTGTACAATTCACTGTTTTTTAATATATTCACAATGTTATGCAATACTCACCAGAATCTAATTTTAGAGTATTTTCCTATTCCCTTAAAGAAATCCTGTACTCATTAACAGTCACTTGCCATTCACTCATACCTTCTCCTACCATCCTTAAGAAACCATTAATATACTCTCTGTTTCCAGAGATTGGCTTATTCTGGACTTTTCGTATAAATGGAGTTATACAATAAATGGCTTTTTCTGATGTTTTCCAGGTTCATCTATGTTGTAGCATGTATCAGCACTTCATTTCTTTTTGTTGCTGAATAATATTCTATTGTATGGATAATTTTATTTATCCATTCATCAGTTGATGGACACTTGGACATTGTTTCCACCTTCTGGCTATTATGAATAGCGCATTCATGTACAAGTTTGTATTTGAACATCGGGTTTTAATTTTAGTACCACCTGTTTTTGTAAATAAAGTTTTATTGAAAAATACCACACCCTAGGCATGGAGACACACTTTGTCCAAATGAAGTCAGTCCCTTCAAGCAGAGCTCTTTGACGTTATGGCCTGCCTTTCCACCTGGCCAGAACCCCAGAGCTATTGCACTGGATCTAGGACCAGGGACTTGCTTCTCCAAAGTGACCCCTTCCCTTTACCCCCTCTACAAGTGAGGAGGGGTGGCAACCCTCGGTATTATTGAATGGAATCTCCATCATATGAGTGAACTGGTGTGGGACAGTTGTTGCCCCAGTATCCTTGGCCTGCCTAGAATAGAGCTTCTACCATAAGAGTGGGGGCTGGTTGGAAGAATGACCTGGTCTCGGCTGTGCCACCTGGAAAAGAACTTCTGCAGCACAGGGCTGAGGGGCATGAGAAATACCAGCAGCCTGCTTGGCATGAAACTATAGCCTCAGTCTAGGAGCTGGGAGAGAGAGTCTCTGTCTTCTTGGCAGCACATGCCTGACCTCTTGTAACCTGACCTCAGACTAGGAGCTGGGGGAGAGAGTCTCTGTCTTCTTGGCAGCACATGCCTGACCTCTTGTACCTGGAGGTGGGGGGGTGGGGTGAGTGCATAAATGGAGTGAGTCGTGGCTCAAACCCCATAGACTCTTGCAGTTCTTACGAAGACTTAATATATTTTCTTGAATGAATATTTCTCCATTTGCTTTATGCCCTTAGGACAATTTCCAGAGCCTTTATGTAATTGCTTTTTATAATTTTTCTAGTTAAATTGTTGAAGAGTGGGTCTCCTGAGTGCCTTACTTCACTATTCTGGAACTCCTGCCTGTCTCATTTACATTTGAGTGCAAATATTCAAGTAATTCTGACAAAATGATAATACATGTATATTTCACTCATTATAACTTTTTGGGTTCCCAGTGATTTTTCTTTTTATTATTATTTTTTACATGTTTTGACACATGGAGCTTGAAGAGTTTAAATTTGGCTGTCCTGTTATGTGGAAGAGAAGCTTACTTTAGGCATGTGTGTTTGCCAAAATAGCATGCTTAGTTTTTCTTTACCTACCTGTACTTGGTCTTTTTGAGAGAAAACATGACAATTCTGCAATTATTTCTTGCCATATGCATCATTTGATCCTGAATAATAACAGATTGTTTCTTTAATGGCAAGTGATAATACTGTGCTTTTCTATGAAAGATAGCTTATATCGTGTTTTTTTCCCTAAAGACTGAAAAGTGAAAATAAAATGATAGCCTTTTAGTGGAAGTTTCTTGTCACTGCTTTAGTATGAGATAAAAGAAAATAAAAATATGTGGCTAGGGAAAACAAGGTAAATTATGATTGGTAACCTTATTTGAAAATTTAAATGGTTTATGGAGGAATAAGTTGTATGACAGAGTTGTATGACAGAGTCTGGTGGTTAGTCCATGATAGAATCTTTGGAAAAAACAGACTACTGAGGAATGATTTTCAGAGTGTTTGCTTATTGACTTCATTTTGAGTGTGGAACTTCTATAAGACCCTACAGCATGATCCCTCAAAATCATCTTTACTACTTCTGGTTCTACATAGCAGCCCTGAAAGTGGGCCTTAGAAGTGTCCAAATTATAACACCAGGCTATTATTATGTATGTGATATTTCTTCCTGGTACTTTAGTGATTCTAAATTTGTGAATTTTTTCCCACATAAAAGGATAAAAATAGAGATTTTTGTAACCACAATTCCCCAGGGACCCCTGAGGATCTCTGATTAGGTAGTCAACCACCATTCCAAATAGGCTGGGCAAGTAGTGTTTTATCTGCTCTTGCATATGGGATTATTTTTTTTTCTCCTTTTTTTTTTTATTAGTTTCTGCTTTATAACAAAGTGAATCAGTCATACATATACATCTGTTCCCACATCCCTTCCCTCATGCATCTCCCTCCCTCCCGCCCTCCCCATCCCACCCCTCCATGCGGTCACAAAGCACCGAGCTGATCTCCCTGTGCTCTGCGGCTGCTTCCCACTATCTATCTACCTTACGTTTGGTAGTGTATATATGTCCATGCCTCTCTTTCGCTTTGTCACAGCTTACCCTTCCCCCTCCCCATATCCTCAAGTCCATTCTCAAGTAGGTCTGTGTCTTTATTCCCGTTTTACCCCTAGGTTCTTCATGACAATTTTTTTTTTTTAAATTCCGTATATATGTGTTAGCATACGGTATTTGTCTTTCTCTTTCTGACTTACTTCACTCTGTATGACAGACTCTAGGTCTATCCACCTCATTACAAATAGCTCAGTTTCGTTTCTTTTTATGGCTGAGTAATATTCCATTGTATATATGTGCCACATCTTCTTTATCCATTCATCTGATGATGGACACTTAGGTTGTTTCCAGCTCCGGGCTTTTGTGAATAGAGCTGCAATGAACATTTTGGTACATGTCTCTTTTTGAATTATGGTTTTCTCAGGGTATATGCCTAGTCGTGGGATTGCTGGGTCATATGGTAGTTCTATTTGTAGTTTTTTAAGGAACCTCCATACTGTTCTCCATAGTGGCTGTACCAATTCACATTCCCACCAGCAGTGCAAGAGTGTTCCCTTTTCTCCACACCCTCTCCAGCATTTATTGTTTCTAGATTTCTTGATGATGGCCATTCTGACTGGTGTGAGATGATATCTCATTGTAGTTTTGATTTGCATTTCTCTAATGATTAATGATGTTGAGCATTCTTTCATGTGTTTGTTGGCAGTCTGTATATCTTCTTTGGAGAAATGCCTATTTAAGTCTTCTGCCCATCTTTGGATTGGGTTGTTTGTTTTTTTGTTATTGAGCTTCATGAGCTGTTTATAAATTTTGGAGCTTAATCCTTTGTCAGTTGCTTCATTTGCAAATGTTTTCTCCCGTTCTGAGGGTTGTCTTTTGGTCTTGTTTATGGTTTCCTTTGCTGTGCAAAAGCTTTGAAGTTTCACTAGGTCCCATTTGTTTATTTTTGTTTTTATTTCCATTTCTCTAGGAGGTGGGTCCAAAAGGATCTTGCTGTGATTTATGTCATAGAGTGTTCTACCTATGTTTTCCTCTAAGAGTTTGATAGTTTCTGGCCTTACATTTAAGTCTTTAATCCATTTTGAGCTTATTTTTGTGTATGGTGTTAGAGTGTGTCCTAATTTCATTATTTTACATGTAGCTGTCCAGTTTTCCCAGCACCACTTATTGAAGAGGGTGTCCTTTCTCCACTGTACATTCCTGCCTCCTTTATCAAAGATAAGTTGGCCATATGTGCGTGGGTTTATCTCTGGGCTTTCTATCCTGATCCACTGATCTATCTTTCTGTTTTTATGCCAGTACCACACTGTCTTAATTACTGTAGCTTTGTAGTATAGTCTGAAGTCAGGGAGCCTGATTCCTCCAGCTCCGTTTTTCGTTCTCAAGATTGCTTTGGCTATTCGGGGTCTTTTGTGTTTCCAAACAAATTTTGAAATTTTTTGTTCTAGTTGTGTGAAAAATGCCATTGGTAGTTTGATAGGGATTGCATTGAATCTGTAGATTGCTTTGGGTAGTAGAGTCATTTTCACAATATTGATTCTTCCAATCCAGGAGCATGGTATATCTCTCCATCTATTTGTATCATCTTTAATTTCTTCCATCAGTGTCTTATAATTTTCTGCATACAGGTCTTTTGTCTCCTTAGGTACGTTTATTCCTAGATATTTTATTCTTTTTGTTGCAGTGGTAAATGGGAGTGTTTTCTTGATTTCATTTTCAGATTTTTCATCATTAGTGTACAGGAATGCCAGAGATTTCTGTACATTAATTTTGTATCCTGCTACTTTACCAAATTCATTGATTAGCTCTAGTAGTTTTTCGGTAGCATCTTTAGGATTCTCTATGTATAGTATCATGTCATCTGCAAACAGTGACAGCTTTACTTCTTCTTTTCCAACTTGGATTCCTTTTATTTCCTTTTCTTCTCTGATTGCTGTGGCTAAAACTTCCAAAACTATGTTGAATAAGAGTGGTGAGAGTGGGCAGCCTTGTCTTGTTCCTGATCTTAGTGGAAATGGTTTCAGTTTTTCACCATTGAGGACAATGTTGGCTGTGGGTTTGTCATATATGGCCTTTATTATGTTGAGGAAAGTTCCCTCTATGCCTACTTTCTGCAGGGTTTTTATCATAAATGGGTGTTGAATTTTGTCGAAAGCTTTCTCTGCATCTATTGAGATGATCATATGGTTTTTCTCCTTCAACTTGTTAATATGGTGTATCACATTGAATGATTTGCGTATATTGAAGAATCCTTGCATTCCTGGAATAAACCCCACTTGATCATGGTGTATGATCCTTTTAATGGGCTGTTGGATTCTGTTTGCTAGTATTTTGTTGAGGATTTTTGCATCTATGTTCATCAGTGATATTGGCCTGTAGTTTTCTTTCTTTGTGACATCCTTGTCTGGTTTTGGTATCAAGGTGATGGTGGCCTCGTAGAATGAGTTTGGGAGTGTTCCTTCCTCTGATATTGTTTGGAAGAGTTTGAGAAGGATGGGTGTTAGCTCTTCTCTAAATGTTTGATAGAATTCACCTGTGAAGCCATCTGGTCCTGGGCTTTTGTTTGTTGGAAGATTTTTAATCACAGTTTCAATTTCAGCGCTTGTGATTGGTCTATTCATATTTTCTATTTCTTCCTGAGTCAGTCTTGGCAGGTTGTGCATTTCTAAGAATTTGTCCATTTCTTCCAGGTTGTCCATTTTATTGGCATAGAGTTGCTTATAGTAATCTCTCATGATCTTTTGTATTTCTGCAGTGTCAGTTGTTACTTCTCCTTTTTCATTTCTAATTCTATTGATTTGAGTCTTCTCCCTTCTTTTCTTGATGAGTCTGGCTAATGGTTTGTCAATTTTGTTTATCTTCTCAAAGAACCAGCTTTTAGTTTGGTTGATCTTTGCTATCGTTTCCTTCATTTCTTTTTCATTTATTTCTGATCTGATCTTTATGATTTCTTTCCTTCTGCTAACTTTGGGGTTTTTTTGTTCTTCTTTCTCTAATTGCTTTAGGTGCAGGGTCAGGTTGTTTACTCGAAATGTTTCCTGTTTCTTAAGGTGGGATTGTATTGCTATAAACTTCCCCCTTAGAACTGCTTTTGCTGCGTCCCATAGGTTTTGGGTCGTCGTGTCTCCATTGTCATTTGTTTCTAGGTATTTTTTTATTTCCTCCTTGATTTCTTCAGTGATCACTTCGTTATTGAGTAGTGTATTGTTTAGCCTCCATGTGTTTGTATTTTTTACAGATCGTTTCCTGTAATTGATGTCTAGTCTCATAGCATTATGGTCGGAAAAGATACTTGATACAATTTCAATTTTCTTAAATTTACCAAGGCTTGATTTGTGACCCAAGGTATGATCTATCCTGGAGAATGTTCCATGAGCACTTGAGAAAAATGTGTATTCTGTTGTTTTTGGATGGAATGTCCTATAAATATCAACTAAGTCCATCTTGTTTAATGTATCATTTAAAGGTTGTGTTTCCTTATTTATTTTCATTTTGGATGATCTGTCCATTGGTGAAAGTGGGGTGTTAAAGTCCCCTACTATGAGTGTGTTACTGTCGATTTCCCCTTTTATGGCTGTTAGTATTTGCCTTATGTATTGAGGTGCTCCTATGTTGGGTGCATAAATATTTACAATTGTTATATCTTCTTCTTGGATCGATCCCTTTATCATTATGTAGTGTCCTTCTTTGTCTCTTCTAATAGTCTTTATTTTAAAGTCTATTTTGACTGATATAAGAATTGCTACTCCAGCTTTCTTTTGGTTTCCATTTGCATGGAATATCTTTTTCCATCCCCTTACTTTCAATCTGTATGTGTCTCTAGGTCTGAAGTGGGTCTCTTGTAGACAGCATATATATGGGTCTTGTTTTTGTATCCATTCAGCCACTCTATGTCTTTTGGTGGGAGCATTTAGTCCATTTACATTTAAGGTAATTATTGATATGTATGTTCCTATTCCCATTTCCTTAATTGCTTTGGGTTTGTTATTGTAGGTCTTTTCCTTCTGTTGTGTTTCTTGCCTAGAGAAGTTCCTTTAGCATTTGTTGTAAAGCTGGGTTGGTGGTGCTGAACTCTCTCAGCTTTTGCTTGTCTGTAAAGGTTTTAATTTCTCCATCAAATCTGAATGAGATCCTTGCTGGGTAGAGTAATCTTGGTTGCAGGTTTCTCTCCTTCATCACTTTAATTATGTCCTGCCACTCCCTTCTGGCTTGTAGAGTTTCTGCTGAGAGATCAGCTGTTAACCTGGTGGGGATTCCCTTGTGTGTTATTTGTTGTTTTTGCCTTGCTGCTTTTAATATGATTTCTTTGTGTTTAATTTTTGACAGTTTGATTAATATGTGTCTTGGTGTATTTCTCCTTGGATTTATTCTGTATGGGACTCTCTGTGCCTCCTGGACTTGATTAACTATTTCCTTTCCCATATTGGGGAAGTTTTCAACTATAATCTCTTCAAATATTTTCTCAGTTCCTTTCTTTTTCTCTTCTTCTTCTGGAACCCCTATAATTCGAATGTTGGTGCGTTTAATGTTGTCCCAGAGGTCTCTGAGACTGTCCTCTGTTCTTTTCATTCTTTTTTCTTTATTTTGCTCTGCATCAGTTATTTCCACTATTTTATCTTCCACCTCACTTATCCGTTCTTCTGCCTCAGTTATTCTGCTATTGATCCCATCTAGAGTATTTTTCATTTCATTTATTGTGTTTTTAATCAATGCTTGATTCATCTTTAGTTCTTCTAGGTCCTTGTTAACTGTTTCTTGCATTTTGTCTATTCTATTTCCAAGATTATGGATCTTGGAAATAGAATCTTGGATCAGCTTTACTATCATTATTCTGAATTCTTTTTCAGGTAGACTGCCTATTACCTCTGCATTTGTTAGGTCTGGTAGGTTTTTATCTTGCTCCTTCACCTGCTGCGTGTTTTTCTGTCTTCTCATTTTGCTTATGTTACTGTGTTTGGGGTCTCCTTTTTGCAGGCTGCAGATTCGTAGTTCCCGTTGTTTTTGGTGTCTGACCCCAGTGGCTAAGGTTGTTTCAGTAGGTTGTGTAGGCTTCCTGGTGGAGGGGACTAGTGCCTGTGTTCTGGTGGTTGAGGCTCGATCTTGTCTTTCTGGTGGACAGCTCCACGTCTGGTGGTGTGTTTTGGGGTGCCTATGGCCTTATTATGTTTTTAGGTAGCCTCTCTGCTAATGGGTGGGGTTGTGTTCCTGCCTTGCTAGTTGCTTGGCATAGGGTGACCAGCACTGTAGCTTGCTGGTCGTTGACTGAAGCTGGGTGCTGGTGTTGGGGTGGAGATCTCTGGGAGATTTTCGCTGCTTGATATTATGTGGAGCTGGGAGGTCTCTTGTGGACCCGTGTCCTGAAGTTGGCTCTCCCACTTCAGAGGCACAGCACTGACTCCTGGCTGCAGTACCAAGAGCCTTACATCCACCCGGCTCAGAATAACAGGGAGAAAAAGTAGAAAGAAAGAATTAGTAGAAGAAAGAGAGAGGGAAAGAAAGGAAGAAGGAAGAAAGGAAGGACGGAAGAAAGAAAGAAAGGAGGGAGCGAGGGAGAAAGGATGGAAAGAAAGAAGGAAAGAAAGGAGGGAGGGAGGGAGGAATATGATAGAAAAAAGAAGAGTGAATGGAAGAAGGGAGGGAGGGAGGAAGGAAAGAAAGAAAGAAAGACAGGAGGGAGGGAGGGAGGAAGGAAAGAAAAAGAAAGTGGAAAGAAGAAGGGTGGGAGGGAGGAAAGAAAAAGAAAGAAGGAAAGGAGGAGCGGAGGGAGGGAGGGAGGAAGGGAAGGTAGGAAAAAAAGAAAGAGCAGGTAAAGTAAAATAGAATAAAGTATGAAATATAGTAGCGTTATTAAAATTAGAAAGTAATTATTGAAAAAAAAACGGACCGATAGAACCCTGGGACATATGGTGGAAGCAAAGCTATACAGAGAGAATCTTACACAGAAGATTACACATACATATTCACAAAAAGAGAGCAGGGGGAAAAATCAAAAATCTTGCTCTCCAAGTCCACCTCCCCAATTTGGGATAATTCGTTGTAAAAAGAGGAAAAGGGCGAGAAGTCTGAAATCTTGCTCTCTAAGTCCACCTCCTTAATTTGGAATAATTCGTTGTAAAAAGAGGAAAAGGGGGGAAAGTCTTAAATCTTGTCCTCAAAGTCCACTTCCTCAATTTGGGATGTTCGCTGTCCATTCATGCACTCCACAGACGCAGGGCACATCAAATGGACCGTGGAGCTTTAATCCACTGCCTCCGAGGCTGCATAGAGAGATTTCCCTGTCTCTGCTCTCACAGCTCCCGGGTCTCAGCCTTGGACCTGGCCCCGCCTCTGCACGTAGGTCGCCGGAGGGCGTCCGTTCTTCGCTCAGACAGGACGGGTTTAAAGGAGCCGCTGATTCGTGGGCTCTGGCTCACTCAGGCAGAGGGGAGGGAGGGGCGCGCAGTGTGGGGCGGGCCTGCGGCGGCAGAGGCTGGCGTGACGTTGCAGCAGCCCGTGGCGCTCCGTGCGCTTTCCCGGGAAAGCCGTCCCCGGGTCTCGGGACCCCGGCAATGGCGGGGTGCACAGGCCCCCCGGAAGGCGGGGCGGACAGTGCCCCGCGCTCGCACACAGGCCCCACGGCGGCGGGCGGCGGCCGGTGGCCGGCGGGCGGCGGCGGCCCACGCCCGTCTCCGAGGTCCGCGCCTTACCCGCGGCTCGCGCCTGTCTCCGGCGCTTCCCCAAGCAGCCCTCTTAATGCCCTCTCCTCGCGCACCAGGAAACAAAAGAGAAAAAAGTCTCTTGCCTCTTCGGCAGCTCCAGACCCTTTCCCCGGACTCCCTCCGGGCTAACCGTGGTGCACTAACCCCTTCAGGCTTTCTTTCTGCTGCCAGCCCCGGTCCTCTCCCTGCGCTCCGACTGAAAGCCGATACCCGAGCCTCAGCTCTCAGCCCCGCCCGCCCCGGCGGCTGAGCAGACAAGCCTCTCAGGCTGGTGTGTGCCTGAGGGCACCGGTCCTCTGTGCCAGAATCTCTCCGCTTTGCCCTCCACACCCCTGTTGCTGTGCTCTCCTCCGCTACTTCGAAGCTTTCCCCCTCTGCCACCTGCAGTCTCCGCCCGCGAAGGGGCTTGTAGTGTGTAGAAACCTTCCCTCCTTCACGGCTCCCTCCCACTGGTGCAGGTCCCGTCCCTATCCTATTGTCTCTGTTTATTCTTTTTTTCTTTTGCCCTACCCAGGTATGTGGGGAGTTTCTTGCCTTTTGGGGGGTCTGAGGTCTTCTGTCAGCGTTCAGTAGGTGTTCTGTAGGAGTTGTTCCACGTGTAGATGAATTTCTGATGTATCTGTGGGGAGGAAGGTGATCTCCGCGTCTTACTCTTCCGCCATCTTCCTCCGGAATCTTGCATATGGGATTATTGCCCATTTCTTTTACTATACTAGAATTAAAGTGGATTTCTACCCATGAACTGTTTTTTTAGGGTGAATGTTATGTCTGTGAGTACTTTTAACCATTCCTATGAATAATTAAAAAATATTTTGGAAAAAGGTCATCCTTTTTCATCTCTGTGCATGAACTTTGTTGCAGAGATAAAGCTGTCCATGAATCATCTTTGGAGAGGATTTGCAGATGCCAGTGTCTATTGGTGCTGGTGACTACAGCAAGAAGAGTTCCAGAATCTCCCTCAGTTCCTGACTTAAAAGGGCTTAGGATCACAGAAGGTAAGGGAAAGGGTAGTAGCTGGAGTTTCAACAATTTTTTTTCTGTTTGTGTTACTGCACCCTCTTCATTGTTCTTCCCAATCGGAATGACTATATATTGAATAATCACTGTGTGCAAGGTAGTGCTTCTCTTATATATTTATTCCAAATATACTATTTTATTTAATTCTGAAAGATAGCCAGTGAAGAAGGCATTGCTCTTCCATTAGAAGAAGTAGCCTGACCATAGCCACATAGAGCAGAAGTAGCAGAACTGGAACTTAATTCAGACATCTTATTCCAAGTTGATACTCTTTTCACTATAGCATAGAGGAAGAGCTGGGGGTGAGGACAAAGGCATCCATGGGATGTAGGAGGGGCCAATGAGAGGAGAGAGATCACACAGGTTCCAGGAAATGAGGGGGAGGTAATACAAGCATGAGGTAGAGGAGAAGATTTTCCCCTTTTTTATTTTTTTGGCATGAAATGCACTCCACTTAGGATCCAAAATTTTAACTTTCTGAATTCTTAGTAAGCAAAGACTTAAGTTGTTTACTAATACTGGTATTTCTTAAGTTGATTTCATGAAGTTTTCATACTTTTGGGTTTTTATTGTAAAAGTTTACCAAATTTCGTTTTTAAAAAACATTTTTTTCACCTAAAATTGGGAAGTACAGATGGTTTGGGGAATCTTCTTTGTACCTTGCTGTTATGAAAAAGAAAAATTATCAAAACTATGTGTACATAGTTAAGAAAACTAATAGGACAGAATAATTTTTTTTTGTTCCACATTTTCCAGTCCCAGTCTCCTGCAGAAGCAACCTGTGTTTTTCATTTTACATTTCTAAGTAGATATGCAGTGACCATAAATTCTTGAGTTTTCATCATTTAATCTGTATTCTTCTTGCTATGACAGATAATAGATGATGTATGATGACTGAGCTCCCTTACTCCATCTCCCACCTTTATTTTTCCACATTTTCTTAATTTTTAGTAATTATATCATTATTTAGCTTTTCATTTTGTTACCTGTGTAAAGTCACACATTTTCATGTAACCTCTATTTATTTATTTTTGTTTTAGTTCTTTGTTTGTTAATTTTAGACAGTATCTCTTGACTCCTTGCTTTATATGATGAATATATTAACCCCCTACCTGTCCTTCCACCTGTTCTTTCCTCTTTCTATCTCCCAGCTGCTGATAGCTCCATTTTCATAAGACCACTAACATTTTCACTCCATTCTATAGCTATTATTAAATCATGTATACTTTGTGGGTAATTCTAGATGTTGAAAATTAATACACACCATTAAAATTAAAAAAAACTATAATAACTAATATTAATTGAGTGCTTACAATGGCACCATTCTAAATTGCTTTACATATAATAACTCAAATTTCTTTACATATATAGTTACATATATTAATTCTCAAACAACATTATGAGGTAGATAATGTATTTTACTCATATTTTACAGATATGGAAACTGAGGCATTGGGAAGTTAACTAACTTGCTCAAAGTCACATAGCTAAAAGTGGTGGAGCCAGGATTTGCATCAGTGTACTCTTGAGTTGGAGTGCATTTCTCTTTGAATTAGCTTTTGCCATGTACCAAACCACACCAAAATTTCAGTGACTTAAGACAGCAGCCATTTCTTTACCTTATGATTCTGTGGGCCAGAAGTTTGTGGTGCCCTTAACTGGGCAGTTCTTTGGCATTTGGCTGGTTCACTCCAGTATCTGTGGGCAGTAAGGTAGCCCTGCTTCTGGAAGTTCGATGGATGTAGGTTGGGGCCAGTGGGGCTAGGCCATGTGTGTTTCATCACCCAGCAGGCTAGTCTGGTCTTGTTCACATGACAGCTGGTGGAGTTCTGAGAGTAAGAATGAGAGAGAGAGAGAAGGAGAGAGAGAGGGAGGAAGAGAGAGAGACAGAGGAAGGCAAGGCCTAAGCTTGGTAATGGCACACTGTCACTTCTGCTGCATTCTTTTGGCAAAAGGAGTTACACAATCAGACCAAATTCAAGGGGAAAGGAAATAGACTCCATCTATTGTTGGGAGTTGCTGGAAAGTTAATTACAGTGGTGTGCTTACAGAGAAACATGGATAATTGTGGCCATTTTCACATTCTATCACAATTCTCTTGACAATTTTTACACATATTGCTCTCTATTATATAAATGTTATTCACTAGAGAGCCAATATGTGCTATGATTACATTTCATTCTCTATAATTCCATTGTCATCACTCAACATGAAAAATAAAATTGATAAAAAAGAGACCTCTTTCTTAGACTCCATCATTTGCTCAATTATTATATTATGTTTTAATTTTTTTTATACTAGGCTTTTTCTTTTTTGTATGTTTTTTTCTGGGGCTTATGATTGCCATCTCCCCCTTAAGAAACACATGCTTACTTTACTATGTCTATAATAGTTTGCAGATTTTTATTTACTTTTTCGAATGCTTATAATCCATTCCATTTTTTTTTTTCTTGAAGATATTCCTGAATCCAAAGTATTCTGGTTATAATTTGCACAGGTTGCTTTGTAAGCTGTCACCCTGGGATTTCTTTTCATGTATTTTTGGGTTTTGTTTGCTCTTTATATCTATATCTTCTTCCTTGGTTTTCACTCTTGTTTTGCTAGGGGATATCTTCAAGCAACTTCTGCAGAATACAAGTAAATTTTCTGAGGCCTTAAGTGTCAGAAAATGGATTTATTTTCCTTTTACATTTACCTGAAAATGTGTCAGGATGTAGTTTTCCAGGATCAAAATATTTTCCTTCAGTATTTTGAAAATCTTGCACAACTGTCTTCTAGCTTCCGTTACTTCTAATGAGAAATCTGGTGGCAGCATGACTCTCTTGTTCCTTTGTAGGTTCTGTATTTTGTTTTTTCTCTCTTTCCTTTTCCTTATCAAATATTAGATTTCTCTATTCTTTTTGTTCTGAAATTTCATGAAAATATGTTTAAGCATGGATCTTCTGTTAATATCCATGAGATCCCTTTAAATTTTAAATATAAATTTTATATCTCCAGCACTGGGAAGGTTTCATTTATTACTATTTTGACAATAATCTTCCCTTTGTTTTTTTCTGTTCTCTCTGGAATTCCTATTAGTCAGATGTTCGACCTCTTAAATTGAATCTCTCTGATTCTCTCAGAGAGATCTGTTAAATCTCTCTCTCTTTTGCTCCACATTCTGAAAGATTTCCTCAGCTTTATCTTTTAAATATCTGATTGAATTTTTAATATTTTTAATAATACTTTTAATTTTTAAGAGTGTTTTTTCTGATTTTTCTTTTTTCTTTGCATTGTGTTCTTTCATAGATCATGTTTTCTTGAACATTTCTGAATATATCTATGACAGATTAAAAAAATTTTTTTAATCAGTTCAGTTTTTAAAAAAAATATATATATATTTATTTATTTATTTGGCTGAACTGGGTATTAGTTGCGGTATGCAGGATCTTCATTGCCACGTGCAGGATCTTCATTGCAGCACGTGGGATGTTTAGCTGCAGCATGTGGGATCTTTTAGTTGCGGCTTGTGGGATCTAGTTCCCTGAGTAGGGATGGAACCTGGGCCCCCTGCATTGGGAGTGTCGGGGTCTTAGACACTGGACCACCAGGGAAGTCTCCAGATTAAGTTTTTCTGTTTTACTTTGGCCTTTCTTTTTCACGTAGTTTCTCCAAATGACTTCTGATTTCAGTTCATATATTAGAATGAGGAAATAGGTGGGTCCGCTACAGGGAATACTTGTCAGCCAGCAGGCTTAGGTCTCATGTGAGTAGGTGGGAAGCTTATTGCCCTGTATGAAGCTGTAAGAGAAGAGTGAGGGGTTGACCATTCATATATAAAACCTTTTATTAACCAAATGTTTTCAGTCCACTTTCAAGTTACATTCACTCACCTACTGATTTGTTATTTCACAATAACTCCAGGATTCGACTGCTTGAACTCCACCACTGAAGTTCCCTCCACAAATATTTCTAGTCTGCAGCTTTCTCGTTTCTATTTCACTTAGTGACAGTCTTTTATTTCTCTATCTTAGAAATCTGTTGAAATTCACTCCCCTGAACATGTTATTTTCTCTATTATAGATTTATACCTCTGTTATTCCTTCAACATAATTTTGATAGGTTCTCGAGAAGGAGGAGGAGGAAACGTGTAATCTCAGTTGGATATTTTGCCCAGAAGTTTTCTCCATACTTTACTTTTCAAAACAGAAGAATCTTAGCTTTATATACTCTGCTCAGGAGGAATATCCATTCTTCTTTAATTGAGGAAGGAATCCTCTTTGTATGGTAACATCTGTATTTGCTATACTTTCAGGACTTTTCAGCTAAAAGCTCTTAAGAACAAAGATGTTGCTTACAGTTTAGCGTCTACTGAGATAGGAATGAAATACTCATATTGGTGTACTAATATACTATCCAGATGTCACTATATTATGGAATATGGCAGGCCTATTATATTTCCCTCTTCCAGCTGTCCTGGGATTATCTGATATATGGGACAGGAGCTCTTACCATACATGTATATAAATATGCTTAATTAACATAGACAGATTTCTAGTCAGTGGTTGGTATATTAATCTGGCAAATCCTTCTTCTCCCATCCTGCCAAATTTTTGATTCCGTGAAAGTCTGCCAATCTAGTTCTTAATGGCTCTAAATATGGGGAACCCTTCATTTAGACTTTCTTGAAGCAGTGGCCTGTCTTCTCGTTCTCAGTGTAATTCTTTTGGAATGTTCTATTTCTTGTTCTTCCCTGTTCAAAACCCTAGAAAGTCACTCCTTTCCTCAGTGGGTAGATTTGCCTGGTTTACTCTCAAACCCAGCTCATATTTTATTGGATTGTCTTTGAATTCTCCAGGGGATATGATTTGCATGTCCTCACTTTCTTTTCCTTTCTCTCCTGTAAATACATGTAGCTCTGTGTCTTTAGCATTAGCCAAAGTGTCCCTTAGATTCCTCCTGAGAGTTTTCACATAGACTTTCCCTGTGTCACTTTTCCAAGTGCAAGGTGAGGAGATGTTTTCTTTGTTTTTGGTAGCCTTTTAGATACAGATTAGATAAACAGGAAGGGACCTTAGAAACCATTTGGACTTTAATTTTCAGCAATATTAGATCATTTTTGGTGGGGATCAAGATGCAGGATTAATAATATTTTTGTAAGTCTAAAGTATTTCATTCTATTAATTTTACATATATTCATTCAAGAGTATACATTGAATCCTTCTATTGAATCTTTATATGCTAGGGGTATTATGGTGGTCAAAGAACATATATGGATTCTATTTAGGTATTAATAAAATAATCACATAAATAAATATAAAATTGCACAGGAACTATTAGGTATAGACAGTGCCATGAGTATTTATCATGGTCTTGGAGGTTGGGGAAGAGTCTATTAGGAAGTGATATTTGACTATGGGAGGAATGACATGATTGTATTTACATTTAAAAAGATTTTTCAGATTGGCTGTATTGGATAGGGGCCAGAAAGGATGTGAGCAGAATAGTCCAGATGAGTTATGATAGTTTGGACTGGGGTGGCAACACTGGAAATGAAGAGAAGGGGATGAATGTGCTAGTTATTTAGAAGGTAAAATCAACAAGACCTGATGATTTGTTAAATGGTGTCAAAGTGGGAGAGAGAGAAAGTTGTCAAGGATAATTTCAAGGTTTGAGCAGATAGATGGATGATGGTGCCATTTCACTTGGGTGGGTAACACTGGATGAGGGCCAAGTTTGGCAGGGAGGGAGAAGATCATGTGTTGCATTCTGCACATGCCACATTTGAAGAACTGTTTCAACATCTGAGTGGAAATATCATGTAGACATTTAGTTATAAATAGACAACTAAAGCTGTGGTTCTGGTCAGGCCCCTAATTAGCTATTTAGAAAAGTTGCCTAAAGGTTAAGGGACTTTTCCTAGGTCACACCACCTAGTGAGTGACAGAGCTGGATTAGAACCCAGTTATGCTAATTTACAGCAGCAAGCTTTCTGGTATAACCCCTGTAATTCACTATTCAAAGGTATTGCTTTACACACCTTTCCTAACTTGTAGTCTCTCGTGGTCTGTACCTTTATTCACACTGTATTCTCAGAACCCAAGGTTCATTGTTTTAAATAAAAAATAGAGTTAACCTTTTTAGAGCAGTTTTGGATTCAGAGAAAAACTGAGCAGAAACTACATAGAGTTTTCATATACTCCCTGCCCCCACGCATTTACAGCATCCTCCACTATCAACATCCTGCGCCACAGTGGTACCTTTTACAATTGAAGAACCTGCATTGACACAACATTATCACCCAAGGTAAATACTTCACATTAGGGTTCACACTTTGCGTTGTACATTCTGTTGGTTTGGACGTATGTCTAATGACATGTATCCCCCATTATAGTTATCATAAAAAAGTGTTTCACTGCCCTAAAAGTCCTCTGTGTTTCACCTATTCATCTATCTTTTCCCCCTAATCCCTGCCAACCACTGGTGTTTTTACTGTAGTTTTGTTTTTTTCCAGAATGTCATATAGTTCAAGTCATACAGTATGTAGCCTTTTGAGATTGGCTTCTTTCATTTAGTAATATGCATTTAAGGTTCTTCCATGTCTTTTCATGACTTAATAACCTGTTTCTTTTCAGCACTGAATAATATTCCATTGTTTGAATGTACCATAGTTTAATTATCCATTCACCTGCTGAAGGACACCTTGGTTGCTTCCAAGTTTTGGAAGTTAGAATAAGGTGCTATAATCATCCAAGTGAAGATTTTTGTGTGGACATAAATTTTCAACTCCTTTGGGTAAATACCAAAGAGTATGATTGCTGGATGGTATGGTAAGAATATGTTTATTTTTATAAGAAACTGCCAAACTATCTTCTGTAGTGGCTGTACCATTTTGCATTTCCACTAAGGGTTTCTGTTTCTCCACATGCTTCCCACTTGGTATTTTCAGTGTTCTGGGTTTTGGCCATTCTAATAGGTGTGTAGTGTATCTCACTGTTGTTTTAGTTAGCATTTGTCCAATGACATATGATGTTGGGCATCTTTTCATATGCCTATTTGCCATCTGTATATCTTCTTTGGTGAGGTGACTGTAAGGTGTTTGGTTCATTTTTTAATCAGGTTGTTTGTTTTCTTATTGTTGAGTTTTTAGAGTTGTTTGCATACTTTGGATAACAGTCCTTTATCAGATATCACTTTTGTAAATATTTCTCCCACTCTGTAGCTTGTCTCCTCATTCTTTTGACATTGTCTTTCACATCAAGGTTTATTTTTGATATAAAGTTTTATGTCTCTGTGTGCTGAGAAATACTTCTGGAATTTCGAAATTCATGTTGAGAGGTAAAGTAGCTTTTATGAATTCTGATGCACTCTCTAGAGTGACATTCCAAACTTGATGTTCTAGCTCACATTATGTATCAGTACTCACATCCTCAAAGGGAGTTCTATGCTCTTGATATTGGGCAGGTGTGGAGTTTTGGCCATGAAGTGAGAGTTAAATATTGTGTGGATTCTGGGTCTCTTATTGGAGGAAATATAAATCTTACTCCCACAAAATTGAAACCTACTGCAATAATGTTAGAGGCAATGTGATTATTGGAATGTGCATGTGATGAAGAGTAAAGAGATTTGGTTTCTAGTGTGAGCACTAACATGGTAGCTGGTAATTGTGGCTGAATAAGTCTTACAAAAGCTTATTTCCTTATCTGTAAAATTGGAATAATAAAACTTAATAATAATATTAATTAGTAATAAATTTCTTTCATGTCTTTTCTTTTTAACATTGAACAATAGTGAATAATATTGTGATGGTTAATTCTATGTGTCAACTTGGTTAGGCCATGGTACCCAGTTTTTGGTGGAACACCATTCTAGATGTTGCTGTGAAGGTCTATCTTAGATGTGATTACTGTTTAAAATCAGTAGACTGAGTAAAGCAGATTACCCTCCATAGTATGGATAGGCTCCATCCAGTCAGTTGAAAGCCTTAAGAGAAAAGATTGAGGTCCCCCAAAGAAGAACGAATTGTGACTCCAGATTGCCTTTAGACCTGAGACTGCAAAATCAAGTCTCTTCTGGCTCTCCAGCCTACTGGCCTCCCCTGTAGATTTTGGACTTGCCAGTCTCCATAATTGGGTGAGCCAGTTCCTTAAAATCAATCAAGCAATCAGTCAATCAATCAGTCTCTCTCATACACAGACACACACTGTATTGGTTCTATTTCTCTGGAGAACTCTGACTAATAAAAGTATGCAACTGTCTAGTTACTATGAAGGTAGGATAAAATCAATTAATGAATGTAACTGTGCTATATAAACTTCACGGCACCACACTGAAGTATAAATGACATAAAGGATTGATCATTTCCTGTTCTTTTTATTTGTTTGCCACATTCCACTAATAAAAATGGTTACAAGGTTAAAAACCAGATCTGGAAGCAAAAAATGAGCTCTGGAGGGTCAGTGAAGAGTTAGAATGAGGGTCAGTGAATGAGGGTCAGTTAGAATGTGCTGGATCTCAGAAGTTTAAAGAAGAGAAGGAGTTGCTTATGAGCACAAGGATGCGGATGAAATAAGGGTTTCTGGATTTTGTCATTTAGAGGTAACAGATGGTTTCCTTTGCTGTGCAAAAGCTTTTAAGTTTAATTAGGTCCCATTTGTTTATTTTTGTTTTTATTTCCATTACTCTAGGAGGTGAGTCAAAAAAGATCTTGCTGTGATTTATGTCAAAGAGTGTTTTTCCTATGTTTTCCTCTAAGAGTTTTATACTGTCCAGCCTTACATTTAAGTCTCTAATCTGTTTTGAGTTTATTTTTGTGTGTGGTGTTAGGTAGTATTCTAATTTCATTCTTTTACATGTAGCTGTCCAGTTTTCCCAGCACCACTTATTGAAGAGACTGTCTTTTATCCATTGTATATTCTTGCCTCCTTTGTCATAGATTAGGTGACCATAGGTGCATGGTTTTATCTCTGGGCTTTCTATCCTGTTCCATTGATCTATATTTCTGTTTTTGTGCTGGTACCATACTGTCTTGATAACTGTAGCTTTGTAGTATGTATAGTCTGAAGTCAGGGAGCCTGATTACTCCAGCTCTGTTTTTCTTTCTCAAGATTCCTTTGGCTATTCAGGGTCTTTTGTGTTTCCATACAAATTGTAAAATTTTTTGTTCTATTTCTGTGAAAAATGCCATTGGTAATTTGGTAGGGATTGCATTGACTCTGTAGATTGCTTTGGGTAGTGTAGTCATTTTCACAATATTGATTCTTCCAATCCGAGAACATGGTATATCTCTCCATCTGTTTGTGTCATCTTTGATTTCTTTCATCAATGTTTTATAGTTTTCTGAGTACAGGTCTTTTGCCTCCTTAGGTAGGTTTATTCCTAGGTATTTTATTCTTTTTACTGTGATTGTAAATGGGATTGTTTCCTTAATTTCTCTTTCTGATCTTTCATTGTTAGTGTATAGGAATACAAGAGATTTCTGTGCATTAATTTTGTATCCTGCAACTTTACCAAATTCATTGATTAGCTCTGGTAGTTTTCTGGTGGCACCTTAAAGATTTTCTATGTATAATATCATGTCATCTGCAAACAGTGACAGTTTTACTTCTACTTTTCCAATTTGTATTAATTTTATTTCTTTTTCTTCTCTGATTGCCATGGCTAGGACTTCCAAAACTATGTAAAAACTTTTGCACAGCAAAGGAAACCATAAACAAAACGAAAAGACAACTCTCAGAATGGAAGAAAATATTTGCAAATGAAGCAACTGACAAAGGATTAATCTCCAAAATTTACAAGCGGGTTAGGCAACTCAGTATAAAAAAACAAACAATGCAGCCAATAAATGGGCAGAAGACCTAAACAGACATTTCTCCAAAGATGACATATAGATGGCCAAGAGACACGTGAAAAGATGCTCAACATCACTAATTATTAGAGAAATGTAAATCAAAACCACAGTGAGGTATCACCTCACACCAGTCAGAATGGCCATCATCAAAAAATCTACAGACAATAAATGCTGGAGAGGGTGTGGAGAAAAGGGAACCCTCTTGCACTATTGGTGGGAATGTAAATTGATACAGCCACTATGGAGAACAGTATGGAGGTTCCTTAAAAAACTAAAAATAGAACTACTGTATGACCCAGCAATCCCAGTACTGGGTATATACCCTGTGAAAACCATAACTCAGAAAGACACATGTACCCCAATGTTCATTGCAGCACTATATACAATCGCCAGGACATGGAAACAACCTAAATGTCCATCAACAGATGAATGGATAAAGAAGATGTGGTACATATCTACAATGGAATATTGTTCAGCCATAAAAACGAATGAAATTGGGTCATTTGTAGAGATGTGGATGGACCTACAGTCTGTCATAGAGAGTGAAATAAGTCAGAAAAAAAATATATATATATTAACGCATATATGTGGAATCTAGGAAAATGGTACAGATGAACTTATTTGCAGGGTAGGAATAGAAATGCAGATGTAGAGAATGGATGTGGAGACATGGTGGGGGGAATGGGAGGGTGGGATGAATTGGGAGATTAGGTTTGACCTAAATATACTACCATGTGTAAAATAGATTGCTAGTGGGAACCTGTGGTATAGCACAGGGAGCTCAGCTTGGTGCTCTGTGATGATGTAAATGGGATGGCGGGGTGGTGGGAGGGAGTTCCAAGGGGGAGGGGATATATATATACATATAGGTGATTCACTTTGTTGTACAGCAGAAACTAACACAGCATTGTAAAGCAGTTATATTCCAATAAAAAAAAAGAAGTGTTTACAGATGAGCTTTCATGGAATGGGTTCCATAGATTGATGGTAGTAGATCTCCACTTGTATGGGCAAATCCAAGGTCATACAGTGTTTTCAAGAAGTACACTCTAGAAAAAGAGTAAGCTCTAGGACTAACACCCTGTAGAGTTATTTTCGAAACATTTACTTTCAGAGGATGTCATGCAGGGTAGGAGGTCTGTTTGTGAGTTTAAGAGTGGAAAAGGCAATATCTTACTTCCTTGTTCAGATCTCTCTTCAGATTGTGTGGGAAAGTTCTTAATAAAGAAGTTAAATACAGAGAGATAAGAACTTTCCTTAAAATATTATGCATGTTTGTTTGCTATCAAGATTGGCAGATTTCCCAGATCAAAAGCTGCTATTAGTTCACTGTTTCTGTAGCCAACATATTTTTGTTCAAATTATCTACTGTGCAATGACATGCAAGAGAAACATCAATTCCTAATAAAATATGCCCCCAAATTTTCTAATGTTTTATATCTAAGGGTCATCTTGAGAATACAAAGTTTAATGGAACTCAAGTACTGTACTAAGTAAATATTCCCGTTTTGCAGTAATCTCACGACCATATTTATTTTTAATTGCTGGAATAAATGATTTCTGTTCAGATGGTTTTAGGTAGACCTACCCAGAGTTGATTCCTTGATGCAAGTGCTGATGTACAAACAGCAAGAGGCTGAATGCATGCATAATCAGTAATGCATCTAGAGGCTCTCAACTGAGTTCAGAGTATCTATTATTTTCTCTCAGTATCTCATCTCTCTAGCTAATTATTCAAACATTCTAGGGAAACTTGGCTGCAGTACCCCACCTTCCTTTGAGCAATAAGGAGAAAGAAATTATCCCCAGCGGGTTGAAGGATATTTTTCTGCAATGGCTCCATACATATTTGAACCCATGCTTCAACAATTTTGCACAACCAGCACATAGTTCAGAGTCCTTTATTTATTCAACATTCATTCAAAAACATTTATTAAGTGCTTTTTAGATGTCAAGTATTGTTTGGGATAGAAGACAAGTTTTCTGCTGTTTATATACTGTTTAGTGGGAGAAGATAGAAAATAAACAAGTAAACCAGTAAATAAAGATACTTTATAGCTAGTATATGCAAGTCCTAAAAAAATGAAGTGGGTATTATAATGTGGGGACTAAGACTGGCAGGACTAATTACATAAGAGTATTCAGGGAAAGCCTTTTCAAGGAATTGACCTTAAGCTGAGGATTTGGAAGAAGAGATTTCCAAGGCAAAGGGAACCATAATCCAAAGACACTGAAGTAGGATTTAATATGTTGAAGAAAAAGGAAGGAAGCCTGCCTGGCCAGAGTGCAGAGATTAGTAGTAAGAGTGATGTGAGGGAAGACCCTGCACAGTCTTGAAGATTGTGATTGGGAGTTTGGATTTTATTCTAACTATATTTGGAAGCTACTGGAGTATTTTGAGTTGGGGATTAACATGCTCTGCTTTCCCTTCCTTCTGCAGTTTTCTTCTTGTACTTTTTTTTTTTTAAACTTTGGATATGCTTTATTATGCCACAAATTAAGGCACCAAACAGCTAGCTTTTCCATGGGTTTTCTGAGTCAGTATTTCAAGTAATATGTTCTCTGGATAGTTCCTGTCCGTTCAAGAAGCCCCATTCTGTGAAGTAGTAGCAATAGTATTGTTACTGTTTTTTTAATTGCATAACTTCCTCAACATTTTTGATTTAATGTCACATGAGTTGTGATACTATAATGTCTCATGAAGTGCAATTGAATTGGTTCCATTATATTAGAGTTTGCACACTCATAGCCTGTGAGGCACATTCAGCCCAGGGACATGTTTTATTTGTTTCATTTGGAATTTTTACAAGTTGGGAAACTTAACATAAACATCTGGAGTAATGAGATGAGCTTATTTGTATATACCCAATGGCTCATATTTGGAAAATAATGTTAGAGAAAGAACTTAGAAAAAGGGACTTCGGTCAAACTAACAGACAATGAAGGTGGGGAAAAAGACAAAGAAGGTGGGGAAGCAGAGTTTACAAAGCCAAAGATGAAAACCTGAAGACCAGCATTCAGTGTATATGGCTTTCAGTGTTTGGGAAACTGTCATATTACATAGAGCTAAATGGACCTAATAGTTACATATGATGAACCCATGTTGTAGGTGTTCAAATCCCAGATCTAGTACTTTTTAGGTGTATGACCTTGGGCAAGTTACTTAATCTTTCTCTGTTTCCATTTTCTTCTCTGTCAAATGGGAATAATAACTACTTTTTTCATAGGCCTGCTTTGAAGATTTTTTAAAATCAAATTTTATTTTTATTTTATTTATAGTTGATTTACAGTGTTGTGTTAGTTTCTGCTATACAGCAAAGTGAATCAGTTATATGTATACATATATCCACTTTTTTAAGATTCTATTCCCATATAGGTCATAACAGAGTATTGAGTTGAGTTCCTTGTGCTATACAGTAGGTTCTTAACTAGTTATCTGTTTTTTATATAGTAGTGTGTATATTTCAATACCAATCTCCCAATTTATCCCTCCTCCTCTTTCCTCCTTGGTAACTAAAAATTTGTTTTCTACATCCATGATTCTATTTCTGTTTTGTAAATAGGTTCATTTATACCATTTTTTTTTTTTTTTTTTTTTTTTTTTTTTTTTTGCGGTAGGCGGGCCTCTCACTGTTGTGGCCTCTCCCCTTGCAGAGCACAGGCTCCGGATGCGCAGGCCCAGCAGCCATGGCTCACGGGCCTAGCCGCTCTGCGGCATGTGGGATCTTCCCAGACCGGGGCACGAACCCGTGTCCCCTGCATCGGCAGGCGGACTCTCAACCACTGCGCCACCAGGGAAGCCCTTATACCATTTTTTTAGATTCCACATATAAGTGATATCATATGATATTTGTCTTTCTCTGTCTGACTTACTTCACTCAGTCTGACAATTTCTAGGTCCATTCATGTCACCCCAACAACATTGTTTTGTTCTTTTTTATGGCTGAGTAATATTCTGTTGTATATATGTACCATATCTTTATCCATTCCTTTGTAGATGGACATTTAGGTTGCCTCCATGTCCTGGCTAATAGTGCTGCAGTGAACATTGGGGTACATGTATCTTTTCGAATTATGGTTTTCTCTGGGAGATATGCCCAGGAGTGGGATTGCTGGATCATATGGTAGCTCTATTTTTAGTTTTTTAAGGAACCCCCATACTGTTCTCCGTAGTGGCTGTACCAATTTACATTCCCACCAACAGTATAGGGGGGGGTTCCCTTGCTATGACGATTGAGTTATTAATATGAATCACTTCGAACAATACCTGTTAGTTAGTAACATTCAGTAGGTATTAGCTATTGTTATTATCATCCTTACTTTGCAGATGAAAAAACTTGACACAAACAACTAACTCATATCATAGAAGTTACCAAGCAGTTAATGGAAGAGTCAGATCCTGAGACCAAGTCTTTTAAGAAGCTCTGTTGGGGATAAGTGTTTCAAGAATAATTTGCATAGTTTGTCTTGGGTAAATTTTTAAAAATTATTAAAAAAATAATTTACCCCTGTTTAGCCCAAAGTTTTATCTAAACCAGCAGTTCTCATTTTTTAAAAAAATTTCAAGATGATTTAACATTCTTAAAAATTATTGAGGACCCCAAAAGAGCTTTTGTTTATGTGGGTTATATCTATCAGTATTTACCATATTAGAAATTAGAAATTAAAGTGAGAGAATTTACTCATTAATTCATTTTAAAAAAACAAAAATAAACCTATTACAAACTATAATAAATAACATATTTTTATGAAAAATAACTATTTTCAAAACCAAAAATATTTAGTGAGAAAGTGAAATTATTTTACATTTTTACAAACCTCTAATGTCTGGCACAATGACAGCTGGATTCTCATATCTGCTTCTGCATTCAATCTGTTGTGATATTACTCTGGAAAACTCCAGTGTACACACATTTCCTTATTTATATGAAAGTGGTTTTGACTTGACCAACTCTCTCATAGTCTCAGGGACTGCCAGAGGTCCTGAGAACCACTGATCTAGGTGAAATTGGAGATTTTAGATGGGAAAGATAACAAATCCTGCCCAAGTCCCAAAACTTATTTTAGGGGTGGAAATTCAATGGCCAAGAGCAAACCTTTTCCCCAGGGAACAAACACTAAAATCAAACATTTGTTGCCTTGCATAAGATTAATGACTCCAGTTATATATATCTTTACAACAAATGCCCATGGCCACTCCAAAATATTCATTGCTTTATCTTAATTATGAAATATTGTCTCTCTAACCCCTCTCTCCCAAATTGTGTGTCTGAAAGAGCTTAAGTGGAATAGAGATGGTGCTCAATTGCTCAGAAGTAAATTAATGAGTAAAAGCATATTCTTTGAATTCATAGGAAAATGAGAAATAGTCCATGTAGTCACCTGTCTTCCTTCTTGTCTTTCCAAGTTCCTTGGACCTCCTAAATATTGTATTAGTTTGCTTTGTGATAGGAGTTCGGTAACTCCAGTGGCTCCTTTCTGCAGTTGATGGGGATAGATGGGATTTTTAAAGGATAATTTCTACTTGATAACAGACCCAATTATCTGTAAAGAATTCATTTATCTTCTTATCCATTAGATACTCACAGTTCTGAAGACTGGTTATTACACAGACTGAATTTAGAGAAAGAAAATTATTTATAATCA
This sequence comes from Mesoplodon bidens, assembly GCF_964165515.1. NCBI lineage: Eukaryota > Metazoa > Chordata > Mammalia > Artiodactyla > Ziphiidae > Mesoplodon > Mesoplodon bidens. The sequence goes on from NC_138162.1 coordinate 90,319,032, forward strand.
ACCCAGCAAAGCACTGATGTTTTAGGCTGGTACATAGAAACATTTTGAATGAATCATTTCTTGTAATGGGGTTTATTCTGATGAAGTCTGAGTATCTGTGGACTCTTTAACAGGCCAAGTATTTCATTTCTTCAGGCAGAGCTTGAAGTCCCACATCGTCTGTAAGAGCCATCTGTAATGCATTCATTAACTCTTTTGACACTTGTTGTCTAGCTCCTATGCCAGACATAGTGGTAGATACTAGTGACTTAAAGACGAATGGTCAAAATTTATATATTTGAGAAGTTCAAGAGATAGGTATATAAGTAAATTATTCAAATATATGTGAAAAACACCATAATAGAGACATGAACAGTGATTTGGGAGATGAGCAAGGGGAGACTGATTCTACCTGGGATGATTTGTGAAAAGGTACCCACTAGAACTGGGTCCTGATGGGGGTACAGGGGTTCAAGGCAAGCGAGGGAAGGGCATTATTAACAAAGGGAACAGAAGGGGTAGAGGCTTGGAGTTGTGAAGAAGGATGAGGTGTGCAGGGAATGATGAAAAGTTCCATGAGACTGGAATGTAGGGTACACTTGAATGGAGGCTAGGCAAGGCTGGAAAGGAAGGCTGCGGTCACACTATGACAGGTCCTAGGGGCTGAAAAAGGAGATTTACATTTTCTCCCTTAAATTGCAAGGAACCCTCAGTGAGCCGTATTCTGTTGAGATGTATATCTTAGAGAGATTTCTCTGGTAGTGAATGGGCAGGAAGGTGAATGAGTTAGGGAATGGAAGCAATGGTCCCAAGTGAGATGAGAGGTTTCTGTCACTAAGATAATCATCGTGGGAACAGAAGGGAGGCAATGGGGACAGAATTGAGACGTATTTAGAAACAGGAATCAATCATCCCTGAGATTGGATGTAGAGAATGAGAGTGACAGCCTTAAGGACAACTTGTAGGAAACTGAATTGGTGAATTAAAATTAGAATGATTACTACCAAGATATAGAAAACTAGAACAATGATAGGAGGTGGTAGAAATGAGATTACTGATTTTAAGCATGCTGAATTTGACTGACTTATGGTTTATGTAGGTGGTGTTTGGAAATATGGATCTCAGAAGAGTGGTTGGGAAGAAGTTTGTGTTTTCCTTCTAGGAATTTCTGTAACATGTTCAATCTGTACTACATATGAAGTTGATGAGAAACCTTTTGCTGTCATTTCTTGGGTGTCTTGTGTCTTCAGCTGGAAATAAAATTTTCAAAGGCTTCCAAATATTTTGAGTCACCAGTAGTAAGCTTTTAAAAGATAGGGATGATGGATTCTACCTCTTTTATTAGCCTGCCCTGCCTAATATAGAGCTAGGCACGAATTAGGGGGAAAAAAAAACACCTAAAGACTTTAAGGTCAAAAGACAGAATCAGAGACTGAAGGCAATAAAGAATATTTTAGAAAATTGACCAATTAAAGATATTCAGGGAATTTATAAAAAGAAAGAAAATCCCTCATAAGGATTCTTACTACTAAGAAGTGGGAAGAAATATCGAATCCAGAAGATACCAGGAAAGATGAAGAATATGGACAGTGATGGTGTTTTATTTTTGGTACTAACACTGATTGGAAGAACAGTAGTTGCTAGGAGGGAATTTTTTTAGAAGAGACTTTTAAAAATATAAAATATTTGTAATGCTACATAGAGAAAACCTAAACAAAAATGTCATTGAGGGTTAATAAGATGATTGAACTTGATGACTCCAGTAAAAAAATCTTGGTCTTTAAACACACTAAATCAACAAAGGTGTTTTACACTCCATAAAGAGAGAATGTCAACTATTGATTGACTGAAGGGTAAATTCTTACTGTACAGAGATAGACATACGCTCAGTGGAATATACTGTTTTTGTTATAACTGTGATGATGACTTTGTCAAGTAAATTTTTATTTTGTTTTATTTTCAGGCTATATTTTGTTTTCTCTCTATCTCCTGTCCATATATCATAACCACAACTATAGCTATTTTGTAAAATCACTTTCTTTGCTTTGTTACAGATTCTGGTTTACTTCAGAAACTGTTAAAAATCTAAGCTCTGATCAGCTTTGGGGAACACAGTCGTTAGGTGGTTCATATCTATCTGATCTATATCATTTCTTCAACTTTGTTTAGAAACTATTACTATTCAAGCAGAAATAGCTTAAGAAAACCTGCCAGATGAATGAGATGGTGTCATATCTCTTTTAAATAAAAATCTTGCTAAGCCTTGCACCTGGGGAAAGGCTAGTGAAATTAAAATCACTGACTCTTTTACCTCCCTTTGCTCTGACAAGCATAAGAGGAGGAGGGGCTGGAAAGCTTTGACAAGGAGAGCAGGGCCTTTAACTGAAGGCAAGGAGAGCTCAGGTCCCGTTTCCTAATTATAGATGTTCCTTCCAACATCAGAGGTGCAAATTCAAATACGTTGCAGTTTACTAGAGGGTAAAACCCACTTAAATAAAGGACCATTTAATTCAAAGAAATTTAAAAGACTTTTTCTATAATCAGACACCTACACATTATATTTTTGTATCCCTGGAGAATCTAAGATTCTGAATGTGGAGCTGCACCTTGCCATTTTTTCCTTACTTTAATCTTTTTTTGGTGTGTATGTGAGAGAGAGAGAGAGAGAGAGTGTGTGTGTGTGTGTGTCTGTATATGAATGCACAATTTCAGCGTAGAGCAGAGGTTCCTCATGACCAGCACTCTTCACTTCTACTTACTATCACATATATTACTTTTATAGCTTCTGTCCTGCTATTTCAATGAATAAGAAATATGGTCACAGGGCAACTGGAATTAATAACCAACTTTAGGAGTATATTGCTTAAATGGTTTCTCAATTATGTTCCAGTAGGTTCCTTGTGTTGATAAAATGAAAGCCTCCTTAACAGTATAGTTCATGTTGTAAAGTTGAGTTGAAGTTTGAGGATTCTTGCTATCATTTAACATTTAATGGTGCTCAATTTTCCCTACTCGTATTTTTGACATAGTGCTCCACGTTTCATCTGTTATAGATAGATATATTCCTATTTGGGCCTCTGGGCCAAATGAATTCCACCTACTAAATTTTGTGGTGTACTGTTAAATTGTTCTTTCATTTAGTAGGCCATTATTAATTGAACGAATCTGTTCCTATTCCAGTTCACATATGGTGCCGTAGGTTAGGAAGAATTTCTACAGTATTGATGAAGACTTTTTTGTCATGTGAGTGCCACATAAGCAGTTCTGCAGCCAGAATTCTTGGTTGCCAAATATAAAGCCTTCTAATTAGAAGTATGTGATGCTATAATGAAAACATTATCAAACCAGCTGTACTGTGTGTACAGATTTTCTGTTTTTATTCATGTGTGTGCATCTATTACAAACATAGCACAAATAGAATATAAAAATAAGTTAACACTCACAGCCAAACCTGTTAAATTTAGTTCAACAAATTGTATGAAACCCTCCATCTGTTTGCTACATTATCCTCACAATGATAATAGGCAAGGCAGATTTGCTAGCTGAGTTTTATAGAGAGAATGGCTTGTTCGAAAAATATGTAATAAGCTCCCCTGAATGAAACCAAACCAAACAGCATTATTTTCTTTTCTGTGGCTTTGAGTGTTTATGTTGTGATATTACATTTACACAGATGTTATTGTTGATCCTTTGTGCCAAAGGATGACTTTGAAGCTCTTTATCAATAGTTATTGCTTTGGCCAGTATGAATGTTCTAAAAGAGCAAACACATATGAGGCACAGATCTTTTGATTTCTTTAGCAATGGTCATGAGCTGTTTTCTGCCTTTCGTATCGTTTGTCTATGTTTGCTCATGGCATTGAAAATACAACATTTATGTTTTCAAATACAGGAAGGCCACAAAAGTCTTTATCATGTAATAATTTGTAAATGGAATAATATTCATATTATAGGATTATTGAGGATTGCATGAGACAAAGAAGTGCACAGCACAAATGCTAATTTCTTAGCTGATGAAGAACTTTGCTTATCTCCCAGCACCCACATCTCTTTTAGTGGTAATTGGGAGTTGTTGGGGATATCTCAGAAATCCCATGACTTGTCTTTCTAGAAAGTCAAAATTCTTCTGACTATTGTTTTGTGAACAACTAACGTAGTTCTAAGATATCTGCCACATGATAATTTTAAAAACCTTTTTCATTTTAAATGCACAATTAGGTAGCTCTTGTTACATATGAAGCATCTGTGTTCTGGATATATAGGGGCCAAACATAAACGAATCATACAACCTGTACAAGTTCAAATGTTTACTTGGAGATCTAGGCACACTTTTATTCCATAAACACAGATTTCCCTTTCAATTTTTGAGTATTCTGTTAATGTGCCTGGAAAAACCTTAACACCTGTCAAGAAAGCACAGCTACATGTCACACATCTAACACTAGTCATTATTTTAATCATTTTAAAATTTATTATTATTAGCTTTTTTCTAAACATAAACAGGATTGGAGGCATTCCATAGAAATAAGAACTATGTGGAACCGAACAGGTTTCAATGTATACTCCCTTCATTATTATTATTTTTTTATTTTTTATTTTTTTGCGGTACGCGGGCCTCTCACTGTTGTGGCCTCTCCCATTGCGGAGCACAGGCTCCGGATGCGCAGGCTCAGCGGCCATGGCTCACGGGCCCAGTCGCTCCGCAGCATGTGGGATCTTCCCGGACCGGGGCAAGAACCCGTGTCCCCTGCATCGGCAGGCGGACTCTCAACCACTGCGCCACCAGGGAAGCCCCCTCCCTTCATTATTAATCCAGTGTTCCCAAGTTCTCCAGGTGTCAGGGCCACATTTCCCTTTTGCACTGAAATTCTAGTAGTACACCTCCTCACCATCACAGCCATCATAACCACAGGAATGCTTGTTTTCAGGCTTTCATCCCCCACAAATCTGGGAATTCCAGAGGAACATGTGCATATACTTCAAATCCCAATCTGGGAGATGCTTGCTGTCCTAAGCTCTGTTCTGATTTTCTCAGGTCACACTTGGGGAGCTTGTGGCAAGCTTCTCCAAGCTGCTGTCACCCTCCCTTCATCTCTGTTCCACAGGTGAATACAAACCTTTCGTCTAACTCTTTGTAGTACAGTTATAATTAGACTTCCTTTAAGAAAGCCTCTTGCATTATTAGGTAGAAATGTTTAGCATCTGGTTTTCTCAACCCACCTATTCTTGAGAAGCAGGATTTACAAACTCAGGATCTTTGGAATCTGTGAAATATACATGGGTGAAGTGGGCTAGATATAAAGAAAAAGTATGCTGTCCTCAATTTTTCTTGAAATATATGGGTGGACCTCCCAGTGTATCTCTTATTATTCAGCCTTTGATAGAATAAGGTATAAGAAGTATTCATCTTAACTGTGATGACAGTTGTCATCTGACAAATAAATAGAGAAAGATAGGACTATGGTGAATGGAGAGCACATACTTCATCTATGGAGGGCTTGGTGACCCAACTTCATTTGATTATCCAGGAGAGAGCCTGGTGCCAGTGTTCCCAACTCTTGCAGCATTTTTGAGAGACACCAGAAATCTACATTTCTGTGTGATAATTACTTATTAAAGTGCCATTGCTTTTTAATTTGTTAAATTCCAGAATCTTAAAAACAGTAGGAGGGTCAGTGGTGTATATTTCAGTTAAACATGTCTGCAGGCCAAATCGGACTTAAGGCTGCCATCTTGCAACCTCTGTTGAAAAGAATTTGGGGCTTCACCTTTGCAAAACCAAAATGCCAGAAGGTCAGTGAAAGTTTTTGTTTTTGTTTTTGTTTTTTGCCAAGTTATCTACCCATAAATAGTGTTTCCATTCTCCTTTGGATCAACAGGAACAAAGAGCTGTGACATTATAATAGCATTATGTCCCTGCTACATAGACAAGATGAAGATTTGGGGAAGAATGGTTGTTTACCTGAAAATGTTTAGTTTGGTTATAGGAATCAGTGTGGAATAGTGGAAAGGACACGAGGAGGAGGTTGCAATCAGACAGATCTAGGCTTAAACCCAGCTCTGACATTGAGGTGTAACTTGGTGTAAAAGGCAAACTCTGTAACTCACCTTTCTCATTTGTAAAATGGAGTAACAAAGCTTACCTCACAAGTTATAATAAGGCCAGATAATTTGTAAAAATGACTGGTCCATAGTAAGCAATTAAAAAATATCACTTCCTTCCTTTCCACCCCCTACTTACTTTTTTTTTTTATATTAATGTTCGCATTTACCTTAGTCCCAATGCCAGAACTCTTAAGTTTGCTTTGTTTCTGTGTAGGTTTTGCAAATGTGTAGAAGCAGGATGGCTATCTCGACAAGTTCTAATGAATTATTAGTTTTATCAAATGGCAGACTTTCTGGTCTCTTGCCCGGGAACAGTTATGGCACTTCCCCAGTACATTTTGTCGTATTCTGAGTACCGAGTTAATCCATCTTGCTGTGCTCACTTGTTGCCTAATGGCTGGTCCTGCTGACATAACCTTATCAACCTTATCTGCATCCAGAGCAGCCAGGTAGCTCCTTCACCAGTTATACATTTAATTGTTTTCCTAGTTGCATGCATTTCTCTGTTACATTGCGATTTGTATCATTCTGAGTGGAATTTTGGGCAGAAAAGCTACCATCTTTTTTCTTCTCTTTGCTTGTCATTATTGGTTTGTATGAGTCAATACAAAGCACTCTGGATAAAACACAGGTTGGGTCTCAGGAACTCTGTGTTTTGGTAGCAGAAGGTCTGACATGAGTTGTATGCCATTAAGCAAGTCGCCTGATTCTTGGGTGGTTATCTCTTTTGTAAATCAGAGTTAATAGCTTTTGCCCTACGTATCTCTCTGAGTTGTCATGAGATAATAGACATGAGGAATTTCATTATACAAATGTAATGTGATTGAAAAATAAAAGTCATCATTTTAGACTTGCAAGGAATAGAGCAGAGGTTCTCAAACTTTGCTGTACATTATAATCACCTGGGGAGCTTTAAAAACTCCCCATACTCAAACACAGCTTTTAAGTAGTCATTAAATCAGACCCTCGGGATGGCACCAGGTATTGATATATTTTTTAAACTCCCTGGGTAATCCAACGTGCAGCTAAATTTGAGAATTAGTGCTTTAGCATCTTGTTCTTAGAGTGTGGTCCCTGCACCAACAGTTACCAACATCATCTGAGAACTTGTTAAGATTGCAGAATGTCAGGTCCACTCTAAACCTAATGACTTAGAATATGCATTTTTTAACAAGATCTTCAAGTTATTCATGTGCATTTTAAAATTTGAGAAGCAGTACTTTAGAGGTTATTTCATGTTTTATTTTGCAGTTGAGGTAATCTGGAGATGTTAAAAGATTTACAGAGGGTCACAATTCTAGCTAGTGAAGCCAGGACTAGAATTCAGGTTTCTTGAATTCTAAGCATGTACATATTATCCCACACTCTGGATGTGGATGAACCTTATTCTCCATATAGAAGAAAAAGGTGTGGATAATTGTCATTAGTGTGTACACTCTGACTCTACTTTGAGTGTTTTTCAGATGTGGTTAATGGATTTGCTGTACTCCATCTTATCTTCCCAGACCCATCACCTTTGAGAACAATGTTCATGAGATGGAGAAAATGACTGAAAATTATACTTAGATTGCTTTGAATATTTTGGGAGAGAGTTGGAGCAGTTGGCAATTTGATTGTGCTTATTATTGAGTTCCTTACTAAAATCTCCCACCCCCAAAGCACAGATTCTAATAAAAATATTTATAAAACAAGACTTTTCTGTTCTTCTTTAGCTGATGGATTAGTATCAAAAGACCATGGCGTGGGATAATAATACTAGTATGCAGCGTGTTTAATAAAAATATATTTTTTTAGTTACCAACTTGAAGCTTTTGGGAAGGGGGAAAACCTGGGGTTTTAAGGATGTGGATATTTCTGTAAGTAGCTGACTGAAGATTGTGAAGGCAGAGTTTTTGCTGGGCTCTGTTGTCTAACTGATCTAGCCAGAGTATAAAGGAAGCTGGAGAGAAAATGCAGGCTGGGTTGTTGATCTGTCCAGTCAGACACCACATGGGCATAGCAGACATATGCCATGCACGTTGAGATGTGCCATTTTCAATTTCCTGGGGTAGTACTTGTTGGAGACAAACAGTATGTTGGACTCATCAGGCTTCTTAGTAACAGGTACCTAGCTCTCTCCCCCTCTCTGCACCTGCTGTGCTGCTGATTATACTGTAAGTAATGGCAGCTTTGCCTTGGGAGGTTATGGATATGCTACAGATGGGGGCAACCCATCTGTGAAGGTGTGTAAATTTCAAATTGCTAGTTGCAATTTCTTGCAAGAGGGCCATGGGGAGCAGGAGGGAGAGAACCCCAATGGGAATGACACCCAAAGCCACAATAATTTCTGATGATTAACCTCCCATTTTTCACATCAGCTATTATGTGTGTTTCCAGGATCATAGACAAAATGATTGCTTTGCTGTATGGAAAATCTGGCACTATAAAACTATCTAATTTTCCTCACATGATATCATAATACCTCTGGTATCACTATTTGTAGCTAAAACTTCCCTCTCTTCCTCTACCTTCCTATTTTTTCCTCTATTTGATGTCTCTTCCTTTCATTCATTAATTGCCAAGGGAATCAGCTTAAAGTGAGGATGGTGAGTAGTATGATAGCAGCAGAAGGCCTCAGAGCTTCTTGCTCCCATGGTAAGAGATGGTCATGTGTGTGTGTGTGTGTGTGTGTATATCTGGTTGGGAGAGGATTCCTAGAGACCTAGAATGGTGTTATAAGAGCTAACATGCATTTACAAAACTCTAATCAAATGAATGTAAGGACTGAGACAAGTAATTTAAATGAGTGACTGGGCCAAGAGTAAGCAGTAAGTAATAGGGACTGTGGTGGCCTGGACAGCTCCTAGCCTGTTTTAGCAAGCCACCAACCAGTTCCACCAGTTGTTGCTCTAGGGAGCGACAGCTCAGTGCTGTGAGATCTTCTCATTTTTAAGGAGAAGCTGAAAATTCTAATTTCATGCGATACTTTCTGATATCTAAATGTTCATAATTGAAGTTTCTTTTTAACACTATAGATGCCAAAACTATGCAGGCTAAAAACCATGTCTGGGGGCTAGATTGGGCCTGTGGGGCAGCAGTTGACAAACTTGAGTTAGTCTGATATTCCTATTTCATAGAAAAAAAGGGATTTGTCCAAGATCATGGCACTGGTGAGGTACAAAGCTGAGAACAGAGAGTGCAGGTCAGGAAGCTTCCCATTCTGCTCAAGATACCTACAGTAGGATTTATGTGCCAGGCACAGCTAGGTCAGGGTTGGGTTACAGACATAGCTGCAGACCTCAGTGAGCTCACAGTCTGACGGGGTGACAGACAAGCAGATAACTATAATTCCCTGTGTTATGTGCAACAAAGAAGTAGCCACAAGATGCAGAGGCAACACCAGTAGGGACGTGTATGTTTTGTCAGAAGGAGGAATGACATGGTGTGGAGAGTCAGGGATGGATCTCCAGACAAGGTCATGCTTGATTAGGGTATTGACACTTAAATATTTTAATAATAGTTACAGTGTTTTGTTTGCTTGCTTCTTTTACTTTGGTTAAGCAGCTTGTTTATTACTGTGATTCTGAAGAATTTTGGGAGGCAAAAATCAATAATAAATTTTCTTATATTGGGCTTTTGACTTAAAGCTCACAAATACCATCCCACTTGAACTTCAGAAACTTGGGGGGATAAAGGAATAGGGCAGGGATTAATTCCATTCTATAGATGAGGAAATTTCAGCCCAGGATCACCTCATAGTATGTGCAGAGGCAGAACTGGGTAGAATGGATGTCTTTCTTGCTTATAGTTGGTGCTGTTCAGATTCTGGGTCCTGATTTACTGTGGGCCACGTGGTCTGGGCGTGCACTATCCATCCTATGCCATAAACCCTCAGGAGTCTTTGCCTCAGCGTTCCTGGGAAACTGCTAAGTCAGAGCATAATTCCTATGCCAGTGGTCAAAACTAAGTGCCACTGTGAGGTCCAGTTCTTTCCCCTTTTTGTGCCCAAAGGCTGAGGAGATATTTTCTGAGTTCTTGTTAATGATAACAGTGATACCTAAACAATTCTTTCTTGGAGGTAGGATTTGAAGAACTACCTTACTATTCAGTGGAGATAAGTTTACAAAGGTTTGGGAAGGCTTAGATTTGGAGTACAGAAACACTCAGGCTTCCCTTGTATGATAATGCAGGTTGTGCTTTGCACAAAGGAACCTGGCAAGGGGTTGTCGACTGAAAGATGAAATCCAGGCCTTACTCCATTCCACAAGTTGTTGGCTAATAGGGCTATGTGCAGTGGGGATGGGGGTCAGGATAGAAGGCTGAGGGATGGCGGAGGTCCTAATTTTCACAGAGGTTCAGCAGAGGCTAGCAGGGACTTTGGGAATGCTGTGGGTTAGGATTGAGCTCACACAAACAATCTCAGATTTACAGCAGTTTATCTTAGAAATTCACTGGGTTGTGGCCCAACTTTTCAGAAGAAAATTTAATCAATAAGTAAGGGGCACTTATGTTGAATGTTCACTGTGTGTTTACAACTGTATTGGGTATTTCTGTGTCTTTATCTATATATATCATCCAGCTCAACCCTCCCAGGAAGTCTGAGAGATGAGCATCCTTAATTCCATTTTCCGGAATAATAATTGCATCTCAGAGAGGTTGTGTGACTTGCCAAAGGTCACACACATGGTTGCTAAACGGTGGAGCTGAGATAGAATGGTCTGGCTAAGTTCAAAGAATATATCATAAGAAACCTCAGAGGTGGAAATGAATTTTCTGTGTAATAGAGATGAATTTATGTCATGTAATGGTTTCATCTGGGAGGGGTTGTGTGTGTGTGTGTGTGTGTATGTGTGTGTATGTTTATGGTATACTGAGGTGGCAACAGAGTAAGAAAGGTGGGGGAAATAACCAGATGGATGATTTTACTTCTAGGCCAATTTACTATGTTGGCTATTCACCTTAAGTTTCCCTGCATTAATGGAGGTAAAGAGTCTGGTGGCAAATCTCAAAAGTGGATAAATGAAATTATTTGTATTGGCATTGGGTATGAGTGTGTGTAATGGTTTAGAAAATTATAAAACAAATAAAGAGACCATTTAGTCAATATTCAACATGGGAGGAATAGGAAAGCTGTGCATTTCATCAGCTCTGCTAAATAACCTCTTTCTACTTCCTTCTCCCACATAGCAGTGTCTCTTAGGCAGGCACAAGTTGTCCTTACAAAGGGAACTGGTTTATCTCTCGCAGTTTGCTTTTTGACTTTTTCAAACCTTCTTGGAAGAGTTAAGGTAATTAAATAGCTTGGTGTAATGGAGGAAATTTCCAGCCTTCTCTTCCATTTCTGTTAGGCTGTAGCCTACAGTTGGGAGTAAGAAAGACTACCAGTTCATTCCATCTTACATTTTTATTTAATACCTAACATGTACAAAGCATTGTGCTTAAATTCTGGGGAATGCACATATAAAAATGACACAGGCAGATATGCAGCTAATTACATTGTGGTTGGACTGTAACAAAACAGGCCCAGACTATGCCAGTTGGAAAATTTGGGGAAATCTAATAATTTGATGTCCTTAAAACCCATATTTTAAAAATATTTTTTAAAACATTTTTTAGCAGAGAGAGGATTATAACCAGCCAGGATTTTTTCTTTTCTGTTCAAGTGTACCATCAGCTTTGATGAGCAAGATCAATTTATGTTTTACTATGGTGCCATTTTATTCCATTGAAAGCCCCTTTTATAGATTATTGTTTTGGGCCACCACCCAACTGGCCCAGCCCTTTATTCTGCTTTCCAGAGAAGGATGGGGCTTGTAGATACAGGGGAGGGAGACAGAGGAGGGAAAGACTAATTCTGACTGGGGACTGAGCCAGGCCTCAGTGAATAAAGTTTCTAAAAGCTGGGAAACTCAGGGCCAGGGTAGGATGGGCCTGTCAGAAAGAGAGGGCAGCAAGGGCAAAGTCAGGCCCAATCAAGCTAAGGTGCTAGGACTACAAACTGAAAGCAAGATTCAGGTAGTCTCTTGCTGATTGCAGAGATAGCCGTGATGAACTGTTTCTGGCAGATTCAAAGGTTTTATTTCCACTGTGATACAATTCTACTCACGAAGGGAAAAAGGCTGAAGTTGAGATGAAGTGGGTGAGGGCCAGGCTGGAGTGCTTCTTTAATTGGTGGTGATGGTCATTCCCTTTAGGATATGCCTGTTCTTAAGCATAGGCATTCTGGGCAAGCTTCCAGATTATCCCAGCTGCGCTTCACCTTGCTTTTCTTAAAAGCTTCTCTTGAAAGGATGTGACATTTGGTGGCCCTCTGTTACTTTTTGTTTCATATTGCTGATTTAGGAAGTGGCACATCTTGAGATTATTGAGTTTGTATCTTTTATGACAACTATACTAATTGGATCAATTTTGGAAGTTAATCAAAGGGTAGGGAAAATATCAGGCTGAGGCCCTGGAAAAAGTGAGATGTCTGTTGGTTCTGCTTGAAGCAGAGGCTTTCCATGTGAGAAATCCCTAGGGACATGAGAGAAGTTCAGCCTCTAGGCTGAAAAAATGCCTGGATCTTTGGAAATGCAGACTAAAGGAAAGGCTCTGCCAGACCAGTATGCAAGGTGGTAGACATTACTTACATAATTATAACCCCATTTTAGCTTCTTGGCCTTCACCTTTAGGAACAAACACATATTTGTAATGTTTCTTGGTTAAGCATTAATGGAACCACAGTTTTAGCCTTATACCCTGCCCACAGGTACAACACAGACACAGTAACTGAAGATATTTAGAGAAGAGGGCATTTAGGGAGGAGAATATTTAAAGACTGGTGTTACATGGGGAGTTCTATCCCAAGTATTTGGGGGTTGAGAAGTTTGTTCAGTCACCTAATTTTCTATCATTTTTTATATTTTTAGGACATTTTCTTAGCTCAATATTTTTTTCAAAGGGTATTTGGTAGAAAAATAAATGGTATTTAAAAAAAAACCCTCTATGGATACATAAGTTTGGGAAATGTTTGGGTTAAAAAAGTTAAACAGATTTTTTTAAAAAAGTACAGAACTTATCTAAACTTTAAATTTGGTCTTGCTATTTGAGTTTACAAGAAGCATATATGGTATTCATTGTTTACTATTTTATAGTAAACCAAGATCCACTGGACACAGCATGCAGAGTATTGCTCTAGATCATAATTTACACATGTTTTCTTAGAGAAGCTACTTCACTGCTAAACTGTAGTTTTGTAATATGAAAATTGACAATGAGAGCACTTGGGATCATATGAAGACCAAGTGATATTTTGCGAACTATAAAGTGCTAAGCAAATATTAGTTATTATTAGTCTACAAAATTTATGTCCCCAAAGTAGAACATTTTAGAATTATTATTCAATGCAATAAAATTTTAATGGTATTTCCACTGTGTTTTATTGATTACAAGAAACAAAAAGGTGAGAATAGAGTTTAGAGAATATGAATAGGAGTTTGAGCACCAAGCCATAGTGTTCTATTTCTTCCATAAAGTTGATAAAGGGGGTATTCTTAAGTGTGTCAAGATAGTTTATTTAATATAGGAGAATAATAATGCTTTTTTGGGGCTGGAAATAATTTATAGTTATTAAATCATAGTAGGTTTTAACAACAGAATTTTAGGGAACCAGAAATACTAAGAAGTTCAGGTATTATTATACAGTCAAACTCACTTACCATTCCAGAGATTTCACAAGATGCATCAGTATGAAAAGGAATGTAGCGTAATTGGACAATGAAAAAGAGAAATAAAAGAGAACCCTTTATCTCCCTGATTATTAGTGTGAAATATGGTGTGTTTAAGCTATTTTAGATTGGGGACTGGGTTGCGCATCATCTTGTAGTGTTCTTCCAGAACCTGGAACAGTGCTAAGCAAATTCTATTAATATAAACTACAGATTTGGTTCTGTGTCTTAATTCCTGAAAAAACACGGTTTAAATTAGGTTACCATTAAGTGGGTTCATATCTAGTTGGCAATGAGATTTTCAATGATTCAGTGTCAACATAAGAGTATTTATTAGCTGAATGAAACTCCACAGTGGTCAGTCTTTGGGCAACTCAGTGGGGATCCGTTCAGACTAACTCACTTAAAGAATGAAAAAGAATCTCAATATCAAGAAGATAAATTCTTTACTATTTTTGAGCAAGTATTTTAAGAAAAAGGAGCTAAGTATCAAACATCCCATACTGATGCTGGGCAACAAAGCTGATTGTTAACCAAATCAAGACATTTAAGATACAATTAATGGAGGTCTTTGCCTATAAAGGTGAACTTCTGAGGCCTCTGGCTGTATTATTTTCCAAGAACATAGATAACTTTTTCTGGCGCTGCACTCATTTATCCAGGCCTTTTTATATTAGGCTAGGGTAATGCTTATATTTTATTCATCTTTGTCTGTAAAGCTAATATGCTTCCATGTCATTGCTCCCATTGGCACCATGGTGCTATGTGTAAAATCAAATAACCCAGCTTTTGGAATCAACTAGGTCTTTATTGGGCTATTTTCTGCATTTGGGGGTTACTGTAATGAAATTATATGATTAGGAAATGAATGCTGTCCAGAGCTGCATCAGCCAGTATGCTAGCCACTGGCCCTATTGTTTATTTAAATTTGAATATAAATGAATTAAAATTAAAAAATTCAGTTCTTCAGTCTCACTGGCTAAATTTTAAGTGATCAGTTGTCACATGTGGCTAGTTGCTACTATATTGGACAACAGAGATATAGAACATTTCCATCATTGGAAAAAGTCTATTGGACAGTGCTGTTCTAGAGAATAGCAATGTAAATGTTGAGATAGAACTCTATGTGGGAATATTTGAGTTATTTAGTCTCAAGAAGGGGTACCTGGAAAAGAACTTAATTGTCATTGGCTATATGAAGAGCTATAGTAATCATCTTGTAACTTCAGAAAGGAACAGTAAACTAAGCTAAGGTAAAATTGTAGCAGGAAGGATTTAGATTAGACTCTTTGAGGTTCTTCCAGCCTATGAGGATTAAGAAGCACTGGAATCAACTGAATATGTAGAATGTGCAAATGTTTTCTGGATTGTTGATAAAAATGTGTAGAACAGTAATTTCTAATGTTTTAATGTCAAAAGTATTCACATGTATGGATGCTATTCTTTTATAAAAAGTTAATTTAAAAAAATATTCACATATTATTGTCCCCAGCCCCCAACCCTGAGTGTAATGTTGCCTTTAGTGTCTGTTGTTCGAGAAACCACCTGAGCAGGGAGAACTGCTATGAAATCAATAATGCTTTGAAATCAGTATCTAAATACAGTTTTAAAATGGTATTTTGTATTTGTGTGAGACATACTATTTAGTCAGCCTCAGCTAACATTTGCTGCTCATGTGGATTCTTTGACCTCTCTTAATAACTCTGAGCCCTGCTACCCAGAGGTTTGTGGTTCATGGCTAGGAACCACTGGCATACACATTTACCTCAGAGGGGGTTAAAGGGAGTTGGACTGGAGGCTATAGGCAGAGGCAAATGACTTTGCACTATTCTTTCTGGACCTCAACTTCATGATTAATTACTTCTGCTCATATGTTTGAGTTTTGCTACATTTTTTATTCTGGCCTGTATCCAGATTTTTACTGATTTGATCTGAAATGAAATTTTTCATTTGATTTAAAATCAGGCCATTGTAGGCTTTTGAAAGCTCAGTGATAGCTTCTCATGTCTTATCTTTAGTACCCTGAAAGATCATTTTATTAAATATAAAGCCAGATGATCTCCTTTACCCAAGATGTCCATTGGAATAAGCGACGTGCACACATTCTACATCCAGCAGGACCTTCAGTTATGAACATTTAAGCATGAAAATCTTGAGTTCCCTTTTCAGTCATGCAACCTTGAGTTCCTTGAGAATTAATTCCCCTTCCTTACTCACTCCCTCCCTCCCTCCCTCCCTCCCTCCCTCCCTCTCTCTCTCCCTCTCTCTCCTTCTCTCCCTCCCTCCCTTCTACATTAATAATGTAGGTCTGTGAACATCTCATTGAAAAGGATTAGCTCTTAGGAGAAAAGGTATTTGGATTCTTTATTTGTGCTCATCAGCCTAGGATGGGGAGTTCGAGACCATTGATTACAGCTGTGGGAAACCTGTGTGTAATCCCATGTGGACACCAAAATCTGTTGGGGAAGCAATTATGAGTTAATTTTCTTTTAATCTTGCTTTATTCTGGAGGCGGAACTCTGGTGGCAGGCAAACATTCAACAGTCTAGCCGAGGAAGCCTGCATCATGGTTCAGTGAAACCCTAAATCCCTTTAGTCGCTTTAAGAACAATGTTTCTTTCAGAAGTGCCAGAGGCACAGTGTGTAGAAATCAACATTCAGGTCATTTTAGCTATAGGAACAGCCCTCTGTATAACTGAAGATGAACATTTCTTTCCCCATAGCTCTAGCTTAGTCTAGGAAAAGAGAAATTCTTTTACAAACTGGACTACAAAGACATGCTATTGTTGAACATCATCTTTAAATTTTTAGGGTCCATAAATTCTTAAGAATGGGAAAGAAAAAAATATTTTAAATACAGTGCAGTTTAAGGAGCACTTACTGAGTATCGACTCTCTGCCAGACACTGGGGATATGATGCTCTTTAATGGGAAAGCCAAACAAGTCAACGTGCATTTACAACATAGCGTAGTAAGTTTGGTGTTAGAGTGGTACAAATATTTCCATGGTAGCACAGAGGAGAGGCATCCAACCTGCCTGTGTCAGTGAGTGTGGGCTAGGATTAGGTAAGTTTTTCTAAAAGATGTAGTATCTAAGCTGAATGGTGAATGATTTTTTTCAATGGTAAGGAGATAGAGTTGGGGAAAATTGAGGTCATAAGGAGGATATAGTATGTGTGCAGAGTGCTACAAGAGTTCTGTTTTGGTAGAACATAAATAGCAAATTATTGAGTATCAGGAGATTGAGAAACAAAGAATGGCAGCAGACTTTCCTTGACTGTCACATGATCATCTCTTCCTCTTAGCTCAGTATCCCAAAGGGAAATAACTGAAGTAAAATACATACATATGCGGGGCTTCCCTGGTGGCGCAGTGGTTGAGAGTCCGCCTGCCGATGCAGGGGACGCGGGTTCGTGCCCCGGTGCGGGAGGATCCCACGTGCCACGGAGCGGCTGGGCCCGTGAGCCATGGCCGCTGAGCCTGGGCGTCCGGAGCCTGTGCTCTGCAACGGGGGAGGCCACAACAGTGAGAGGCCCGCATACCGCAAAAAAAAAAAAAAAAAAAAAAAAAACCAGAAAAAAAAAATACATACATATGCAAACATACACACAATTTTCAAATGTAAGGAAAATGGGTGCTCTGAAGACAATAAAGACAGTATTTGAAAGAGGCTTAGCTGAGGTCAAAATTAAAGCCATCAGCCAGGAAAGCAGAGCTCCAATCTTGTCAGAGCCAAAGAGAGCAAAGAAAGAAGTTTCAAGTTCTGATCAACTCTTGAAAACCAGAATTTTTTCTCCAGTAGTTCCTCCAGTGGCCTAACAAGTATTGATGGAGTTATTGATTATTCATTTTGATGGTTGTGATGCAGAAACAAGTTTGGAACCAGCAGAAAGAACAATTTTTTCCCTCAATTCGTAGGGGACACCTTTGTTCTTTTGATGATGGGGTCTCTATAGCAGATAGCTAACCACATCCATGCTCAGCCTCATTTAGAGCTTGCTGCTTGCTGGGCTCAATCTCCAACATCGTCTTGGCCTGAAACACTCCCTTCCCTACCCTCCCTGAAAAAATAAAAATAAAAGGTATTCTCTAGGTAAATAAAATGCCATTCTGTTACTTAAAGGGTTTGGGCATTTTAGTCCTTCATTAGCCCTTCTTTGATGTATGGGTCACAGTACATCTGTAAAGGGTCCTAGGTTTTTCTAAGACTATTTTTGGATTTTGAACAAATTTAACAATTTCTACTGCAAGAATGTCTTGTTGTTTTAAAGACCTTAGGATTAGAAAAACATATCACTTTAATTTTCCTCGGTTTTAGTCAGAGACTAGATTTTCATACTGGTCAGAAAAGAACATTTCCCAAAAGCAACAGATTTTTACAAAGCCAGGGATAATTTTTATTTTCTTTCTTAGCACAGTATGAGGAGAATTGCAAAACTCATATGAGAACTGATAAAGGGTACAGAGCATGTTCTTTGTTTCTTGGCAAAAGAAGCTTCATCTGTCCCAAATGCTGTAGTTGAAAGAAACATAAACCCACCCCCAAAAGAACCAAAATCATATTTGGATTCAAGTGAGAAGCCACTTTGCTGGTTATGCTTGGGTGGCATCCTTTGGCCGGTTTGTAACGCTTCCCACAGTGGAAGGCTTATGAGTTCCTTTAAGTGGGTTGAATATGCTATGCCTTTTCATTCAGAGAAACTCAATCCACATATTTTACAGAAGCAGGAGGTTGTCCTTTGAGGCTGCTTGGGAAAGAATGTCTTGTGGCGAATATCAAGCCACCTGAACAAACATGAGCACAGTATGGGTCTCCCCACGAGGGCTTTCTCAGGATGGAAGGTGGAGAAGCCACTGTTTTCATCTCTAGAAAAGCTGAGAGGAGTTTACTTTCTTAAGAGAGATATGACTCCATCTGGGCCCGAGTTCTGCCCTGTTTAAATCTTTGGAATGAAAGAGGTGGCAGGCATGTACATCAGATCTGCTATTATGAGTCATAGAGCCTTACTTTAGGAGGGATGGCAATGGCAGATTTAGGAATGAGCCCATAGACTCTGTTAATTTCTCACCAGCCCCCTTTTGGATTCCAGAGAGGAAAAGGGGAATGGGGAAAAGTATATTGGATTATTTCAATGAGGAAAAGAATACATACTACTGTTTATTTGAACATCTGTGAAAAACCACACAAAGGAGAAGCAGGCATGAAACATGACAGACCTTTATAATTGGGAGACTTCTTAGGTTAATATATTTTTCTGCCCGAGATCATTGTGGCATTTAGCCGTAGGCATTCAAATAGAATAACACTCTAACTTGCTAGGGAACAATACTTTTGGTTTGGGGTTTGGGCTGCTCATGGAACCACATTACATGAGAAAGTTCTTATAATAGGCTAAAAAAATGCCTCCCTCTCCCCAAAAGATAGCCACCTCCTAATCTCTGTGTACTATAAATGTTTATTTGGAAAAAGAATCTTTGCAGATGTGATAAAGTTAAGGATCTTGATATGAGATTATCCTGAATAATTGTGTGGGCCCTAAATGCCATCACATGTGTCTTTATGAGAGAGAGGCAGAGGGAGACTATACAGACAGAAGAGAAGGAGGCAATGTGACCACAGAGGCAGAGATTGGAGTGATATACTCACAAGCCAAGGAATGCTAGCAGCCACTAGAAGCTAGAAGAGGCAAGAAATGGATCTTGCCCTAGAACATCCAGAGGGAGTGCGGCCCTACCAACATCTTGATTTTGGGCAAGTGATACTGATTTTACACTTCTGGCCTCCAGAACTGTAAGAAAATACATTTCTGGCATTTCAGGCCACCATGTTTATGCTATTTTTTTTTTTTTTTTTTTATATATAACAACCATAGGAAACTAATACGGTCCTGGAATCAGACCATTAACAAATTACTGGGAACTCAGGGCCATCAATATGGAAATGTAAACTAGGGAGAAAAGACAATTGTTCAGGAGCTGGTCACCCTGGTCCACTGGAGCCCAGGATCAGGAACAGTAAGTTAGCAGAGAAGACTGGAAAAACTGAGCAAGAAGAGAAGGGTGAGGTGCAGCTGAGGGATAGGACAGGGTCGTGAGAACACTGGATTCTGGCATCTTGCATGACTAGTTTGGCCTGTCCCTGCAGGATCGGGGGAAGGTCCTGAAGTCACATCCCATCATCTCAAGAGACTGGATTCATAGGGCCTCATGGAATACAAAATAATGCCTCCTTTTCTGGATTGCCTTTTTATCTTTTATCTTCTATTGTCCCAACCCTGTCTTCACTATCTTCCTCCATCTCCACTGCTAGAGAAGAGTAAAGGGAGAAACTTTGATGCCTGAAGACAGTTTGGACAGAAACTTTATCCATAAAGTGAGCCCATGACTCTTTAGTTGCTTCTATATTTTCCTCTGCTACTTTCCTTTATTTTCTGTTTTCCTCACTTCATGTGGTTTATTGCTACATTAGAGGAGTTGATACTGAATTTTAAAATATATTATAAAGCACTCTGAGTTGTTTTAAAGAAGGCATAATATTTATATCTATCATCTCTCCATTGATTATCTATGTATCTGTCTATAATGAAGTCCTAAAAAAATGAAATCCTTTAGACAGACTAATTTAGGGATTATTATAAGTTTGGAGAAGTCTCAGAGATACAGTTTTGAGAACAAAGA
This sequence comes from Mesoplodon bidens, assembly GCF_964165515.1. Lineage (NCBI taxonomy): Eukaryota > Metazoa > Chordata > Mammalia > Artiodactyla > Ziphiidae > Mesoplodon > Mesoplodon bidens. The sequence goes on from NC_138162.1 coordinate 90,339,478, forward strand.
AACTCAGATGAGTGAGGTTTACCCATACTGTGAAGGTACAATCTAAAGTGTCTGTTTCAGCTCTCCCACTTTGGTTTATTCATTTACTCGCTTCTTTGTTCTTTCACCTAGTCATTGATTCAAGCACCTACTAAGTGCAGGTAGTGTGCCAAATGTGTGAACTACAAAGCCTGAGAAGCTGCCATTCTGTGCTTAAGGGCTGCAGAAGCTGTGATTTGGTGGCCTGCCCAGCTTTCTTTTTTTAAAATTGGAATTTGTATGCTTTCTCTGTTTTACCACAGACCTCATCTCTGCCTCTGTATTACGCATAAATGGCTTTATACATTTACTTTACCTGTCTGATCCCTGAAGACAACAGAGCTTTAGACACCTGACTTGAATTTTATTTGGGAAGAATAGTCTCTCAGGGCTGTCCTCATTTCAGACTTTAATTCTTGAATCATTATCAACCTTTCATGGCAACTGGAGACATGGAGTCTGGGAACCAAGACTAGAATGAATGAGTTGATGGAAAAGGCCTGTACACTGACTAAATGGGGATACAGCAGCAGCATTGAATGTCCTGGTTGGAGACTGGAGCCTTGTAACAAAAACTCAGAGTGCTGAAAAGTCTGATTTTGGGTCCTGAGAGAAAACATGACTCCTTAGGGTAGAACTGGGAGTCACATTTACTCTCTTAGGAATATAAGAATTCCGTGGACAGAAAACTAATCCAGATCCCAGATGGATGGCACTGGCATGGTCACCTGGTAGCTACAAGGACATTAAAGAGCCAGTTCCTGAGGATTATTTATGAACTGAGCCAAGTTGGCAAAGACTTGGTGTGTCAGATGATAATCCCCAGGATATTCTGGGTGTGAAGAAAGATGACTGGCAAGTATGAGAATTTAGGTTTGAACCAATACTTGTTCTTGTTGTAATCAGTGCCTAGAACAGTGCCTGGCAGAGAGTAGGTACTCAATAAATATTTGTTGAATTGAGTCATTTTGTGCATTTGGGCTGGGTGAGTTCGAGGTGGAGTGAGGCAGGGCTGTGGTTTGGAGCTTATGAAATTTTCTTATTTATTTTTAAACAAAGGTTTATTTCTAAAAGATGGAAGGGCCAAGAGGGTAGGTTAACTTAGTCTGTTGTCCCAGAGCTTTTGGGTGCAAAGACTTCTTTGACCTTCAGTTCCTCTATGTGTCATGATGGATAAGAGGAAGTTCCTGAAGAAGGCTGCAGCAAATTGTGACTTTCAAAGAAAAGATAGGGGGCTGGGGGGTGGGTAAAATGGGTGGAGCTGGTTAAAAGGCACAAATTTTCAGTTATAAAATAAATGAGTCCTGGATATATGATGTGCAGCATGGTGTCTTACAGTCAATAATACTGTACTGTATATTTGAAAGTTGCTAAGAGAGTAGATCTTAAAAGTTCTCATCACAAGAAAAAAAACCAGTTTGTAACTATGTGTGGTGATGGATGTTAACTAGACTTATTTTACTTTGCAGTATATACTTTGCAATATATACATATATTAAATCATTAGATTGTATACCTGAAACTAATGTAAATTATATCTCAATAAAATAAATAAAAATCAGTTCTCCAGGAATGTACAGCATACTTTTTCTTGCAAGAGATTTCAGCATTTATTATTCACTTGGAATTATTAATTATTAAGTAATCAACCCCCTCTTTTGTTTATTTATTTATTTATTAATTGGACTATAGTTGCTTTACAGTGTTGTGTTAAACATTGTAAATGTTGTGTTAGTTTCTGCTGTGCAACAAAGTGAGTCAGCTATATGTATACATATATCCCCTTTCTCTTGGACCTCTCTCCCACCCCCAACCCTCACCCCACACATCTAGGTCATCACAGAGCACTGAGCTGAGTTCCCTGTGCTATACTGCAGGTTCCCACTAGTTCTCTATTTCACACATGGTAGTGTATGTATGTCAATCCTAATCTTCCAATTCATCCCACTCTCGCCTTCCCCCACCATGTCCACACGTCCATTCTCTATGTCTGCATCTCTATTCCTGCCCTGCAAATAGGTTCATCTGTACCATTTTTCTAGAGTCCACATATGTGCATTAATATACAATATTTGTTTTTCTCTTTCCTACTTACTTCACTCTGTACGACAGACTCTAGGTCCATCCACATTTCTGCAAAAGACCCAATTTTATTCCTTTTTATGGCTGAGTAATATTCCATTGTGGATATGTACCACATCTTCTTTATCCGTTCATCTGTCGATGGACATTTAGGTGGTTTCCATGTCCTGGCTATTGTAAATAGTGCTGCAATGAACATTGTGGTACATGTCTCAGTTTGAATTATGGTTTTCTCAGGGTATATGCCCAGTAGTGGGATTGTTGGGTCATATGGTAGTTCTATTTTTAGTTTTTTAAGGAACCTCCATACTGTCCTCCATAGTGGCTGTATCAATTTGCATTCCCACCAACAGTGCAAGAGGGTTCCCTTTTCTCCACACCCTCTTCAGCATTTATTGTTTGTAGATTTTTTGATGGTCATTCTGACCAGTGTGAGGTAATACCTCATTGCAGTTTTGATTTGCATTTCTCTAATAATTAGAGATGTTGAGCATCTTTTCATGTGCCTCTTGGCCATCTATGTGTCTTCTTTGGAAAAATGTCTGTTTAGGTCTTCTGCCCATTTTTTGTTTGGGTAGTTTGGTTTTTTGATATTGAGCTGCATGAGCTGTTTGTATATTTGAAGATAAATCCTTTGTCCATTGCTTCATTTGCAAATATTTTCTCCCATTCTGAGCTTTGTCATTTCATCTTGTTTATGGTTTCTGTTGCTGTGCAAAAGCTTTTAAGTTTAATTAGGTCCTATTTGTTTATTTTTGTTTTTATTTCCGTTACTGTAGGAGGTGGGTCAAAGACGATCTTGCTGTGATTTATGTCAAAGAGTGTTTTTCCTATGTTTTCCCCTAAGAGTTTTATAGTGTCCGGCCTTACATTTAGGTCTCTAATCTGTTTTTTTTTGTTTTGTTTTGCTTTACATCTTTATTGATGTATAATTGCTTTACAATGGTGTGTTAGTTTCTGCTTTATAATAAAGTGAATCAGTTATACATATACATATGTTCCCATATCTCTTCCCTCTTGCATCTCCCTCCCTCCCACCCTCCCTATCCCACCCCTCCAGGAGGTCACAAAGCACCGAGCTGATCTCCCTGTGCTATGAGGCTGCTTCCCACAAGCTATCTATTTTACGTTTGGTAGTGAATATATGTCCATGCCACTCTCTCACTTTGTCCCAGCTTACCCTTCCCCCTCCCCATATCCTCAAGTCCATTCTCTAGTAGGTCTGTGTCTTTATTCCCGTCTTACTCCTAGGTTCTTCATGACATTTTTTTCCCTTAGATTCCATATATATGTGTTAGCATATGGTATTTGTCTTTCTCTTTCTGACTTACCTCACTCTGTATGACAGACTCTAATCCGTTTTGAGTTTATTTTTGTGTATGGTGTTAAGGAGTGTTCTAATTTCATTCTTTTACATGTAGCTGTCCAGTTTTCCCAGCACCACTTATTGAAGAGGCTGTCTTTTCTACATTGTATATTCTTGCCTCCTTTGTCATAGATTAGGTGACCATAGGTGCATGGGTTTACCTCTGGGCTTTCTATCCTGTACCATTGATCTATATTTCTGTTTTTTTTTTTTTTGTGGTACGTGGGCCTCTCACTGTTGTGGCCTCTCCCGTTGCAGAGCACAGGCTCTGGATGCGTGGGCTCAGCAGCCATGGCTCACGGGCCCAGCCTCTCCGCGGCATATGGGATCTTCCCAGACCGGGGCACAAACCCGTGTCCCCTGCATCAGCAGGCGGACTCTCAACCACTGTGCCACCAGGGAAGCCCCCTATATTTCTGTTTTTTGTGCCAGTACCATACTGTCTTGATAACTGTAGCTTTGTAGTATAGTCTGAAGTCAGGGAGCCTGATTACTCCAGCTCTGTTTTTCTTTCTCAAGATTGCTTTGGCTATTCAGGGTCTTTTGTGTTTCCATACAAATTGTAAAATTTTTTGTTCTAATTCTGTGAAAAATGCCATTGGTAATTTGATAGGAATTGCATTGAATCTGTAGATTGTTTTGGGTAGTATAGTCATTTTCACAATATTGATTCTTACAATCCAAGAACATGGTATATTTCTCCATCTGTTTGTGTCATCTTTGATTTCTTTCATCAGTGTTTTATAGTTTTCTGAGTACAGGTCTTTTGCCTCCTTAGGTAGGTTTATTCCTAGGTATTTTATTCTTTTTGCTGTGATGGTAAATGGGATTGTCCCCTTAATTTCTCTTTCTGGTCTTTCATTGTTAGTGTATTGGAATGCAAGAGATTTCTGTGCATTAATTTTGTACTTTTAAAAAACATACCTCTCTTAGCTACAGTGTTAGAGGTTATGAGTGTTTGAGGCTTGTTCTTTGGAAGTAGTGTTTTGGTATCTAATTTTCTAACTCCTAACAACTAAAAAATTGAAGAAAGCAACTCTGTGTGTTATCCAGATTCAATTTAACTCAGAGTAATTTATTGAGCAATAATGGTGGAGGCCAGTACAAAACTGGATGCATTAAGAATCCACCTGCCAATGCAGGAGCCATGGGTTTGAGCCCTGGGTTGGTGGATCCCACGTGCCACAGAGCAGCTAAGCCCATGCACCACAGCTGCTGAGCCTGCTCTCTAGTGCCCTCAAGCCACAAGTACTGAGCCCACATTGCCACAACTGCTGAAGCCTGCACGCCTGGAGTCCATGCTCCGCAACGAGAGAAGCCACTGCAATGAGAAGCCCATGCACCACAACAAAGAGTAGCCCCCGCTCACCACAACTAGAGAAAATCCACATGCAACAACAAAGACCCAACACAGCCATAAATAAATAAATAAATTTATTAAAAAAAAAAACTGGATGCAAAACTACCCTCAGGTAGCTCAGAATCTCTACTTCTAAACTGTGTTCATCTGGGAATTCCCTGGTGGTCCAGTGGTTAGGACTGGGTGCTTTCATTGCTGGGGCCTGGGTTTGGTCCCTGGTCAGAGAACTAAGATACTGCAAGCCGCGTGGTGCAGCAAACAAAACAAAAATAAAATCTCTAGGTTTTGATAGATCAGGCCCATCAAGCAGTAACCACCATTTATATAATGATGGCAATAATAATAAAAATAAGAAGTAGTAGTAGTAACAACAACTACTAATATGGAGGGCCTACTCTAAGCCAGTTGCTATGCTCTAAGCTCTATGCTTACATTCATCACTGTGTTTAAACCTTATAGCAACCTTGAAAGGTAGGAGTCATTATTCATGTTCAATAAATATGGAAGCCGGGACTCAGAGCAATTAAAGAACATGTCAAAGTCTACACAGCTAGTAAAATATAACCAGGTCATAAGTGCAGATCAATTTTGTTCCAGATAGATGGTTCTTACCCTTCATCACGTTTCTTCCTCATCCCATACTCATACGCAGGAGAGAAGAAGATGAGCATCTTTTTTTTGCATCGCATAATTTATATAGGGTTATATAAGATTGTCTAATCTAAGCCTCAAAACATCTTTGCACAATAGATGGTATAGTGGAAATAGATAGTATTTGCACTTAACAGAGAAGGAAGCTGTGTCTCAGAGAGGCAGTGTAATTTCCATAGAGTCACAACAGGTTTGGGACTGGAGCTCCTGTCAGCTTGAGTTCAAAGTCACCCTCTTTCCATTATGCTAATAGATTTTCTACTTATGGAGTATCTTCTCTGTGCTAGGCACAATACTACATGATTTTTTTTTTTTTTTTTTTTTTGCGGTATGCGGGCCTCTCACTGCTGTGGCCCCTCCCGTTGCAGAGCACAGGCTCTGGATGCGCAGGCTCAGCGGCCACGGCTCATGGGCCCAGCCGCTCTGTGGCATGTGGGATCCTCCCAGACCGGGGCACGAACCCGTGTCCCCTGCACTGGCAGGCGGACTCCCAACCACTGCGCCACCAGGGAAGCCCCTACATGAATTTTTGAAATTCTCCCAAATACTCCATAGGGTAGATATTTCGAGACCCATTTTGTTGAAGAGGAAGCTGTTCAGAGAGTTTAAGTAAGTGTCCTGTCATCAAAAGTTAATAGACACAGGGCTTCCCTGGTGGCACAGTGGTTGAGAGTCCGCCTGCCGATGCAGGGGATACGGGTTCGTGCCCCGGTCCAGGAAGATCCCACATGCCGCGGAGCAGCTGGGCCTGTGAGCCATGGTCGCTGAGCCTGCACGTCCGGAGCCTGTGCTCCGCAATGGGAGAGGCCACAACAGTGAGAGGCCCGCGTACTGCAAAAAAAAAAAAAAAAAAAGTTAATAGACACAGACAATCCCTGAAGCCTCCTGTGTAGCCATATTAAGTGATTATACGACATGATTTGAAAAGTACTGAGGAGTCATTTATAGACTTTCCACTTCCCCCTAAGTTTGCTGCAAGGATCATAATTCCACCATTAGAAATTTATTTATTTGAGCTAATTAATTTCTCCATGGTATCAGAAAAGGTTACTATGGAGATAGGGATTCTTATGGAGAGACAGAAAAATGGATCTTTTTGCAATATGGGGTCCTACTTTCAGAGGATTAGCCTGAATGGGGTGCCCCAAAGGGGAGCTCTAGGAAACCAGAGGCCAGTGGAAGTCATGGCAGTGTTGTGGGAAAGTATCCGACTCTGCCAGTGGGGCATATTGGAGGGCATGTTGGTTAGAGCAGGCATTCTCAAACAGGAGAATCATCTGGAGGGCTTCTTAAGACACAGAAAGCTGAGCTCCACAGATTTCTGATTCAGCAGGTCTAGGCTGGGGTCTAAGAATTTGCCTATCTAACAAATTCCCAGGTGATGCTGAGGTTGCTAGATTAGCGACCACACTCTGAGAACCATGATTCTATAGCATGGTATGGAGAATCATGAGGTAAAGTAGTGTCTGGAGGGGGAGAAATGCCTGGCATTATGGTGTTTGGTTATCTTCTGCTTGGTATTATATACAGGGGGTAGTAGGGGAAGAGACATAGATGGGGGAGGGAGAAACCAACAGGAATTTAAGACTTTCTTTGTATTAGCACCAGATATTTTACATTATCTCTCATTTATTAGTTTGTAAAGAGCAAGCTAAAAAAATATGTAAGGAAGACACAGTTAATAAGGCTTCTATGAGCATATATATTCAAACAACACAAAAACAGATAGAACTGGCATTTAATGGGTGTATTAGAAGTAACTCAGAATCAACATACGCGCTCCTGGAAAGAACTGAAACAGTCATATATCAGTTGAAAAAAATCCCAATTTCTTCATTTTGTGTGTGGTCTACATGGTTGACTAAAAAGTCAGAAAATGGACCTTAATGATAACGCATTTGTGTGAAAACACAGATTAGTTTTCCCTTTAATTATATCACTTACATTTAGCAGACTTTAATATGTCCTAAATTTAAGACACTTTGCTTGACATGTGAATTTAAGGTACAAACAGGTGGCTCAGAATTCTTGGCTGTTTATTTCCTGACTCCCAGAGAGTCCGTGTGCTTAATAACTGATAATGTGTAATGAATTTTCAGTGAATGCCTCTGGGTGGACTGTTCTGACTTGCAGCTCAGAGAGAAGCTGGAAAGAAAGCAAAGGAGAAGGTTGCAAATCCCTTAATGAAATTTTTAATAAAAGAAGCTTTGAATGCATGCCTTTTCAAGTCATTGCATCCGACCATTTTTGAGAGTCGACCTAACTGATCAAGAGAGTGAGTAGTAAGAATGCAAAAAGACAGCACAGTTAAAGAGAGAGGCACACCTGGGAGCAAATGAAGGCCAGAAAGTAACTTTGAACCTGGATCGGGAAATTTTCATGGTGGCCAGTTCTCATTGCCTATCTTTCAGTTCCTTAACCTTGAAGAGTAAAAAGTGTGTGGTAGAACTTTGTTTTACCACTGCCATGCCACCACACCAGTCTATTCCTAGAGTTTTCATAGTGAGAGGAAGAAAACTTTGTACAGAAATATTACAGGGCCAGCTGTTTGCCAGGATCACAATGTGAATTGAGAGATCGATGAGGATATAAGCTGTGTGTAGGTACTTCCTGAGAGTTCAGTGGTCAACGTCACTTCCCCCCCAGGCTGTCTTTGCTGTCCACTCCACTGAGAGCCTCTTTCACAGATGTCACTGAGGTCACCTGATGGACTTCATTATTGCTAGTCGAATGTCAGAATCTCCCAGTCAAAAAGGATGGTGAGAAGATGGCAGGGGTCTAATGGACAGACATTTGTGATACCTGGACACCTAAATTGTTTTCACCCCTCACAGTGAAAAAGGCAATGGTCTTGTCTGAAATAAATGTTAACAGACACTTCTCTCCTTCCCTTTCTTTAAAAAAATAAGTATTGTTTTTAAGGCTTCCTCAGAGCCAGGACTCAGGTATGCATTGACCTCCGAGGTCCTCATGGTATTCCCTAACAAATGTAAATTAAATAAAAAATCAGTTTGGCAAGCCCACTGCATGAGAAGGACAATGAGGACAGGCACAGTTGTCTTCTCAACAATTACTTGCAGACACCATTAATAAATTCCCCTCTGAAGCATCAATCAAGCCAATTCTTCCCTTTGGCAAGATGTTTAACTGCTACACAGAAATAGCTGTAATCAGACCAAGATTAGAACAGAGGGAGGCTTACTTTATGTATTTCCTTCCTTCTGTAGTTTTTGAACAAGCGTATGTGGTACTAGGCAAGTAGGTTTCCCAATGGTCCCGTGTATATGCCCCTTGGGAGTCCTCATTCATTGACATATTTATTATATGTGCAATGGAAAGTTTCCCCTTACCCAATTTTTGAATCTTTTGTGTTTTATCAAAAACAGAATGAAGTACCCTCTCTGTATGTTTACACTGAAAGTGTGTGTAGGGGGTGTATCTCAAAAGACCTCACTGAAGTATAAATTCATCGCAGGTTTTATGGGGGAGGGAAAAGAAAGGGGATGAGAAGAAAAGATTTTTTTTTTCAGAAAAGGATTTTGTGGCTTTTGGCACTGTTAATAATTTGTGTGGAAAATGTTTTTCTGTGTGTTTAATCCTGTGCCAAGGCAGCTGCTGGTGCAGTAGCATTCTGCAACAAATTAGAGGGCAGTTAAAGCGAGATTTTCCACCATCAAGAACAAAGCAAGGCCAGTTAGCATGAGGACAGCTTGTTCTAGTTGCTAATGTGCTTAAAAACTTGCTGCACATAATTTGAAACAGCTTTTATGTGAGGTTGCTGTGGCTCCGGTTTCTGAGGTCTAGTTCTAATTCCAAGTCAAATGGAAGCAGCTGAATTAGAAAATGACAAGTTATGCACTGACATTGCCTGCCCAGGCTACCAAGATAATTTTTTCATCATTGCTATTGATATGAAAGTTAATTCCCCTCAATATTAAAATATTTAATGGATGACAGCTGTCTGAAATATGAAGCCTGCAGCCCCTTATTTACCGAAGGAGCGTTCTCAATAACTGTGTGGCAGCCTTAACACACTTACAAATTATTTAAAGATGTATTACCTTTGCTGGGAAGGAAGCAGATGTTAAAAAGATTCAGGGGCTCCTTAAAAGTTGATCTGAATCTCAAGAGTTTTAATCAATGTAGCTTTTTATTTCACTGGCTTGGAATTAAATGGGATTCCTTGGTTGAAATGCATTGGAAAAGAGCATGCTGTAGTCCAAATACCTTTCAGTGCCTAAAATTTAAAACTTTCATTTGTAACTCCGATAGGCTGTAGAGAATTAAATCTAGGTGGGAGAGAAATAGGAGAAGGCATATTTTCAGTTGGAGTTTTTGCCTACTTAAACATGGGCTGGGCACAGCTGTAGTGGTGAGGTTTCAGACCCTGTGTGAACAAGGAATGAGGATTCAGCCCCTAAATTCACATTCATCAGGCTGAATACTAAGTTCTTCTTAAAGGCCAAGTGCACTGCTGACACCCTCACTAATAGGATTTCAAATGCTATAGCTGTAGCTATCCTAAAAAATACTAATGAAGGACATTAAGGTCCAAAGAAGGCCTTGAAGAAATCTCAGAGGTCAAAAGTTCTTGGGAGAGTGTATATACTTGAAGAAAAATGAGAGAATTTTGGCTAAAGTAAATTAAATAGCAGAATTTTATTTGAAAGAAGCTTGGGAACCCTATCTTTCATCTACATTGTACCATTACCACCTGGGGATGGAAAATTATACTTTTTTTGCCTGCATAAAGTCAAATATGGGCTTCACTGGGTTCATTTTCTTTTAGGGAGGATGTAAATTGACCACATATTTAGTATTTATAAACATTTATTTATCTCTAGTTGAACTGCAGTGAACCAGAAAGTAGGAATTAGAGTAGAAAAAGTGTGGGTTGGACCTCTTAACATACAGGAAAAATGAGCAGCTGCTTATTTGGTAAAGAGCTGTGTATGGTTGTGTAGGTTGTACACTGCATAACTGAGGGGGTTACTGACTGTTCAGATTGCAGTCTGTGTGAATGGTATCAAAGAGTTATGTAGTGTATAGTTTGTATGGCTACCTATGGTTATACCTGAATTGGTGTGATTTTAAGGCATATGGGCAAACTCATCTGTCTAAATCTTCCCCTGTGGATAATCACAGTACCTGATTATCTTGTACAAGTAACTTTATAAGGGATAAGATTTAAATAGTTTATATCAGGGATAGTAGAAGTGAAGAATCATACTTTAGTAAGCTAACACATTAACTTCCCCATACATTTTCGGTAAAAGAGACATTGTCATTGTCTCTATTAGGAATCAAAATGCTAAAAGAAAGGAATACAGGAAAGATCCATTTTAATGGTAAAATAGGAAAGTATTAGAAGTGTAAGGAGCTATTTGGTTTAGGAAGAAGCATAATATGGTATCTTTGGCAGCAAAGAAACAGTTTGAGAGCATTGAGGACCTGGGTTGAAAAGGTACAGAAAGAAGGAATAAAAAGCTTGGCGTATTTCAGAATTTTTCAAAGGGCTATCCTAATTGAAGGAACAAGTATTTATTTAAAATTTTCAGTTATTTCTACCTCCAGATTAGTAGGAAAAGTCTTGAAGAAATATTTTTAAATAATTTCTCTTTTTATCCATTTTCTACAGAGGCTAATTGGTCTTCCCAAGATTCAGCATTTCAACAAATACTTATTGGGCACCTCTTATTGGAGAGAGGTGATGGAACATGCAATGGTACATGTTGTAGTTCCTGACCTCAGCTTGCTTAAGAGACATAATGTAAGCTAAACACATTAACATCAGCATAAAGAGTTCTGAGTATTTAAAGAAGGTAGAGATCATGTATGGTCAGGAAGAAGATCAAGAAAAAATTTCTGGTGAAGGTGCTGTATTGGATGGGCCTCAGTGGACAGCACAGCTAGTCACTGGGACTAGAGCTGAATTCCAGGGCCCTAAAAGTCCTGAGAATTGTAAGAATTTAGGTGGGCTGAAAATTTTTCTAACATCTTAAAATTAAGTTTGATTAGAATTCCATTTAATTTGCTCATGTTTTTATTCTAGCTATTTCTGTTACCTTTAGGAGAGAAGTAGGTTAAAAAATAAGATATTTATGACAAGGGGTAAGGGTAATAGTGGCATAAGAGATATTTTGTGATACAACCTGAATTGTCCATGTCCTCTCAGGAAAATATAATTATATCTTTAACAACCACTTTCACGTTGAATGTTTAGCCACCTAAATTTCATTAGCAGCATCATTCTGAACAAACAACACACAAGCTATCTTTAGTCCCTTTTGCTTTATTTTGTTTTGCTCAATCCTGTTGAGACCCTTTGCGATACTGCATGGTACATAGCTCAGAATTATCCTACTGAAGGGTGAAGGAGTTGGAGTAGCTATTTACCAACTCCTGTCTCTTTTGGGTTACTCCAGAGAGTAACTTCCTGGGACTTCCTGAACTGATGGGTCATGCTTCAGTGGCCAGATAATGCCTTCAGGCAGAGAGATGTAGGAAGCAAGTGGCTTGTAAGGGAAGAATCCACAGGTGATTTCTAGGAGGGCTCCTGGTATATAGGAGAGGCAATAAATGTGTCTGCTATGGTATAATCCTTATAAAAAAAGAAAAAGGAAGAAATGAAGAGTAGGACTCTGTGGTCAATGAGGAGTTGAATGGAATGAAATAAATTTCTTTACCATTAGACTTCTCAGTAATTTTCATATTCATTATGAATATTCTAAAAGGGATTATGTAGGTTTTAATCAAGTATGCTTGAACATTTTTCTGAGAAGCAACTTGCAAGGCTAGTGCATGGAAGATATTTTCTAAATATTTGTAAATATTTTGTAAGTATCTTACGCCTACATTTACATAGTATCTCTATGTTCAATTTACCCTCTAAGACCCTAGATGGGAATAGGGAGATGTAGAAGTAAATCTGATTAAAATCTTGCCTTTAGGTTGCTTATGATCCCTTAGGGAAGATATGATATGTATCATAATTATAATGTAAATTAGTACAGGTTGGATGGGATATCAGAGATTAAAGGAAAGAAGGATTATTTCTAGCTGGGACACAAGGAGCCTTCCTGAATGAAGCAGCATTGACCTGGACCTTAAAATTAGGGTGGGCTTGGGGAATTTTAAGAGAGAGGATGGCAGCAAATTATTCTAGGCTAAGGAAGCAGCATAAGCAAAGATCATGAAGGGTGGAATTATTGGAGAATAGTGTTGAAAAAGTCCTTTTATAGATGCTGTTAAAGTCTACAAAAATTTGACTAGAAGTCATGAACAAAACATTATCTAAAAGTTCTCTCAGTAATAAACTATGAGTGTGTATGTATGTGTATACACTGTACACACACAACAGTTAATAAGTTTCTGAAGAACCTTTCCATATTGACATACAACCTTATGCTCTTGGTTGGTGAATCTAGAAAATAGTTCAAAATGTCATGAAACTGCCTGGCATTCTCTAGGCATCTCCCATGGGATCTCTTACCATTCTCATTACGTCTGGATCTGTTATAGCTGCTGTCTCAACCCTGCAGAGGGCTTCCTTCCACAGAAAACTACCAATTCCAGGAGCTACTACACTCTAGAATCTATCCATTTAACCCTAAAACTCAAAAACATTGCTTCTTCCAGTGTACAAAAGCGTTCACCTCACAGCCGTCAGAATGATCATCAGCAAAAAAAGTCTACAAAGAATAAATGCTGAAGGGGTTTTAGAGAACTGTGTACCCTTTAGCTGCTGGTGGGATGTAACCTGGTAAGAGCCAGTAGTGAGAACAGAATGGAGGTGCGTTTAAAGGTAAAAATTGAGCTACCATGTGATCTGGTAGGCCCACTGATGGGCCTATCACCTGGGTAGACCAGAATCAAAAAGACACAGGCTGGCAATCCTGCACTGCAATGACATGTACCATAGCCATGGCCTGGAAGAAACCAAAATGTCCATCAAGAGAAAAATGCACCAAGAAGAAGTCGTCCATGTACCCAATGGAATATTAACCATGAAGAAGCATGGAACAGTGCCGCTGGCAACACCATAGAAGGATCTAGAGATAATCACCCAACCTGAAGTAAGAAAGAAATCGAAAGACAGATATCCTATGACATCACTTATAGGTGTTACCTAAAAATTGATACCCATAAAATAATTTCCAAGAGAAGGACACGCATAGATTCAGAAAACCAAATTATGTTTAACCAAATGGAAAGGTGTAAGGAATATGTGAATTAGGATATGGGGGTTAGCAGACATGTACTAATACATATGAAATATATAATCACAAAATACCTATGCAATACGAAGAGAGGTCTACTCCACACTCTATAATAACATACACGGGATAGGATCCAAAGAGGAATAGACAGATACATTGATATGATGAAGCAGAATCTGTACACCTAGGAGAATCTACATTTTTATCAAATTTGCTCTGATAATCAATAAAAATTAAATTTTAAAAACAAAACAAAACAAAAAAAAACATTGCTTCTACCCTTTTAACTTAAAACAAGTTCTTACAAGTGCTTAGGTGACTACTTGTAATGAAAGACCAAGGTGATTAGTTCAGCTCTCATGCCAGCCAGAGTATGAATGATTGATTTCAGTGAAGCTCTGCTCCTGGTAAAACAATTCAAAACACATATAATTATATTGTTAAAAAGATACCAAAAGTTTCAAGGAAAAACTTCAGTAAGACTACTTTTCATTTTTTAGATGTTGCCTTCTAATCCTTATCCAGATGTGTACATATTTTTCTTATTACCAAAGTGATTCCAATTTTATATTCTTATTATTAAAATGCCTTATTCTTATGTTTCTCCATATTCTTTTTTTTTTTTTTTTTGCGATACGCGGGCCTCTCACTGTTGCGGCCTCTCCCGTTGTGGAGCACAGGCTCTGGACGCGCAGGCTCAGCGGCCATGGCTCACAGGCCCAGCCGCTCCACGGCATGTGGGATCTTCCCGGACCGGGGCACGGACCCGTGTCCCCTGCACCGGCAGGCGGACTCTCAACCACTGCACCACCAGGGAAGCCCTCTCCATATTCTTTTTAACTTTAGTTGAAGCATCTATTTTTGAAGAATAATTTGATTGAGTTTGCAAAAATTATAAGTGCTCATTATAAAAATGTCAGTCAAAACTCAAAACTACAAAAAGAAAGTTAAAAAAAACCCTCTCAAAATTCCACATACAAAAATAACTATCATTAACATTTATTATACATCATTCTAGACATACTGGCATGTTTCAGAAAGAAAGGCTAAAACTGAGGTAATTGCTGATCTTTAGATAAACCTCTGTTTAACACAAATATGGGGCTTTCTAAAGTGTCCCTTTAAAGTTTCTCATCAAAGCAGTATTGATAGACTATAAAAGATTGAAGTCTTTTTCTTTTTTTGTTTTGTTTCTAGCTCTGTGTTTCAACTTTGACTCTGCCTTTAAAGATGAAAAAATAAGGGACTTCCCTGGTGGTGCAGTGGTTAAGAATCCATCTGCCAATGCAGGGAACATGGGTTTGAGCCCTGGTCCAGGAAGATCCCACCTGCTGTGGAGCAAATAAATAGCCAAAAATAAATAAATTTTTAAAAAATGAGAAAATTAGACTTTCCATTTCCTCTTCCCATTTGTATCTTTGTGTTATTATATTATTTTTTAATATCATCAAATTATATTTGCATTCTGTTCTGTAACCATAATTTTCATAGTCCTGAGTTATTTCTTTTGATTGACCTTTTTGTTAATCAGATAAAAGGCTCTTGAGTTTTATATTACCTGAGCTCTTTCATACTGTCCTATACAGTAACTACTAGCCATATGTGGCTGTGGCTAGTGTGACTAAGGAACTGAATTTTAAATTTTATTTAGTCTTAAGTAAATTAAATTTGAATAGCTACATGTGACTAATGGCTACCATATTGGATAACAACTCTGTCTTTAATGCTTTAGCATATTTTCACGTCTTTTATGTCTTTATATCAAATGTGTAAAATCTGGGAACACAGTTTTCCTTAGAATTTTGTAGGTATCAAGTGTCACTATGAAAAATTCTGAGGCTATTCTGAGTTTTTCTTATTTATTTGATAATATTTTACATTTTGAGAGATCCCAGGGACAGGCAGACGAGGCTGCCTAGAGCTATTATAGTGGGCAGGATCCATGATATTTTGAACTATTGTCCATATTTACCAACCATTACTAAGAAAAAGGTTGCATGTCCTCATGGATATGTCAACATAGAAAGGTTACTATATTGCAAGTTATTGGTTATTATCCCAGTTTCACAAAAGAGAAGTTAAATAATTTTTCTAATGTTACACTGACAGTAAGTGGCAGAAATAGGATATGAATCCAAGTCTGTTACTGTTTTTTCCACCTCTGTAGTGATTTAATTTTTTTAGCAGCAAAAATTCTTTCCTAAAAATGAAATTTTGCGTATAATTCTAAAATACAATTATTTAAAATTGCTTATAATTCTATATTTTAAATTCCAAATTAAAAACATTAACTATTAAAAAGCCAATCTATGAGAATAATGAGGCTGTATTAATCAACACCAAAATTTGAAATTTGAGCTCATGACTAACATTTATAGCCTTACATTACTCAGCATCCAACTTATTTCTATCTGGTTTGGTTTACCCTGTCATGGAATTCATGACTCATGGAGATACATAGTTGTAATGGTCATTCTTTTCTTAGTGGCGTGCATTCATCTCAGGGCATTCCTCAATTAAACTGATCCAGAAACTTAAAAGAGAAGCAATACAAAAAGTTTGGTTTTAAAATTGAGTGTAACCACATCTAATAAGTGCTTGCTTTTCTAAACTTCAATAGAAAGGTCAGCCCCAAACTTACAGCAAACATCAAAGCTATCTGTAGAATGCTACGTGTCACTGGTTTAATTATAATTGAACAAGTGACTACTGAGTTATGTCAAGGTCTTGAGCCAAATAGACATGTGTGAGTCTTTGCTGGTACATGACTGAGCAGACATCCCATGATGTAGTGGATATTCACTTGGGTGCTTTTATATGAGTAAATTTTTAACAAAAGATGAGTATTGACCTATAACTTTTCTGATTAATGGTATATTTATAATATAAATATTATTAATATGCATAAAGGTAGTCAGGGAGGCTCTCTTCTGATATATGTAAAAAATAAAAAATAGATTAACCTGGCAGCATGAGTAAATTTTTGTAATCTTCAGTGTCGTACAACTTGATGATTACATATTAAATTCTGTATCTTATTTTTCTAAACACAGTTTAAATTATTAAAATGTGATTGAAAATCTTTTTGAACCAAATAACCCATAGCACACTGTTGAATACATTTGACATAGTTTTGTAGCCTCACTATCAAGACTCATAGGACTTCATAGTTGCACATATTTATGTCTGGGTAGCATCTGTCAAAAACATGCCACAAGCTTTCATGATTTTGTTCCTAAACTCATTATTCATGTTCTTTCTTTTGCGGCCAAGGTAAAAAAGGTAGTCCACTTGGACCTGCTTGCTCTGACTTGGCAAAGGGTTAAAAAGGATCACTTTTCCTAGTGTAGAGCTTGTAGACCTTGAGGCAAGGGGTGTGTGTGTGTGTGTGTGTGTGTGTGTGTGTTATGAAAAGCTGGTATAAATTACTGGGGCCAGTTGCCCAGAAAATGGTCTACGCTGATTATATTGCATATTAACAAAAATATTGTGTGGAGATCCTTAGCTGGTCAGCTCTTGCTGCGAGGGGTGCCCTTTTTTTTTTTTTTTTTTTTCTATCATGAATCAACTTTTGGCAGCTCTAGAAAGGAATCCCAGAAGTGGACATTCCTCTCCTCTGGTTTTTTCTTTAGTTGAAATTCCAGGCTTCTGAGGTTCCTTATCTGATTTCTAGTCTGTGGCCATTTCTTATCTCCTTTACTAAAGTAAGACAGGTCTATGCAACTGGAGGGAACCGGGATCAGATGTGTGCAGACAATAAAGTTTGAAGGATAGAGAAGACAAATCACACAGCTTAACTTTATGTGTGTGTGTGTGTGTGTGTGTGTGTGTGTGTGTGTGTGTGAGCAGTCTTGCTCTTCTAAATTTAAAACAGCCCAAGTATTGGTCCAGATTATGAAGTCCTTTTTCAAAATATGGGAAAAGTAAGTAATTGGGGTGGGGTACCCAAAGAGAGTTAATATCCCTTAAAGATGTCTCCCATGCGAAATCTGAGGTATGGGTTAGATTCATTCATTGAATGAATGAAGGTAGGGACCTTGGAGGAACTGTAGTTCACCACCTTCATGGGTAGATGGGGAGAGTGATGCACAGGGAGATGCGATGTATTCTCTAAGGCCAAAGGTCAAGTGAGTGCCAGCTCAACTTTCACTTATGTACTTACTATTCAGGCAGACATTATCCTTGACTCTGCAAAGTAGATATGGTCCCTATCCCCAAGATGCTGATTATATAGTGTGGGAGCAGACACTTGAAGAGAAATTTTAGTACAGAGTGCTAAGGGTGGAATAGATTTACCTAAAGTTATTTTTTTTCACTTTTTTTAATCTCCTAAGGACCTACTTCTGTAAATGACTCTGCATCTATAATTATCAACCAGCATTTATATGTATGATTATCTTATTACTCAGAAAGCCCCTTTAAGGTAGATACTATTATTTGACTCATTTTATGGATAAGTAAACTAAGGCTATAGAAAACAAGCTGCTTGTCTACAACTGTTTTGTTGTACAGCATCCTAAAATAAAAGCATGTGACTGCTTCAAAGCCAAAACAAAAAAAACCCAAAAACCAACAAACTGTAAAGAGAATGCAAAGACAAGCCACAAACTTGGAGAAAATATTTGCAAAACACATATCTGACAATAGACTATTAATCCAAATATACAAAGAACTCTTCAAATAAGAGTTCAGCAATAAGAAAATGAGCAACCCAATAAAAAAACAGACAAAAGACCTGAACAGACACCTCACCAAAGAAGATGGCAGATGAGCATGTGAAGATGTGCTCAATATCATATGTCATTAGAGAATTACAAGTTAGAGCAATGACATACCACTACAGAGCTATTAGAATGGCCCAAATACAAAAGCTCTGACAACACCAAGTGCTGGGAAGCATGTGGAACAACAAGAACTCTCATTCATTGCTACTGGGAATGCAAAATGGTACAGCCACTGTGGAAGACAGTTTGGCAGTTTCTTATGAAATTATGATCTAGAAATCACAGTCCTTGGTAGTTACCTAAAGACATCGAAAACTTGTATCCATGGAAAAACCTTCCCATGGATGTTTAAAGCAGCTTTATTCATAATTGCCCAAACTTGGAAGCAACCAAGATGTCCTTCAGTAGGTGAATTGAATAAATAAATATGGTACATACAGATAATGGAATATTATTCAGCACTAAAAAAAACACACCAATCTTCCATGAAGAGATGTGGAAAAAACTGTTCCATATGATACTAAAATGGTGGATGAATGCCATTGTACATTTGCCAAAACCCATAGAATGTACAAGAGCAAGAGTGAACCCTAATGTAAACTATGGACTATGGGTGATAATGATGTCCCCATGTAGGTTCATTGACTGTAACAAACGTACCACTGTGGTGGGAGATGCTGGTAGTGGGGAGGCTGTGCACGTGTGTGGGTAGAGTGTATGTGGGAAGTCGGTACATTTCACTCAGTTTTGCTGTGAACCTAAAACTGCCCTGAAAAATAGTCTATTAGAAAAATACTATTAAGCTCCTTTGCCCAGATTCAAGATTAATTGAGAAGGTTGGCTTGGCAAGTGACTGGCCCCAGATCCAGTGTTTTCTTTTGATCCACGTTGGTGGGTAATGCTTTATTTATTAGAGCTCTAGGTAACCTTGAACCTTCTTTTTATCAGGAGAAGAAACTAAGGAAAAAAACCCACAACCAAGAAGAAAAAGCTTATGTACCTTACACATTTTTTTTTTTTTTACTTCATAAACTCTTACTGTAGTAAACTTCCTCATTTGAAATGTATTGTTAGTGGCCTTTTCCCTCCCACATTTGAGGGTGGGCAGATTATTACTAGGTCACACTGACTTTGAATGGTGCATACATTATGGGAAGACCCCACTGAGTTTATTATTAATCCCTATATATAATAGGAAACAAAACTCTATACAACCCTGACCCTTTGTTTCCCGTTTGCATTATTGTTTGTTGTGGTGTGCCACAGCCTGACCTGACGTAAATGCCAAGTTCACAGCCCATTCTTTGAATTTAACACTGCAGCCATAAATTGTTTGTCCATTTATAAATAAAATAAAATGTGGGAGATGATGGAGCTTGAGAGAGCGTGTTGTCCGAAACTCTTGGATCTCATTCTCACACAGATGTGCCAAGTCTGTTTGGCAAATTATAAGTTGAATTGGATGTTAGGGCTGTTCACAGCCTTCTGGGGGCAGGTGGGCTGGGTACTTGGCTGTGATTGCCTCAGAGCATTACAAAATGACAGTTGCCTGAGACTTTTCATGCTTTCTACTGAAACATTTCTCTCTTCCCAGTTCTCTAGTATAACCACTAGGTTTGATTAGGAATAGCTAGGAGTATTACTGATTGAAAAAAAAAAACTAATAAGTTGTCATATTCAAACAGTACCTAAAGGGGTGACTTCTGTCTTCTCTGCAGGGACAGATATAAAGAGAAAGCAAATTTTATTTCTCATTAAAGTTTACTCTTCCAATTTTATTCAGTTTTGAAATGCTAAGAGGCTTTTGAAGATTTAGTATCACATTGGATGTGCTACTGCTTTCTTTGCTAGTGGTTTTCCCATGGAATTAGAGCAGGACATGCAAACTTTATGAGTGAGTGCTAATTGGTCATTGAACAAGAATGGTGTGGAAGTGACTTGAGAGATAATCTTGTGTCATGGAAAGTGTGGTAGTGTCTGAAGACCTGGGTGCCGCCTCCAGTTCTGCTACTAATTAGTTTTCTGAACTGAGTGAGACACAAATTTCATAGCCTCTGATGTCTCTTCTGTGAAATCTAGGCAGAGAGGAAGGTTGAGTAGTGTTAGCATATGGTTACCAAGGTTCCTCCTCGTTCTAACTTTGTATAGTTCTGTGAATATGAGCTGGGACATGATGGTGTCAGCTTTGGACGTTCTTTGAACAATTTTCCCTACAATTTTCTGTCCACTTCATGGAGGAGGTCTACAAGAGATATTGACCTTCCTCTCTCTGCCCTCTACTACAGAACAAACAGACCACACAGGAATTCTGACTCTCCAGCCCTGCATTGATATTCTGTAGTTTAAAAAGCACTTGTGCATATATGATTCTCTCAAATATTCTCTGAGATGGGTACTGTTATTGTCCAGAGCTTACAAGTGAGGAAACTATCTTGGAGACAACGTGTGCTTGCCCAAATGGTACAAAATCATCCCAGGCTGTCATGAACTGGTAGTTAAGTCTAGCCTTAGGAATAGAAAGACTGGTTTTGAATCCTGACTCTGCCACTTATTCTTTCTGTAATCCTGGGCAAATTACTTTATCCGCATTTATACAAAGGCAATCTTAATACTCAAAAGAATGTTTTTATGTAATGTGTGTGGGGGCAAAGGAATGTTTTTATGTATGAAAAATGCTTTGCACAAAACCATCCATGGAGTAAATTCTTAAAAATGATAGCTCTGATTATTATTTTATTATTAAGTAGTATTATTAGGAAGGCTTTAGGCCTCTGATTCATGATCTTTCTACTAAACCCAGCATCAGTTGGGAGCAGAGACATTTTTATGATCTTGACCACATTAATGTCTGGAGGTCAGTTTCTCTAAAGAATGTCAATTTATGGCCAAAAAGGTCCTGTGTGAATCGAGACCTGCTGGGAGGGCTGTATTTGCCTGCTACTTAATGGAGTGAAAATGGGCCGTAGGTCAGCCTAAAAGAACTGGAACCATCTTTTCTACACTTCTCAAGGAAAACAAAAGCAAAAAATATCAACACCCAGTTTTTTAAAAGTTATTCTTATAAAAATAATATAGCTTATTTTAAATATTTTTGGAACAACAGTGTAAATAGGGACGAAATAAAAACATATTGCATATGCTTCTATCTCTTTTTTTTTTTTTTTTTTTTTTTTTGCGGTACGCCGGCCTCTCACTGTTGTGGCCTCTCCCGTTGCAGAGCACAGGCTCTGGACGTGCAGGCCCAGCGGCCATGGCTCACGGGCCCAGCCGCTCCGTGGCATGTGGGATCTTCCTGGACCGGGGCATGAACCCATGTCCCCTGCATTGGCAGGCGGACTCTCAACCACTGTGCCACCAGGGAAGCCCCTGCTTCTATCTCTTATAAACAAATACTTCTCACCTAATGGTATAATTTATTTGTTTTCTTTGCAGGGTATTATTGTTATTATCATTCTTATTGGTTACAGTTACTATCAGCTGTAGGTATAATAAATATCCTAAAAATATGGTCTTTAGTTCCTGCTAATCCTAATTATTAGTGACATTTTCATAGGCTTGAGGGTATGAAGGAAAGTGGGAAACAGTACTGGATGGCTATCTTGGCATTTTTTTAAAAAGGTTTAAATTTTTTTCAAAAGGAAAAACCGTAAAGTCTGAAAACGAAGCTAAGGTCTTAGAAACCTGGTTCCAACCTGTTATTGATACTCTTACCATATTTTCTTTGAGCCTCAGTTTTTCAATCTAAAATATCAGAATTGGGTCTAGGACCACCTTAAGATTGATTCTTAATTCCTGAAGTCTCCTGATGTGTGACTCCAAGAAGTAGTGCTTAGCAACCTCACAGGTCTGTTCAGATTTCACTTCTGTATGGCTGTAGATGCCTCCTGCTGTTTTCCAAGTCCTAGTCACCAAAGGCAACCTCATGGACACTACATCAGTTTGAAGTTGTCACAAAACATGCTGCATGAAAACCAATTAAAACTCAGTGGCTAGTACTGCAAGTATTTATTCATACAGATCTGTCATCGGTCAATTGAGGGTTGACTGAAGAAGCTGATCTTAGCCGGGTGGCTCTGTTGCTCTCGGCTGAACTCACTCAGATGTCAGTTGGCTTATGTAAGCTGGGCTCAGCTGGGCAGTTAGACCTTGCTCCCGAAGTCTCTCACCCTCTTGCTGGAGCCAGCCAGCTAGCAGGGGCATGTAACAAGAGCCACAAGAGAGAAGGCCAGCCAGGCAAGGGCTTTTTACAAGCCTTTGGTCACAACACACCTGCTAACATTTCATTGGCTAAAGCAAGTCACACTGTCAAAACCAAAGCCAAAGGGTATGGAAATATACTTTGCCTCTCTAGTAGGATGAATTGAAAAATTGTATGGTATGAAGGAGGTAGATACAGGGAGGGCTGCAGAATTGGACCACTGATGCAATCTACTAGATATCTTTTTTCTGGAAACATGAAGCTACACTATTGCCTTTCAGACACACTTGCAGTGGTTGGTCGCAGGAAGAGATTTTCTGTACCTGATACCTGTCTCTTGGGAGATGGAAAAATCTGGGTCTACCTTCCTTGAGACTCATTTTTCCTGCTAATTAGGTATCTAGCTAGAATTGCATAGATCAGTGCTGCTCAAAGTGTGGTTTGAGGGCTGGCAGAATCAGCAACACGTGAGATCTTACTGGAGCAAATTCTTGAGCCCCGTCTCAGACCTATTGAATTAGAAACTCTTGGGGTGGGGCCCAGGAATCTACATTGTGACATGCTCCCCGAGCAATTCTTATGCTTACTAAAGTTCGAGAACCTGTAGAATAGATCACATCAAATCTTTGCTGTGGTGTTCCTGGTGGCCTCGTCCCTTGTAACCATGCTGTCTCTTCTTGCTTTCTAGAACTTCCATCGTTCATTACCTGGCCCTGCTATTGGGGATTTCAGGACAACAGTTACTATCCCAAATTGGTATCAGCCTTCTTTACGGGCCTGAGGCCAAAACGGGCTTCCCGATACTTCTATCCCACCCTGAGACTGGACTTCTACACCAGTATGTGTTGAAAACTACAGACCAGACCACACTGAGGCTTCATGTCAAGCATAGAAAACACAGGGATAGGAGGTCATAGGCAGATGCAAATCTTAACTTTTAACTGTGCCCAACTGATACATACGTGCCAGTAGACCTCACATCTGTGCTATCTCCTTAATTACATGAATCGTTCAACTTTAGAGGTGAAGAAGATAAAAGACTGCTTCTTAATACTTATAAGGGAGCGAAAGTCATATTTTGTGTGGTTGCAGAATTACTGGAGAGGTAGAAAAGTATTGTTCCCCTTTGTCAGAGAAGCTTCTGGCTGGGACTTTGTCAATCTTCTTAGCAGTTTATGACCCTTCTAAGATGAAAAGTTTCACATCTTGTTTCCATTTAGCAATTAATATAATTATATTATCTATTGAAAATGTAATGTAAAATGATGTATGTGATAATATAATACCTAAAGAAAGATACTGTTTTCTCTTTCTCATCTCACTTTGAGATAGCAGAACTGAGTATGCAAGGTTTAATATCAGCACTTAACATCCCTAAGATGAAAATATCTAGTCATTGCTAACAGTGAATAACATTATTGGGACGACAGCAGTTTAAGTGCAAAAGAAATTTGAGTTAACAAACTAGGCAGCACACACACAACATGAAAAATGTGTGATGCATCACCATGGCCGGTTGTGTCTGTGATGGTTAAGATACTGGTACTGACTGAGAGGCTCATCTGTTCATTTGATTGTGTCTCATAGTTTAAACCTCTCTAAAGAGTGGAGGGTGGTGGAAAGAGCTAATTTGCTCTGATTGATGGTGCAAAGAGGGGGGTTCCATCTGCTTCTCACATATATGTAAGGAATAAGCTCCTCTGAGTTTGCACTGACTTTATTATCAGAGATAATAAATGGATGGATTCTAAAAAATAAGAGGGAATGTAAAAGCCTTGAAAGCTTTGAAAGTCGCTGTGTTAACACATAGCCAGTTATCGATACTTTTGCCAGTGTTGCTGTCACTGTTTATTTGAGAATTTGTTTTCTTCCATAAAGATATGGAAGAAAACGTGGAGCCATAATTGATTCTTCACTTTTCTCTCACACCCAAATTCATGGGACCTGCCATCTTTTCATTCTCAATATTTCTAGAATACTTCCTTTTCTCTTTATTCATGCTGTCACTGACTTGTTCATCCTTAGTCTAATCCTTGCTCACTTTGTCCTTTGCCAGAGCTATCTAGTTGGTTTCCCACCTCCAGTATTGGATGTCCTTCTTTGCAGTTGCCATCAGTGATCTTTTTACTCTTTGAATCATGAACTCTTCCATGGTGCACCATCCATCACTACGGCAGTGTTCTTCAGAGTGTTCAAGGTGACTGGATGGGTTATAGGAATAAATGCTAGGATATACACACGCGCACACACACACACACACAGTTCAAAAGAATTAAGAAATAAAGAGGTATTACCATTTAATATAGAGTGACACTGGCACACATACTCTGTCTCTGTGTTGTTTGGAGTTGAGGTAACCAAAGGAAAGAGAGGGAATTCCACAACAGAGTGGTAGAAAGCAATGCCCTTGTGAATCTGCTTAACTGGATTTATAGGTTATGCCATCCAATCTTAACCAAATGAACTCCCCCTAGAATGGGCAAGTGACTTACAAAGAAATAATAAGACAATTGCAGAACTGGAAGTTTGCTTTTTCTTAGTACAAGCTCTTTATCAGCTACATTATGGGCAAGTGCAATAATAACCTAATTAGATCTGGTAAGTAGCCAAAAAGAAACAGAAGTTATCAAGAAGGCTATTTGAATTAACAAAGAATCTCTCCCACAGTGTAATCTATGCCTTGGGATATTAGCTAGTGAGAGTGATAGATCTATGTAGTAAGTACAAATTAAGTTTATATATGTAATTTTTTAAAGCCAGCTTACAGGGTAAATTTCAGGCTTCTCAATGTAGCATGCCGAACTATCACACCCCAGCCTCTAGCTCCAGTCTAATTTATCTTCTGTCCACTCCTTCATCTCACTGGACTCCCCAGATGCCCTGAATTACCTGTAGTTTCCTAGACACTCCATGATGTCTCATGTCTCCATGTCTGGGCTTTCTGCTTGCCTGAATGACCCTTTCCTCATTCATCTCTTGTCCAAATATGTTGTGTCTCTTAAGACCCCCGGCCCAGAGGGCTGTTCTGGTAGGACATTTTGCATGTTGTAGTGGTTCTCAAAGCTTGGCCTGAAGAGTTTTAAAAAATACCCACTGCTCAGGCACTACCCCTAAAGATTCTGATTATTTCAAAAGGTCCCCTAGTGATTCCAGTGTGCTTAACTTGATTCTAGCATCTATCATATTGATTGACAATTATCGGTTCATATGATTATCTGCTAGGTGTAAGCATCCAGAGGGTAAGCGCTATGTTATTCTTTCCTCTATCGCCAATGCTTAAGACATTACATGGCTCTGAGTAGATGCACCATAAATTATTATTGATCAGTGGTTCTCAATCTTGGCTACACATCAGAATCACTTGGGGAGCCTTAAAAATATTAAAGTCTGGTGTGGCTTAAGCATCAGGATTTTTGAAAGCTCCCCATGATTTCAAAGTTGAGGTCCAAACTGATCTTAACCAGTTGATCAAACAGTAAGCATTTTCAGTAACAATTCAAAGCTCAAGACCCAGCTGTGGTATTAATTAACTAAGTGACTCTGGGCAAGTCAACCTTTCTGAGTCTTTGTTTTCTTACCTTCAAAATATAGGAATGGGGGCCAGAGGATTTTTAAAGACATTGCAAACCTATAATTTGATTGTTACTCTGTGTACCACCATCTAAAAAATAAGATTTTTTTATATATAAGTGGAGCTTATTCCTTTAATTACCATAAATTTTAGAAATTTCTCTATTTTTGATAGGAAATTTTATTTAAAATATTTCACACTTCCCTCACTTCTTAAACAGAAAACTGAACATAATTTGACTTTCACTTGATGTTTTAGGATCATTAATATACAATTCCCTATTGCATTGTTTTTGTATTTTATTTTCTATTTTTTAATGTATTTTGTTTTATTTTATTTTATTTCTTTAAATAAATTTGTTTAGTTATTTTTATTTTTGGCTGTGTCGGTTCTTCGTTGCTGCACGCAGGCTTTCTCTAGTTGCCACGAGCAGGGGCTACTCTTCATTGCAGTGCGTGGGCTTCTCAATGTGGTGACTTCTCTTGTTGTGGAGCACGGGCTCTAGGTGCGCGGACTTCAGGAGTTGTGGCATGCGGGCTCAGTAGTTGTGGCTCGCAGGCTCTAGAGCACAGGCTCAGCAGTTGCGGCGCACGGGCTTACTTGCTCCAGGGCATGTGGGACCTTCCCGGACCAGGGCTTGAACCCGTGTCCCCTGCATTGGCAGGCGGATTCTTAACCACTGTCCCACCAGGGCAATCCCAGTATTTTATTTTTATTTTTTTTTTTAGTGATATCATTGGCATTGCTATATATATTTCTTTAACATCTTTATTGGAATATAATTGCTTTACAATGTTGTGTTAGTTTCTGCACTATAACAAAGTGAATCAGCTCTATGTATACATATATCACCATATCCCCTCCCTCTTGCGCCTCCCTCCCACCCTCCCTATCCCACCCCTCTAGGTGGTCAAAAAACACCAGGCTGATCTCCCTCTACTATGCGGCTGCTTCCCACTAGCTATCTATTTTACATTTGGTAGTATATATATGTCCATGCCACTCTTTCACTTCATCCCAGCTTACCCTTCGCCCTCCGTGTGTCCTCAAGTTCATTCTCTACATTTGCATATTTATTCCTCTTCTGACACTAGGTTCATCAGAACTTTTTTTTTTTTTTTTTTAGATTCCACGTTTATGTGTTAGCATACGTTATTTGTTTTTCCCTTTCTGACTTACTTCACTCTTTATGACAGACTCTAGGTCCATCCACCTCACTACAAATAACTCAATTTCATTTCTTTTTATGGCTGAATAATATTCCAGTGTACATATGTGCCATATCTTCTTTATCCATTCATCTGTCAGTGGACACTTAGGTTGCTTCCATGTCCTGGCTACTGTAAATAGAGCTGCAATGAACATTGTGGTACATGACCCTTTTTGAATTATGGTGTTCTCAGGACATATGCCCAGTAGTGGGATTGCTGAGTTGTATGGTAGTTCTATTTTTAGTTTTTAAGGAATCTCTGTACTGTTCTCCATAGTGGCTGTATCAGTTTACATACCCACTAACAGTGCAAGAGGGTTCCCTTTTCTCCACACCTTCTCCAGCATTTATTGTTTGTAGATTTTTTGATGAAGGCCATGTTGACTGGTGTGAGTTGATACCTCACTGTAGTTTTGATTTGCATTTCTCTAATGATTAGTGATGTTGAGCATCCTTTCATGTGTTTGTTGGCAATCTGTATATCTTCTTTGGAGAAATGTCTATTTAGGGCTTCTGCCCATTTCTGGATTAGGTTTCCTGTTTTCTTGATATTGAGCTGCATGAGCTGCCTCTATATTTTGGAGATTAATCCTTTGTCTGTTGATTCGTTTGCAAATATTTTCTCCCATTCTGAGGGTTGTCTTTTCTTCTTGTTTATGGTTTCCTTTGCTGTGAAAAAGCTTTGAAGTTTCATTAGGTCCCATTTGTTTATTTTTGGTTTTATTTCCATTACTCTAGGAGGTGGATCAAAAAGGATCTTGCTGTGATGTATGTCACAGAGTGTCGTGCCTGTGCTTTCCTCTAAGAGTTGTATGGTGTCTGGCCTTATATTTAGGTCTTTAATCCATTTTTAGTTTACTTTCATTTATGGTACTAAGGAGTATTTCTAATTTCATTCTTTTACATGTAGCTGTCCAGTTTTCCCAGCACCATTTATTGAAGAGGCTGTCTTTTCTCCACTGTATATTCTTGCCTCCTTTGTCAAAGATAAGGCAACCATATGTATATGGGTTTATCTCTGCGCTTTCTATCCTGTTCCATTGATCTATATTTCTGTTTTTGTGCCGGTACCATACTGTCCTGATTACTGTAGTTTTATAGTATAGTCTGAAGGCAGGGAGCCTGATTCCTCCAGCTCCGTTTTTCTTTCTCAAGATTGCTTTGGCTATTGGGGGGTCTTTTGTGTTTCCATACAAATTGTGACATTTTTTGTTCTAGTTGTGTGAAAAATGCCATTGGTAGTTTGATAGGGATTGCATTGAATTTGTAGGCTGCTTTGGGTAGTAGAGTCATTTTCACAATGTTGATTCTTCCAATCCAAGAACAAGGTACGGCTCTCCATCTGTTTGTATCATCTTTAATTTCTTTCATCAGTATCTTATAGTTTTCTGCATACAGGTCTTTTGTCTCCTTAGGTTTATTCCTAGGTATTTTATTCTTTTTGTTGCAGTGGTAAATGGGAGTGTTTCCTTAATTTCTCTTTCAGATTTTTCAGCATTAGTGTAGAGAAATGCAAGAGATTTCTGTGCATTAATTTTGTATCCTGCTACTTTACCAAATTCATTGATTAGCTCTAGTATTTTTCTGGTAGCATCTTCGGGATTCTCTATGTATAGTATCATGTCATCTGCAAACAGTGACAGCTTGATTCTTGTTTGCCAATTTGGATTCCTTTTATTTCTTTTTCTTCTCTGATTGCTGTGGCTAAAACTTCCAAAACTATGTTGAATAATAGTGGTGAGAGTGGACAACCTTGTGTTGTTCCTGATCTTAGTGGAAATGGTTTCAGTTTTTCACCATTGAGAACAATGTTGATTGTGGGGTTGTCATATATGCCCTTTATTACATATAGAAAAGTTCCTTCTATGCCTACTCTCTGGAGAGTTTTTATCATAAATGGGTGTTGAATTTTGTCAAAAGCTTTTTCTGCATCTATTGAGATGATCATGTGGTTTTTCTCCTTCAGTTTGTTAATATGGTTTATAACATTGATTGATTTGCGTATACTGAAGAATCCTTGCATTCCTGGGGAAAACTCCACTTGATCATGGTGTTTGATTCTTTTAATGTGTTGTTGGATTCTGTTTGCTAGTATTTTGTTGAGGATTTTTTCATCTATTTTCATCAGTGATATTGGCCTGTAGTTTTCTTTCTTTGTGACATCTTTGTGTGGTTTTGGTATCAGGGTGATGGTGACCTCGTAGAATGAGTTTGGGATTGTTCCTCCCTTTGCTATATTTTGGAAGAGTTTGAGAAGGATGGGTGTTAGCTCTTCTCTAAATGTTTGGTAGAATTCGCCTGTGAAGCCATCTGGTCCTGGGCTTTTGTTTGTTGGAAGACTTTTAATCACAGTTTCAATTTCAGTGCTTGTGATTGGTCTGCTTATATTTTTTATTTCTTCTGGGTTCAGTAGGGAGGTTGTGCTTTTCAAAGAATTTGTCCATTTCTTCCAGGTTGTCCATTTTATTGGCATATAGTTGCTTGTGGTAATTTCTCATCCTTCTTTGTATTTCTGTAGTGTCCGTTGTTACTTCTCAGGTTTCAATTCTTATTCTGTTGAATTGAGTGTTCTCCCTTTTTTTCTTGATGCATCTTGCTAATTGTTTATCAATTTTGTTTATCTTCTCAAAGAACCAGCTTTTAGTTTTATTGATCTTTGCTATTATTTCCTTCATTTCTTTTTCATTTATTTCTGATCTGACCTTTATGATTACTTTCCTTCTGCTAACTGTGGGGTTTTTTTGTTCTTCTTTCTCTAATTGCTTTAGGTGTAAGGTTAGGTTATTTATTTGATATTTTTCTTGTCTCTTGGGGTAGGATTGTATTGCTATAAACTTCCTTCTTAGAACTGCTTTTGCCGTATCCCATAGGTTTTGAGCTGCCGTGTTTTCATTGTCATTTGTTTCTAGGTATTTTTTGATTTCCTCTTTGATTTCTTCAGTGATCTCTTGGTTATTTAGTAGTGTTTTCTTTAGCCTTCATATGTTTGTATTTTTTTACAGTTATTTTCCTGTAATTGATATCTAGTCTCCTAGTGTTGTGGTTGGAAAAGATACTTGATATGATTTCGATTTTGTTAAATTTACAGAGGCTTGATTTGTTACCCAAGATGTGATCTATCCTGTAGAATGTTCCATGAGTACTTGAGAAGAAAGTGTAATCTGCTGTTTTTGGATGGAATGTCCTGTAAATATCAATTAAGTCCTTCTTGTTTAATGTATCATTTAAAACTTGTGTTTCCTTATTTATTTTCATTTTGGATGATCTGTCCATTGGTGAAAGTGGGGTGTTAAAGTCCCCTACTATGATTGTGTTACTGTTGATTTCTCCTTTTATGGCTGTTAGCATTTGCTTTATGTATTGAGGTGCTCCTATGTTGGGTGCATAAATATTTACAATTGTTATATCTTCTTCTTGGATCGATCCCTTAATCATTATGTAGTGTCCTTCCTTGTCTCTTATAATAGTCTTTATTTTAAAGTCTATTTTGTCTGATATGAGAATTGCTACTCCAGCTTTCTTTTGCTTTCCACCTGTATGGAATATCTTTTTCCATCCCCTCACTTTCAGTCTGTATGTGTCCCTAGGTCTAATGTGGGTCTCTTGTAGACAGCATATATACGGGTCTTGTTTTTGTATCCATTTAGCCAGTCTGTGTCTTTTGGTTGGAGCATTTAGTCCATTTACATTTAAGGTAATTATTAATATGTTTGTTCCTATTACCATTTTCTTAATTTTGGGGGCTTTGTTTTTGTAGGTCTTTTCCTTCTCTTGTGTTTCCTGCCTAGAGAAGTTCCTTTAGCATTTGTCGTATAGCTGGTTTGGTGGTGCTGAATTCTCTTAACTTTTGCTTGTCTGTAAAGGTTTTAATTTCTCCGTCGAATCTGAATGAGATCCTTGCTGAGTAGAGTAATCTCGGTTGTAAGTTTTCCCCTTTCATCACTTTAAATATGTCCTGCCACTCCCTTCTGGCTTGCAGAGTTTCTGCTGAAAGATCAGCTGTTAACTTTATGGGGATTCCCTTGTATGTTATTTGTTGCTTTTCCCTTGCTACTTTTAATATTTTTTCTTTGTATTTAATTTTTGGTAGTTTGATTAATGTGTGTCTTGGTGTGTTTCTCCTTTGATTTATCCTATATGGGACTCTGTATGCTTCCTGGACTTGATTGAGTATTTCCTTTCCCATGTTAGGGAAGTTTTGAACTATAATCTCTTCAGATATTTTCCCAGACCCTTTCTTTTTCTCTTCCTCTTCTGGGACCCCTATAATTCGAATGTTGGTGTGTTTAATGTTGTCCCAGAGGTCTCTAACACTCTCCTCAATTCTTTTCATGTTTTTTCTTTTTTCTGCTCTGCAGCAGTTATTTCCACTCTTTTATCTTCCAGGTCACTTATCTGTTCTTCTGCCTCAGTTATTCTGCTATTGATTCCTTTTCAATAATTTTAAATTTCATTTATTGTGTTGTTCATCTTTGTTTGTTTGCTCTTTAGTTCTTCTAGGGCCTTGTTAAATGTTTCTTGTATTTTCTCCATTCTGTTTCCAAGATTTTGGATCATCTTTACTATCATTGCTCTGAATTCTTTTTCAGGTATGTGGCCTATTTCCTCTTCATTTGTCTGGTCTCGTGGGTTTTTACCTTGCTCCTTCAACTGCTGCATATTTCTCTGTCTTCTCATTTTATTTAACTTACTGTGTTTAGGGTCATCTTTTTGCAGGCTGCAGGTTCATAGTTTCTGTTGTTTTTGATGTCTGCCCCCAGTGGGTGATGTTGGTTCAGTGGCTTGTGTAGGTTTCCTGTTGGAGGGGACTGGTGCCTGTGTTCTGGTGGTTGTGTCTGCATCTTGTCCTTCTGGTGGGATGGGCTGTATTCGTTGGTGTGTTTTGGGGTGTCTATGAACTTAGTATGACTTTAGGCAGCCTCTCTGCTAATGGCTGTTTTTGTGTTCCTGTCTTGCTAGTTGTTTGGCATGGGACATCGAGCACTAGAGTTTGCAGGCCGTTGGGTGTAGCTGGGTCTTAGTGTCGAGATGGAGATCTATGGAAGAGCTCTCACCGATTGATATTATATGGTGCTGGGAGTTCTCTGGTGGTCCAGTATCCTGGACTCGGCTCTCCCACCTCATAGGCTCAGCCCTGACACCTGGCTGGAGCACCAAGACCTTTCCAGCCACATGGGTCAGAAGAAAAGGCAGAAGAAAAAAGGGAAAAAAAACCCAAAACGAACAGATAGTACTCCAAGCCAAATGGTGAAAGCAAATCTAAACATAAAAAATCGCAGAAAGAAACATACACACATAGACACTCATAAAAGAAAAGAAACAAGCAAACAAACAAGAAGAAAAGACACTCAGAACCCTAAGAGAAATGGTAAAAGGAAACCTAAACAGACAAAATTACACAAAGAAACATTCACATACACACTCACAGGAAGGGAAAAAAGGAAAAAAAATTTTAAATATATATAAAAAATAGAGAGCAACCAAACCAATAAACAAATCCACCAATGATAACAAGCACTAAAAACTAAACTAAGATAAACATAAAAACCAGAAACAAATCAGAGGCAGAAAGCAAACCCCAAGTCCACGGTTGCTTCCAAAGTCCACTGCCTCAGTTTTGGGATGATTCATTGTCTATTGAGGTATTCCACAGATGCAGGGTACATCAAGTTTATTGTGGGGATTTAATCCACTGCTCCTGAGGCTTCATGGAGAAATTCCCATTTCTCTTCTTTGTTCACACAGCTCCTGGGGTTCAGCTTTGGTTTTTGCCCCACCCTGTGTGGAGGCCACCCTCAGGCGTCTTTTCCCCGCCCAGACAGGAGGTGGTTAAAGCAGTGGCTCATTAGGGCTCCTTTGCTCACTCAGGCCGGAGAGAGGGAGGGGTACGGCAGTCATAATTTGAATGCGGGGCGAGCCTGTGGCGGCCGAGGCTGGTGTGACATTGCAACAGCCTGAGGTGCGCCGTGTGTTCTCCTTGGGAAGTTGTCCCTGGATCTCGGAACCCTAGTAGTGGCGGGCTGCACAGGCTCCCAGGGAGGTGTGGATAGTGACCTGTGCTTGCACACAGGATTCTTGGTGGCAGCAGTGGCAGCATTAGCGTTTCATGCCCATCTTTGGTGTCTGAGCTGATAGCCGCGGCTCGTGCCCATTTCTGGAGCTTGTTTAGGTGGTGGTCTGCCCTCTGTGGGCACACAGAGCAGGAATCCCCTCTCCTTGCACACCAGGAAACAATGGTTTCTTGCCTCTTTGGCAGGTCCAGACTTTTTCCTGGACTCCCTCCTGGCTAGCTGTGGCGTACTAGCTCCCTTCAGGCTGTGTTCACGCAGCCAACCCCAGTCCTGTCCCTGGGATCCGACCTCCGAGGCCCGAGCCTCAGCTCCCAGCCCCCACTCGCCCCTGTGGGTGAGCAGACAAGCCTCTCAGGCTGGTGAGTGCTGATTGGCAGCAATCCTCTCTGTGGGAATCTCTCTGCTTTGCCCTCTTCACCCTGTTGCTGCACTCTCCTCTGTAGCTCCGAAGCTTTCCCCCTGCCCATCCTCTGTTTCCACCAGTGAAGGGGCTTCCTAGTGTGTGGCAACTTTTCCTCCTTCACAGCTCCCTCCCAGAGGTACAGGTCCCGTCCCTATTCTTTTGTCTCTGTTTTTTCTTTTTTCTTTTGCCCTACCCAGGTACGTGGGGATTTTCTTGCCTTTTGCGAAGTCTGAGGTCTTCTGCCAGCGTTCAGCAGGTGTTCTATAGGAGTTTTTCCACGTGTAGATGTATTTTTGATGTATTTGTGGGGAGGAAGGTGTCTCCATGTCTTACTCCTCTGCCATCTTGTAGATCTCCTGTTTTCTTGTATAGTATTAACTTTAAGTGCCATTGAATTATGCAGTTTATTTGCCCCCATGCTAAATGGTTCCAGACTGCTATAATTTCCAGTTCTCATGCGTGACTTTATATGTTTTTTCTTACCACCAAGTCGTTAGTTGATACTTCACACTGCTTCATTGAATGTGCCCTCCACTTCCAGTCTCGCAGTTTTCAACTTGTTGACTTTAAGGTATCATGAGCTTGGAAGAGAGACTTATGGTTAAAGTCACAGCAGTTACAGAACCATTTGATCACTATACAGAGTGAGGGAGTTGAAGTAAGACTGAGGTTCAAATCGTATTAACTCCTGTATGCTTCAGTATCCTTATCTGCTAAATGGGGATAATAATAGTATTCAGATCAAGGGTTATAAGATACTGCTTGCAACATGCTATACCCAGCAGTACTAAACACATTTTAGCAACAACAATGAATAATGATACCTAATGTTTATTAAATGATCACTATGTTACAGTTACTGTGCCAGGCACTTCATGTAGACCAACTCATTTAGTTCCTACAAAAGCCCCATGAGCTGTGTCTCCCATTAATCCCATTGTACCTATTAGTAAACTAAGATCAGAGAGGTGAAGTAACCTGCCCCAGTTTGCATACCTTGGTGAACCAAGGTTACACACTGGGCTGGCCATCACATGTGGGGAAGGTGCTTTTTCCACCACTCTATCTTCCACCAGGGTTCAACCAGGCCTCCTTGATCTTTTATCTTCCTCAGGGCTAGTTGCTCTCTTTCCACCTGGGCCACTGCTGATCACCTACAGTGATGTTCTAGTTGCCTTTTAAAAACTCAGAATTGTCATTTGAAAGTGAGATGCTCAAGGTAGGGTCTGTGTTTAGTTACATCTCTAACCTCAGGAGCTAGAAAATTATCTAGTTCATACCAAATGTTCTGAATGGGAAGAAACTTCTAGGTTAAAGTCAGTTTTTATATGTTTTTTCCCTATGTTCTAAAAATTACTCCAAATCTCTTCAGTTCTTGGCATTACAAGAGGTTGAGGGAAGTTGGGATCCTGGAAAGAAATCTTCTGTCAGGAAGCAGTGTCATTCACATTTTCCACTGTGGGATTCCATTGCTGCTCCTACAGGACAAGGAACAATTCTGGGAGTAGGAGAGTGTCTCAAATGGGTGTTTTCTAGGCTTTGGCCTTGCTGCTTTGGCCAGGGAGGAGAAGAGAGGGGGAGAGGGAAAATTAGGAAGCCACTGTTCAAGAATGTATCATATTTTAGAATTGCTGTGCAAAATGCCATGTGATCCCCAGATGTATGATGTAGAATAGTTCACAGCTGGACTTGAATGACGGCACTATACGGCTAACTATTTTGGGGGGTGAAAAGTCCTCTTGATATATCAACCCAGAGCCCGATAACTTTCTCTACCTGTCCTTTTAGTTGGAAAGCTGGAGAAGCAGAAAGGAGGCTGATCTCGCCTGCTCCCTATAGGGAGTTGTGAATCAGGGATGAAGCAGGCAACATTAACTGTAAGAAAGTGAGCTTTGAGGAGTGATATGCTCAGTTATTCTCCCCCAACCCCACTTTCTCCTTTCCTTCCTTTCTCTCTTACTTCCTCCTACTGTCCCTCCCTCTTACTTTCTCCCCCAAAATAATTAAATGCAAAAGCTTCTTGAGTGCAGTGACAGGTTACAAATTTAAACCCACAAGAGTCAGAAATTGTAGAACTGGAAGTCCTTAGGGGGACGTTAACTTTGCCACTTTTATATCATTATAGTAAGCTCTTCACCTAATAGTCTAATTTGTAATCACAAAAACCATGGGAAATTTTGCTATGCTAACCTCTGGCTTCAGTTTTCCTGACTTGGTTGGTGATTTTGAATGTTTTAACCTTCAGAAATGCATATTTTTAGCATTTAGCAGTCCATATCACTGGCAGATTAAATTACTTATTACCCACACTCTTCTCAGCTCTATACTCTTCCTGATATATAATAAACTTGACAAAGTCTAATGAGGACACATCTATAAAGATAAAATTAACTAGCCCCAGTTGTGTTTTTCCCCTTTGTTTAACTGATGCGTAGTCTAATGAAAGTGTATTTTTACCTAGAGGATAGTCACAGGGAGCCACAACTTAATCAGTGTTCAAAATTTTTCTTTAGAATTAGTCCCTAAAAGACCCCTTGTCCATTGAGTGCACTAAGGGCCCCAATTAATGTGTCCCTACTCTGTCCTGTAACTTTGTAGCTCCTCTGTGACAGTGGGCTTGATCATGTGATTTACTTTGGCCAGTGATATCCTTTAGCAAATGTGACTCAAGCAGACGTTTGAAAAACACTTGAGATTTCCATACCTGTTCTCTTGAGAACATGCCTGCACTAGATTCTGGATTTATAAAAGAGAGCCAATCATCCCAGCTAAGGCCACCTAGACAAACCAGCTCCCAGCCCACACACTGGCTGATTGTACTCACATGACTGAGCCTAGCTGAGACCACCCAACCCTCACACCCAGGTCAGCAGAATCACCCAGTCAATCCATAGACACAGAACAAATAATAAGGTAATATTATATATTTTTTAAGGCAGATAGCTTTGGCAAATTTGGAACACAGCATTACTGTGACAATAGACAACTGATACACCTCCCTATAAACTTTTTAACATTGGAAAATGAGTTGAGGAGTGTACCTCACTCACTTCTTTAAAGCAGTTTATTTGAAGTTATGAGCCTTCTGTGGTAGAATCAAAACTTCTGTCATTAATCCCTTACACTGCTGTTATACAACTTCTAGCCATATGTTGCATTACCTGTTATATTTCTGCTAGTTCATGAAGAGAGAATTGCATTCAAAAACCCTAGTGAGAGCTCTGCTTCCCACAGTCTGTTCCCTAGGTCCCCAACTTCTGTTTTCATTCTTTCCCAGTTGAGAGTTGGCTAGGGAAAGCAGCAACTCTGTGAGTATTAGATAATCTCATGAATGAGGTCTTCAATTCCCCATCTAAACATGTGTTAAAGGCAGAAGGTTTCCCAAGACACAACAGTAAGGAAGAAAGCCCTGTAAGAAGCAGCCTTCCACTTGACAGTGCATCTTGAAAGGCTTCATCAACAACCCACAATTACTGTTAAGAAGTACCCTATCTCTTCGGAATGAGGACAGATTGTCTTCTCTCAGCCTGATTCAAAGGTCCCGAAGCACCGGATTTATACACCAGAAAATTCATTTCTGAGTACAGAGGGTTTTAATGATTTTATTATATACCTCACAATCTGTTCCCATATAGTTTACATTTACCAATTAATAGGTGAAGTTAAGGACCTGTGTATGGGGCATTAAAGATGATAACCGGGAAATAAGCTCGATTAGAATGATCAGCTTTACACTAATATGTATAAAATAGATAACTAATAAGAAACTGCTGTATAAAAAATAAATAAAATTAAAAAAAAGAATGATCAGCTTTGATGAAAATGTAAATTGAGGATGTTTGATTAAGTATACTAGATTCATTGTTGTGTATATTATCTGAGTCAGGGGAAAACTGCAGCCTGGACAAAAGTAAACATCATTTTTAATAACTGATAGTACATACTTAGCAATTGGAAATCTATGATAAGTCTCTATTAGATAGAAGGCATCTTTCTTCCATTTGTTGAGAGTGCAAATACTGGAAGTTTAACATTTTTTATAAAACAATAACAGTGCCCCAAAAGATGAGTGTGAAGGTGCTTGGGCCTTTGGCTGATGGGAGGTTGCTAAATGCCAGTCATGGGTAGGCCGAGGAGGAAAGAATGGCCCACAGACTGGTTTTGGAACATGTTCCTGCAAAATACAGAAGTCTTGTGTTGTTTGATTGAACTTTATATATATATATTTTTCTTGCTACCAAGTTGTTAACTGATACTTCACACTCCTTCATTGTGCATGCTCTCCTCTTTGTCTCTCAACTTTCTACTTCCTGATTGTAAGGTGGCGTGGACTGGGAAGGGAGGCCTATGGCCTCTTTGTGCCCACACATAGCTAGTGGGTGGGTGTAGAGTTAGCCAGACCTGTATTCAAACTTACTATTCACCGTCATTAGCCGCCTGACCTTGGATGTCTCTGAGTTTCAAGAATCTCATTTGTAAAATGGTAAAATGGGAAGATAATAGCTAACATGGTTTGTTATAAGGATTAAATAAAATAATATATGTGTGTCTGAGGTAGGGTCTGGAACAGTATAGGCACTTGATAAATATTCAGGCCCCATCTTGCCCCTGCCTTCCCCTATGTTCTAACTTTTAAAGTAGTTCATAATATGCTCTGACAGGGAAGATTGGGAGTAAGGGATATTTTTTAGTACTTAGAATCCTTAGGGAAGCTCTATATGAAGCTGGCAGCTAGCTAATGAAGCCTGATTTCTTGGGCATTTGCCTCTAATGGCTCACTGACTTGGTAACTGAATTATTCAAAGATTTTCATAATATGTTTGAATTTCTTATATCCATTCAGTGACTAATGATTCCTAGCTGGGCCTAGAGCCTCAGCTGAGAGAGAAAAGCAGCCCTGTTCAAAAGAGGAGAATTTTTTTTTTAATTTAAGAAAATAATTATAACATCCTGATGGATACGTGCAATTATTAGTCTGCGATTTATTGAAACTGGATGATTGGATAGTGGCAGTGAATTTAGACAGACAGCTTAGGAGAGAAGTTGGTCTATTGATTTATTTTCACAGGGATTTCAAGAGCTGGTGATCACAAAACTGGTAGAAGTGCAATACCTGAATATTGCAGTTTACAGAGGGAAAAGTTATGCTGGTCATTTTTAAGCCAGAAAGCACAGTCTGAAACTTTCCCACTTGGCTAACCTCCCATTAATGCCATTACTTTATATTACCATTAAGGTTAAAAAATGTCATCTATAAAGATGCCGTATCAATTTAGGACGTTTCTGTTATAAGCTCTCATTTTTGTGCTAAGCTCTGGACTACCCATCAGTCACCAAGAGGTGCTTTTTAGATTCCTCTAAAGTGTTATGTGCCTGCTTTTAACTACAAATATGTATAAGATGTTCCTGGGGTTATCTCCAGAGAGACACCTGTGCAACTGAAAAATAACCCTATTTGAAGTAACTGCTGGATCCACTGTATTAAAAATACAGTGAGGAGAAATTGTTTCTAACTTTGTATGGGTAACTTTTTTTATTTTAATAAGAAGGAATAGTGAATTAGATAAGTTCTCAAAAAAGAAGCTATTCCTTTATCTTAATTATTTTTTTCTCACCATCAGCAATGTTCGTGTGCAAAACAACACCCCCCCCAAAAAAAGTCCACCTTTTAAATTTTGGCATACTCTCCGACCATAAAGAACTCATTTTTTCCATTGGTGGGCCAGTTGGCCAAATAGGAAAATGTCTGCCTGTAGATGCCTTCCTATTTATAGGAAGGATGTGGGGAAGGGAAGTGCCCAGATTGAGGGGATGTACATGGCTAGCCATTAATAGAATTCATGAATACCTTTGCTTCTGTAATTCAGGTGCCTTGTTAGCAAAACTCTGATGCCAGTCTGTGAGCCGTTCCTCTCCAAAATGTTGATTTCCCTTGCTACCTCATTCTCTGAAGATTGTTTCTTGGAATTTAAAAAACATTACGCACTTACTCTGTCTGCTCTCGGACAGATTATATTTAATATATATTAAATATATATTTAATCTGTCTGCTCTCAGACAGATATATTTAATATCAGTGATATTATCTGTCCAGAGCTACAGTGTTTTCCAGATTGCTTTTCTTTCCCAAGAAATAGTGTATTTTGGGAAGCACTTCATCTCAAGGGAATGTCAAAGAGAAATGTGTGCCAGCTCAGTGGCTCCCATCCTGTGGGGCTGTGGACTTTGAGGGTGAGGAGCCATGGAAAGAGTCCAAATGTTTGTAACCTTCCTAAGTACTGGATAAGTAACATGCTTCTACATGGATGTTTTGTTCTTTGTTTTTGAATGTATGTCTCTGGTTATTCTGAAGAGTAGACACATCTGCTTCAGGCTACTCCTGAGTTCTTAACTGCTTTTGGCCATTTTATGTTTACCCAGTCAATGATTACAAAAAGTATACCTACTACATGCAATTTATTAAGTAAAAATGGAGCACTCATGTTTGAAATGTTGGGGAGCCCCTACCCTACAGTGAAAAAAAGTGGAGATAATTATATTTAGAAAGCAATCAGTAAATCAGGAGAGAAAAGAGGTTTGCATAAAGACTAATGAACTGAAACAGGAAAATTAGAAAATCAATCAGTAAATCAGGAGATAGAAAAACGGTTTGTATGAGGACTAATGAACTGAAACAGAATTAGAGAACCAGGCTCATGAAATGGGAATAATGAAAGTAGGCCAGGAAACTGATTACTTAAGAGTTTTAGTTATCTACTACTGTGTAACAAATTACACTAATACTTAGTGGCTTTAAGCAACACTACCTCCTTTAATTCTGTGGGTTGACTGGGCTGAGCATGGCTACACTCATTTGCACACTGAACTGGGCTGGATGTCTAAGACTTTACAAGTCTGACACTTTGGCAGGGACAGCTGAACTGCTGGGCCTTTCTTGTTCCCTGATATCTTGGAGCTTCTCTTTCTACCTGTGGTCTCTCCAGTAGGTTGACCAGACTTCTCATATGGTGGCCCAGGTCTCCCCAAACAACAAAAGAAGAAGCTGCCAGGTCTTCGCAAGGTTCAGGTCTAGAACTGGCACAGCATCACTTTCTCCACATTCTGTTGGTTGAAACAGGTCACAGGCCAACCCACATTCATTGTAGGAAGGGACTATTATAAGGAGGGAAATACCTGTAGGCAGGGTTCATTGGGAGCCATTTTGGAGACTAGATACCACACCCAGGTATGGTCATATCAAAAGAACAATGTGGCTAGGGGGATGTTTTTGCTGGCCCTGTAGCCACTGGAGACTCACATGTCTAGTAGTGACTAGACTCTTAAGCTTAATTTGCTATTGCTAGTAATATTTTTTAACAGCCACTATATTTTTACATCATTTCTTCAAGGAGTGTCTGACTGAGCCAGTATACATGCCCATGCCCTAACTGTCAGGGAGCAGGGAGAGGGATTGTGTCTCTTGATGGTTTCTATTGTAGAAGGCAGAGACTGCCTTTTCCAGGATTTGGGCAGCCATATATCCTGGCTTGCCTGGAGCAGTCCTGGTTGATGTTGATTGTTCCAGCATAATTATTAACAGTGCCCCTTTAACTCTTAGTAGCTTTTCCACGTGGATGATAAATCATCTGTTCACCCTACAGCCAAGACCCACACAGTGGAGAATTCTCCAAAACTAGGACAGGGATTCAGATTGTAGATAACCAAAAAGTAAAAAATGCCCCCTCCTTCCCTTGTAAAACTGGCAATATAGCCCATCTTCACATGTAGGTTTCTAAGTCTTGTCAGTTGCTTCATCCTGTTCCAATCTTAAAATCTCTACAGTTTGTCCATGTTCTGTCCTGATTCTCTTTCCATTTTCCACAACCTAAGGAATAAAGGAATAAACTATAAAGTTAACTATTTCTAACACAGTCCATGTACAATATTTAGGGAAAAGGGAGAGGAAAAAAAAAGGAAATGAGTTAAAATTTGTGAGTATGAATATGACACAACAAAGAGGGAAGAAGATATATTAGAGGCAACATTCCTGATACTTGCATCTGGCATCTTACCCTGGACTTTCAGTCCTGAGTTATGAATACTGTCTGACCTTTCATATTCACCTGCCTCCCTAGAGACTCAAAGTATGAGGCAAGATTGGTGGAGTCTACATCATGAGCAAATACCTGAACTGCCACAGGGAGGGGAACATCTGCCTTTCTTTCTCTCCAGGGGTGGGAGGCAAGGTACTACTTTGCATAAGGCTCACATAATAGTGGATGCTCCCTGAGTAGGAAAGGGAACAAATGCTTATCACTCACTTTCATCTAACACTTTATTGAAAGTTGATAAAAAGGACATCAATAAGAAGGGATGAAGTAGTGGCTTTAGCTTTTTTTTTTTTTGGCGGTACGCGGGCCTCTCACTGTTGTGGCCTCTCCCGTTGCGGAGCACAGGCTCCGGACGCACAGGATCAGCGGCCATGGCTCACGGGCCCAGCTGCTCTGCGGCATGTGGGATCATCCCGGACCGGGGCACGAACCCGTGTCCCCTGCATCGGCAGGCGGACTCTCAACCACTGCGCCACCAGGGAAGCCCAACTTTAGCTTTTAAACTTATCTGGGGAATTTGAAGGCCAAAAGATTATTAGCTGAGATCTGGGGCTACTGTGCTGGAGTAATCTAAGTCAAAATGTTTGTTCAGGGGGAGGAGAGTCTTTGCAAGGGCAACAGTGGTGAGAAGTGTGATAAAGTGGTGGTGGGGAAGGGAATACTAGCTGGGTTGGAGAAACAGAGGTAGGGAGTGTTCTGAGGGGTGTGGCTTGGCAGAATATTTAGAGGATGATGTAGTTTTTACGGGATGTGGCAGAGTCAGAGTACATCTCTCCTTCGGTTTGTTAAATGCCGGTCTGAGCCAGGCTGAGGGCAAGGTGAGAGGATTGGCAGGTGCTAAAAAAAAAAGGAGGAAACATGGGTCAGATTCTTGTGATGGGTTAAAAAAATGATCTCAACACTTAGAAGTCCCTTGTGTTGAATTGTGAAACCTGAATCCTAGTCTAAGCCTGCCTCAGATTGGATATGTTACCATAGATGGTGCTTATTTCTTAATTCATAAAATAAGGGATTTAGATCAGATCAGTGAGTCCTAACATAGAGTCTCCAAATTCCAAGAGATCCTCAGTAGGAATTGGGGGTGGAGCAGAAGTCAGTTCACTGTCTGCAGTATGGATTCATAGACTACCTAAAAGGTTAATTCCTGTCGACAGGCATTAAATGTGATAAGAAGTGCTATGGGCGAAGCATAGAGTGCTATGTAAATACACTGTGTGAGACCCAGCCTATTCCAGGGGTCTGGGCAGGTCTCCTGGTGATACTTAAGTAAAAGGTGAAAACAAAAGCGAGCATGTCCAGTAATGTTTAGAAAAAATTCAGTTCTGGGGCATGACAAAGATCAGCAGATGTGGAGTGTGGATATTTCTCTATAAATGTC
Organism: Mesoplodon bidens; assembly: GCF_964165515.1. Lineage (NCBI taxonomy): Eukaryota > Metazoa > Chordata > Mammalia > Artiodactyla > Ziphiidae > Mesoplodon > Mesoplodon bidens. The sequence goes on from NC_138162.1 coordinate 90,382,819, forward strand.
CTAGTTCTAACTGTGAGGAGAACAGGGTTGTTCTAGAAAGGTTTGTAGTGTGGTGGATGGACCTAGAGTCTGTCATACAGAGTGAAATAATTCAGAAAGAGAAAAACAAATACCGTATGCTAACACATATATATGGAATCTAAGAAAAAAAAAAGGTCATGAATAACCTAGGGGCAGGATGGTAATAAAGACACAGACCTACTAGAGAATGGACTTGAGGATACAGGGAGGGGGAAGGGTAAGCTGGGACAAAGTGAGAGAGTGGCATGGACATATATACACTACCAAACGTAAAATAGATAGCTAGTGGGAAGCAGCCACGTAGCACAGGGAGATCAGCTCGGTGCTTTGTGACCACCTAGAGGGTTGGGATAGGGAGGGTGGGAGGGAGGGAGACGCAAGAGGGAAGAGATATGGGAACATATGTATATGTATAACTGATTCACTTTGTTATAAAGCAGAAACTGACACACTAACACACCATTGTAAAACAATTATACTCCAGTAAAGATGTTAAAAAAAAAAAAGACATGCTGCACAAACTATGCAGGAACTTGACAGACCTCCAGGTCTTGCAAGTTGGTCCTTTTTTCCAGCTCTTGTCTCCTTTACTGAAACGCAGTCTCTGCTGATGAACAGAGCACTTCAGCCCTGAGGTGCTCTTAGAACTCCATATAGAAATGTACCTTGATTCTGGACTTGAGACCATTACAAAATAATTGTTGAGATGCTTGAAATAGATCTCATTAAGGCTAGTATATGGCTCTGTGCCTTTCTGTCATGCCTATGGTAGTGAAGGATAGTTCTAGTTGTATTATCAAAGTTGTTCCAGAAAGCATGATGAATCAGTGACTGATTTTATTAGAATTTCAAGAACTTGGGCATAGACCCTCTTTTGTCTTCTTCCTGCTGCCACTTCAATGAAATTTATTTTTTCTTGAATATTTTGCTGATGAAACTTGATGAAGATTCTATAATTTTTCCATTTGAGGTACTATTATAGCAAGGTTGCCATAGGAAAATACCCCTCCTTCCCTTTAGATTAATTATTGTTTAGCTTTTCTCATGGACATAGGAGAGATGATTCAATAATTATTAATTCTGGTTGCCCAAGTTGACATCTTTCCTACGAATCTAACTATTCCTGAATAAAATCCTATGTGACTAGTGAAAGAAGACGCTTCCTGTGTCTCTCCTACAAAACTCAAAAGTCCAAAGTATGAAAGAAAAATATTTTGTTTTTATGAAATGCAAACTACTTTTGGTTTTATGTCTCTAGAGTTTTATAATACTGAACACTCATTATCTTTTCTCTTCCGTTCAAATCTCTTTCCTTGCCTTATGTATGCATTTTGAACACTCTGGATCACCTGTGACCAGTATTTGCCGTTTGGTGTGTCAGGGCAGTAATAAGTGCCTGTATCATACTCCACCGCCCAAACTGTGGACTTTCTGCTCAGAGGGACAAGCAAGCATAATGATATCCATCTGGGAGGGAGCTTAAAATAGTGCCCATGCGTCATTTTGCAGTTAGGAGTCTGGATATGGCTAATGGGGTGTTATCAATCAGGAGATAAAATTAAAATCCTACATTAGGAACTGCTCCTGCCAGAAAGAGTGGATTTTGTAACAGCTGTTTTCTATTAGATGCTATTGTGTTCTTTAGCAGCAAATTGCATAGATCAGAAATTAACGGTTAACAGTTTCCCCAAGTGAGGTTGTAAATGAGCCTGTTGTCCTCTGAATAAGATATTGCAGGAAGGAGAGGAAGCTATGAGCAAAGTCTTGGTGGACTTAATGGGCAGTTTTCTGCTCCCCCTTGGAGGCTAAATAGTTCTCTCAGAAGGGAATATATATATTTCTTGTGATCCTAGTAGGGAAATGACCTTTTGAACTCTGGAAGAGATGATATTAAAGCTTTTACCTGGCTAGTGTCTCCTAACAACCTGAATTCGGTTGGTTCCAGAATTCATTAAACCTTAAGGGGGAAAAATTATCTGGGGGCGGGATAGAGGGAGGAGAGAGAGAGGAAGCACCGTATCCAGCAAGCACCAAGTGTCTCAGCTCCAAATGAAGATAAGTTGTTTGAAATGAACAGTTAAGAGACAGTCCGTGCATTCTCCTGCTTATTGCAGCTCAGTAAATTAGACTTAGCATGCTCAGTCTGCTTCCATACTGATGTTCTTGCCTTATGGAAAATAATGTGCTTCTTCCCCACCCCATTTTTTTTTCTGTCTCTAACAGATGACAGTAATAATGAGAACTAAAATCACTCAAGTCAGCATATGAAAGGGAGCTGTCTATTTTAAAAAAAATAAAAAGACATATCTCAGTGCCATCTGCTGAGGTACAGTAATGTTTTGTAACAGGTTTTAGGAAGCACATTAAAAGGCTTCATCTGTGCTTGTCCTTTCCAGTTAGTCAAGATATAGTTGTGTCTCTCCTGTATGATGTGGATTATTGCATCATGTAATTATTTCTAATTTATCTCTAAAATAAGCATCTCAAATACAATTTTAATTGGGATTTCATTAGGTACTTATTATACCATGTGTCAAATGATAGTTGATTATTCTGAGAATGGATACAGAATCTGAAAAAGATAGTAGGAGAATGATGGGTACCTCTGAAAGCTGATGGTGCTCAATAAATATGTCTTAAAAATAATCAGTTGATATATAATTAACGTAATTACTGCAATTAAACTCTATTTATGGAACCCTGCTGTGTTGTTTCCCATCCTAAGCTTAAACATGATTATTGTTCTTTTGCCTAAATAAAATTAACGTAATGAGAGAAAAACAGAATAAATATAGGCCTGGATAACAGAGAGAGGAAAATATTTTCCCTTTATTAGAGAAGGATGGCATGAAGAGAAAAATTTCCTTTCATAAGGAAAAGGTGTATGAGGCTTTAAAAATATCCTTTTCAGCTAAATGAATTAGGCACATTCAATGCACAGTGAGAAGTACAGGAATAACTTGGAGATATTGTGTGTTTGGTTCCAGACCACTGCAATAAAGCAAATATCACAATAAAGTGAGTCACATGAATTTTTTGGTTTCCTAGTACATATAAAAGTTACCTTTATGCTATGCTGTAGTCAGTATAACAAAGTGTTATGTCTAAAAAAACAATATACATAGCTTAATTTAAAAATACTTTGTTGTTAAAAAAATACCAAAACAATTACAATAGTAATATCAAATATCACTGATCACAGATCACCATAGCAAATACAATAATAATAAAAAAATTTGAAATATTGCAAGAATTACCAAAATGTGACATAGAGACACAGAGTTAGCAAATGCTTTTGGGAAAATGGCACCAATAGACTTGTTCGATGAAAGGTTGCCACAAACCTTCAATTTGTAAAAAATGCACTGTCTGCAAAGTGCAGTAAAGCGAAGCACAATGAAAGGAGGTATGCCTGTAGTAGAGCTAGTAGGTGGGATAAAAGTATGTGGATCTAGCTGAAGGAAGAAGAGAGAGACTGCTGATCTGAAAGACTTGACGGTGACAAAGCAGATTGGCCACATACCCCTCATCATGTAGTTGCTGTTTTAATTTCTCTCTATATCCTCAGCACTTAGGACAGTGCTGGCTATAGTGAATACAGATAGTCCCTCACTTATGATGGTTCAACTTACAATTTTTCAACTTCATAATGGTCTGATAGTGATACACATTCAGTAGAAACTATACTTTAAATTTTGAATATTGATCTTTTCCTGGTTTAGCCATATGCAGTTCCATACTCACTCATGGTGCTGGCAGCAAACCACAGCTCCCAGTCAGCTGTGCAATCATGAGGGTAAACAACTGATACATTTACAACCATTCTATATCCATACATCCATTCTGTTTTTTTTTTCAGTTTCAGTATAGTATTCAGTAAATTATATGAGATATATATTATAAAATAGGCTTTCTGTTAGCTGCTTTTGCCCAACTATAGGATAATGTAAGTGTTCTAAACATGTTAAAGGTAGGCTAGGCTAAGCTATGATGTTCAGTAGTTAGGTGTATTAAATGCATTTTTGACTTAATATTTTCAATTTATGATGGGTTTATTAGGAGGTAAATCTACCATAAGTCGAGGAAGATCTGTACTTAAAAAATACAATGTTGCCTGACTAAGCCTAGGTCAAGTCTGTCTTGAGTGACAATGACCACGCATGGTTTACAGGAGGAATATGGAAAAGCAAAGGAAGGGAAGAAAAATCAACAGACTCAACTAAATGTGTTCCCCTGATCAAAGTAAGCATTCCTAACTTCTGCTTCCAGGTAACATGGGCCAATAGGTATTGGATTTACTCTCCTACCTGAATCAACTTGAAAAATTAACAGATATATATATGGAACAATGGTTTCAAGACACTGAACATCAAGCAATAAAGGACAATTTCCTGAGAAATGAGAAGCAGATGAGGAAGGCCATATGATTGCCCCAGCTTGCTTCCTAGAGAGAGTTTTCAGGTTGTAGCACAGTGAGGAAGAACTCAGGTAAAACTGGGTAATCTCCCTGAGTTAATGAGACAGAGTGGGGAATCTGGAGAGATCAAAGCAGCTCCAGTTTGTAGGACAGAGGATGAGAGGAGAGATCTGTATAGAGAAAGAACTTCAGAGATCTGCAGCTCTCCTTTGAGGCTTCACATGAATAATTATCAGCGCATGCTATTGAGGAAACTTCCTGAGGCCATGGAAAGCACCACCTGAAAGAATTAGAAGGAATAATCACCAGGACACACATAGGGCTGGGAATTGTTCCTGTTTTTACCAGGTAGAATAGTTCCTGTTATTACTCACTCTAGAAAAGGTGAGAATATAAGGTCATTCAGAGGGTTTTAACTCAGTAATGTGGCAAAATTAGCTGTAGACTAAACTCTGCTCTGTTCCCGCATAACAAAGTTTAAAAGAAAGACCCAAGAGGATCATGTCTTCATTCAGATTGCTATAACAAAAATACCACAGACTGGGTGGCTTAAACAACAAACATTTATTTTACCACAGTTCTGGAGGCTGGGAAGTTCAAGATCAAGGTGTGATCAGATTTGGTGTCTGGTGAGAGCTATCTTTCTGGTTCATAGATGGTTGTCTTCTTACTGTCTCCTCATATGGCAGGGTGAGAGAGCTCTCTGGGGTCTCTTATAATTGGCATTAATCTCATTCATGGAGCTCTATTCTCATGACTTGATCACCTCCTAAAGGCTCTGTCTCCTAATTCCATCACTTTAGGGGTTTGGATTTCAGCTTATGAATTTTAAGGACATAAATGTTCAGTCCATAACAGATCGAATTGTTTGCAATCAACTTAATTGTGTCCAAGAACAAAGCTCAAGACTATATATAGGGACACACAAATATCTAGCACCTAACAAGGTAAAATTCACAATGTTTGGCATCCAATTAAAAATTAGTAAGCATTCAAAGAAGCAGGAAAATATTGCCCATAATAAATAGAAAAGTCAATCATTTGAGAAGCCTAACTTACCTTATCACAAAGTGAGGGGAGAGTCAAATCCTCTCCCTAAAAAACAAGTATAAAACTGGACAATATTGTCAAAAACAAACATTTTGTGGCCCTTGAAGTCAACCAAAGGCAAAGAAACAAATTGAGAAGTACTTATTCATGAAAAACTGCTGAACTTCAGATCAAAGCATTGGGAATCAATCACATTCTTGACTGGAGCTTTTTTCATCTTTCCTACTTTGGTAAGTATAGTGGTTTTACTATGTGGGGCAGGCTCTGAAGGCAGCAGCTTTGCTGCCAGAAGGGACTCACTTGATTTTGGGTGGAAGGTGAAAAACCCACCCTCAACAGCATTCTCAGTGAAAGTAATGATCCTGGAAGCATGCAAATGAGGAAGGCCAGCAACTGCTCATTTGAGGTGTAGTCCCATTTGGGAAAAGCGGCAGGTCAGTGACCAACCAGGCATTAAATAGAGAGATCCTAGGTATGAGATAGTCATAGAGGCGGCTGGTAATATCTCTGCACATTCCTGGCTGCCTTCATTTTGCATGCACATGTGAGACCAAAGAGAGTCCAATATATCCAAATAACCCCTGGCAAATTGAGACACCTCACACTTGTGCAGAGTAGATGCAAGAAAATAAATACTGGGGTAGGACAGAAAGTCTTTGAACTTTGAATGAACCCACACACAGAAGCAATAATAAACAGTAGAAAGCTTATTCGTTCAAAGTGATTGAGTATAACCTCTCATGAAACATTGATTGACCGTTAAGCCGTGCAGACACAGGGATGACCTCAAGGAAGCCAAGCTTAAAAATAAATCAAGAATTTAAAAAATTACTGAGAAGAGATACCAGAAGCTACACATGGCAGGGGAAACCAATTCCATAGGTTGACAGAAAGTAAATTTCTAAAACAAGAAAACACAAAAAAACTACCACCAACACAATCTAGAATTACTATAAGACACTATCTAAAATGTCCAATTTTCAACAAAAATAATGAAACATTCAAAGAAAAAAGAAAGGGTGATCCATACTCAGGGGAAAAAAGCAGTCAATGGAAACTAAATAAGTACAGATGTTAGATTTTTCATACAAAGCTTTCAAAACAGCTGTTATAAATATGTTAAAAGAATTACAGGAAACCATGCTTAAAAAATTAAAGGAAATTATGATGCCAATCAGTCAGTAATTAGAGACTATCAGCAAAGAGATACAAAATGTAAAAAAGAACTACATGGAAATTTGGGAGTTGAAAAGTATGATAACTGAGGAAAAGTTCATGAGAGGGGCTCAGCAGAAGATTTAGGAAGAATCAGCAAACTTCAAGTAGGTTAGTAGAAATTATCCAATTTGAAGAACAGAGAGAACAAAGTTTGAAGAAAATGAACAGAGCTCCAGAGACCTATGAGTCAAAAGCAAGTTTATCAGCATAAATATAATGGAACTTCCAGAGGGAGAAGAGAGAGAGGAAGGGCTAGAAAGAATATTTTTAAAAGTAACAGCAGAAAACTTCAAAAATTTGATTAAAAAGTGACTCTAGAGATACAAGAAGCTCAACAAACACCAAGTAGGATAAATACAAAGAGATATATACCTAGTCACATCTTAGTCAAACTGAAAGAGGAAATCTTGAAAGCAGCAAGAACAAAAAGACTCATCAAGTATAAGGAAACCTTAATGAGATTAACAACTGACTTCTTATAAGGAATAATGAAGGTCATGAGGCAGTGAAATGATAAATTCAAAATGCTGAAAGAAAAAAAAACCTGTCAACCAAGAATTCTATATCTAGGAAAACTAGCCTTTAGAAATGAAAATGAAAAAGAGACATTCTCACATAAATAAAGGCTGAGAGAATTTGTTACTAGCAGACTTGTCTTACAAGGAATACTAAAGGAAGTCTTTTAGACTGAAAGGAATGACATTAGATGGTAACTGAAATCCACAAGAATTAATAAAGAGCATTACACATGTTTAAAGTAAGTGGGTAAATATAAGACTGCACAAATATTTTTTTCTTTTCTTAAATTCTTTAAAAGGCATTAGAGTATATAAAGCAATAATTATAATATGTTGGGTTTATAACATACATATATATTATAATAATAGCACAAATGCAGTAAAGTTTCTGCATTTTAAGTTAGTATTAGTTTGAAGTAGATTATGATAAGATACATATTATAATCCCTAGATCAATCACTAAGAAAAGAACTAAAAATATATAGTAAATCGGGACTTCCCTGGTGGTCCAGTGGTTAAGACTTTGCCTTCCAATGCAGGGGGTGCAGGTTTGATCCCTGGTTGGGGAGCTAAGATCCTACATGCCTCATGTCAAAAAACCAAAACGTAAAACAGAAGCAATATTTTAACAAATTCAATAAAGACTTTAAAAATGGTCCACATCAAAAAAAAAAACTTTAAAATATATAGTAAAAAGATCAACTGATGGACTTATGCTTCTGCAAAATATAGAGAAACAGGGACCAGATTTACCCTTTCACCTGAAATAACCAAGGAGAAAAGCCCCACTCAGTCCAAATGTATGAAACAATGGTTTTCAAGACACTGAACATCAGGAAGGAAGAATTAGAAAAGAATATGCGGAAACTTTTGAGGGTAATGGATATGATATATTCATTATCCTGATTGTGGTGATGGTTGGCATCATTTATGTGTATGTATTTCAGATCTTATCAAACTGTCCAATTTAAATACATGCAATATATTATATGTCAGTAATATCTAAATAAAACTGTTAAAAGCATTTTTGCTAACATGGATCCTTACCTTTAAAACACATATACACAAATATACACATATACACAAATGTACAATACATACACAACTTTTTGGGGGAGGGATTATAAAAGTAACTCATGTTAACTTGAAATTCTCCTCATGGAACACTTTTCCATAATTTGGAAGTAATTTGGAAAATGGATAATTTGAAAGATATGGAAAAGTAGATGCAGTTTATATCCTGGAAAGTTTAGCCTTTAAATCTAGCAGTATATTAAAAATACCACACAATATAATTTGAAAAGAAAGTACTATTTCATGAGTCTAGTGGCTTTATAAAAAATAAACTCTCTCAGACTCACCTAATTTCCTTTTATAAGAGAGTAATATATAGAGGAAGAGGGAAGGGCTGGCCTATTGCAGTTTATTCCAGGTAAGAATCAGTATTGGCTGTGGTGATTTAGGTTGGGGAATAGATTAAAGAAGGGTTGGAAGAAAAAAGAAATTTCCACGCATAGCATCTAATTATAGTTCTGGAGGTTAATGAGAAGGAGTCAAAGGTTGTTGAAGTCTCTATCTTGGATGACTGGGTAGGTGTGTTGTCATGAGATGAGATAAGGATTATCAGAAGAGCAGGAGGTTTAAGGGAGGAAAGAGATAATGATTTTGGTCTTAAGCATAACATAGGGATTTTCTTTTGTATTACATATTTGAGAAATGTATAGGCATTAGTTTCTCAGACTTTCCTCTGAAAATATTCATATAAAAATGACTTTGTGCATAGAAGGGTGTTTTGTTAGATCCTGAAACTTTGGTTCTCTTCTGTAGCAATGATGGAGATTGAACTCCAGGGTGAACTGTCTGGTGACTTTGTAATCAGTCAGTCAGCATGTATTTATTGAGACTCTCTGTGCCAGAAATAGTGCCAGGTTCAGAAAAATGAGAAATATAGACAATGTTTTTACCTTCATAGGCCCTTTTCCTGGAGATTTGGAAATTTGCAGAGGCATCAGTCTGAAGGTTAAAATGGAACATTTTAGCCCTTGATTTTGCAGTCACTGTTAGAGATGGAGACAAGTGGTTTGGGGGCAAGATCCAGGACTACAGAATTGAGATGCCTCATGTGGTCAGGGATCTAACTCACTGGGGCATGTGACAGCTCTGATTCTGCTTCATTCAGCTTCAGGCTTTGCTTCATTAAACTCAGGAAAATGCCTAGATTCCTAATTACAGAAGGCAGGGGAGAGTATGTGGAAAGTCTGGGTATACTGAGCATTTTCTGTGGAATCAAATTATGGCATAAGTGCTACCACAAAACCAGGCTATAGTTACAGCAATTACAGTGGTAGTTCTTTGAAAGGCAGAATGAATATGGTACTCTTTGGTTCTCCACAATAAGATTTCATTCCACATTACTGACTTGATATCTGTCTTTTTAAAATTTATTTTATTGAATTATAGTTGATTTACAATGTTGGGCTAATTTCTGCTGTACAGCAAAGTGATTCGGTTATACATATATATTCTTTCCCATTATACTTTATTATAGGATTTTTTTTTTTTTTTTTTTTTTGTGGTACGCGGGCCTCTCACTGTCATGGTCTCTCCCACTGCAGAGCATAGGCTCCGGACGCGCAGGCTCTGTGGCCATGGCTCACGGGCCCAGCCGCTCCGCGGCACGGGGGACCCTCCCAGACCGGGGCACAAACCCGCGTCCCCTGCATCTGCAGGCGGACTCTCAACCACTGGGCCACCAGGGAAACCCGTATTATAGGATATTGAATGTAGTTCCCTGTGCTATACAGTAGGACCTTGTTGTTTATCCATTCTACATCTAATAGTTTGCATCTGCTAACCCCAAACTCCCACTGCATCTCTTCCCCACCCCCCAATCTTGGCAACCACACGTCTGTTCTCCATACCTGTGAGTCTGTTTCTGTTTCATGGATTAGATTCCACATATGTTATTGATATCTGTTTGATATGAATGGTATCAGTGTTAAATTTGTGCTAAAAAATTTGAATTAGTGAGACATTTAGTTCTGAAGTGGATTTTTCCTGAGACCTTCTTGAATCTTCTTAATTAAACATTTACCCATGCTCCATATTCTGGGGGAAGAAAGGTGGTGTCATTATTTTAAATAATCTAACACTCATTACTCTCTGGGTAGATTTAATAACACAGGGGCAATTATTACTGTATTACTTCTGTACATTTTTGACTCAACAATTTAAAGAGTAAACTATTAAATTGTTTAAATAGGTTTTGTCTAACATTTAAATTAGTTAAGGCAGATTTTGTTTATTAAATGCTAATTATTTCAAACATATTTTGGTTGCTTTAAGGATGGCATGTGAGGGCTTCCCTGGTGGCGCAGTGGTTGAGAGTCCGCCTGCCGATGCAGGGGACACGGATTCGTGCCCCGGTCTGGGAAGATCCCACATGCTGCGGAGCGGCTGGGCCCGTGAGCCATGGCCGCTAAGCCTGCGCGTCCGGAGCCTGTGCTCCACAACGGGAGAGGCCACAACAGTGAGAGGCCTGCGTACCGCAAAAAAAAAAAAAAAAAAAAAAAAAGAATGGCATGGATTACCAAAAATCAGTCAGCCCACACTAAATGTTGAAAATAATATATTTGCTTTGAATTTATAATTGCTTTTTATGGCTATCCTGAATTTAAATGCATTTAAATAAATGAAATTTTGTGGAAGATTTTTAATACCTCAAAACCTCAGTGATATTTGGCAGCAGTGAGAGGGTCACATAGATGTATAACTCTGAGAATTAGTTGTAATATAAGTTTTGAGGTTTAGGTCACAAGTTCAAGCTGACATCAAATTTATAATGACCAGTGTTGATTACCATCTGAGAGCTACTTTATTGGTGCTTGAAGTGATTGGATGGTCTCAAAGTAACTTTTCTATTTCTTACCTTTTTTTTTGGTAAAATATTCTTTCTGCAAATATCAAAAAGTCACTTTTTTTTCATTGTTTAAAAATCACAACTGTAACTTGGAGAAAAATTGAATAAATAGGAATCATTTGTTTGCTCTTATTTGAGAAAGAATTTTAAATACTGCAGTTATTTAGGCCCAACATTTAAAGATTGGTGGATTTTATTTTCTTGTCTTTTGCTTCTAGTTTAAGGGAGACCATATCAATAAAATCTATTTTTCAAGAAGGGAAATACACCTGAAATTAATTTCATCTGAATTTAGGGGTCTAAGGGTGCATGAGTATGGCCTGGAAACTAATGTTTGGCCTCTTAAAGCGTTAGCCATTTTTAAAATCAGAGTTGGCACCTGAGTAGTTTGGGACTTGACTCATGAATGACACACAAAAAAATCCTGTATGCATATTCACATCAAGCAGGATGACCACTCATGGCTGCACAGGTTGTTCAGTGAACTCCATGGGAGCTATTCACATAAACTGGTAATGGCACCCTCTGGAGTTGTTCATTGCTGTCCAGTGTTGAACCTCTATAAGTCTATCCAGTGGCTTTTACAAGGTTTTCATTTTACATGTTATTTCTTTTCTGTCTGTTTAGTTTTCTATGGCTTAATTTATTCAGAGATTCACATTCTTATTGTTTAGTATTTTTAGTATTATTACACACTAGCTAACTATTTGCACCCCCATTGCTTCATTAGTATGAATGATCTGATTTCAGTTTTTCACACATTGCCTCAAGTAGTGAAAATACTCTGTCTACACACACACACACACACACACACACACACACTGGTACAGGTACACCGAAAGCAGTGTTAGTGTTTCTGGAACAAACATTAATATTTAAAACAGTGCTTCACAGGGAGATCAGCTCGGTGCTTTGTGACCACCTAGAGGGGTGGGATAGGGAGGGTGGGAGGGAGGGAGACGCAAGAGGGAAGACGCAAGAGGGAAGAGTTACAGGGATATATGTATATGTATAACTGATTCACTTTGTTATAAAGCAGAAACTAACACACCATTATAAAGCAATTATACTCCAATAAAGATGTTAAAAAATTAAACAGTGCTTCATTCAGTAGAACTGTTTTGTTTTCTTCCTTCTATTATTTTCCTCTTTTTCTGGTGTCTTTTCTGGTGTCGAAGAAGTTTATGGCAACTGAATAGCTAAATATTGATTTGAAATCACTATGTGTTATCATACGAATGAAATCATAGAAAACAGAATTTCAGAAATATTAACCTACACCTGACCTTTTTTCTTTTGATATGCTTACATTCCTAGTGTTTAAAGTCACAACTCCCCAAATTAGCATATGATATTTCATCCGGAGTTTTTTTTTCAAACTCATGGTTTCTAAAGATTCTTCCATATTAAAACATCTTTAAAACATCTTTATAATTGCATAATTTGTCTCCAATTTAGGAATTTTTGTATCTACTTTGGGTGATTATTTGTTATTATCTCTTAATATAACAGAGATAAGAGATACAGATCTAAAGAAAAGCATGTGAAACCCTTTATTGTCAATCTCAGTCTGTTCTCAGTACTTGAAACCCACTCAGAGTTGTACATCTCGTGGCACTTTCCCAGTGTAAATTTTCTGTAAAACTTCCTCCCATAAACTGTAACTTTAGTTATTCTCATAATGATTGGTTTAGTCTTTTATGCCATAATTTCTGTATTCCTTTTTCCATTTGTCTAGGGTTGTAGATAGTACTTTGCTTATTGGTTTTCTTGGCTATAAGTTGCAGGTTTACCTCTTGAGACTCAGGAGAAATTACACTTGTGTTCTTTTTCAGTCTTCTTTAAATACATCTACACTGCTTTGGCGTTTTACGATTCATTCACCATTGCTTCCAATTGATATTATTCCAATTCAACAAAACCATTCTCTTGGCTTTGCTGAGTTCATCATTGAATTCATACTTCTATCAACTGGGAGAGATACTGGGAGAATCGACTGTGAATGTAGTGCTTGATCTGTATGGAATTGTACCAAGCCTTCTGGAGAGTGCAGTTTTTCTAGAAATTGTGTGTGAGTGTGTGGTTGATTGAGGCAAGTCAGTAATGTCACAAATATAACATTGAGATTTGAGAAGGCATTATGACTGCAATCCATGTCAGTTAGCATATTTACTATATCATTACTGTGAAATGTACTGGTGTAGAATGTATTTGAGAGAAATTCATAGGCCTGTAGTGGATGTCCTAATAATATAACAAGGGACGAATTTGAACAAGTTAAGGGGGGTATGGTCACATTAGAACAGGAGCCTAACTTGTCATTCCAGCTCCAGCCATACCAATACTTTATCTCAAATTCTTTATCCTCCTCTCTTTTGAATACCCCTGTTGGAAGCTAACTGTTGTTGGGGATAGTTTGGGTGTAGCAGCTAGACTAGTTTAAGTGGGGGCAACATGTTAAATTGTGGAAAGTGCAGGTTGTGCTTTTACAAACCATTATCTCTCACAAAAGTCTGTGTCTAGTACTGCCATGTCTTTTAATCTATAATCGTCTGTCTCCACCTGCCTCCTGAGCACCTCGGTGTGGATAAATGCCATCTCAAAGTCAACAGGTTGAAAATAGCTCACTGTGTTCTTCCCCCAGTCAACTTTTCCTTTACTTCCCTGTCTTTATAAATGATATAATAATTTTTTACACGCACTGAGGATTAAAACTTATCACATATAACCCCTCCTTCTTTTTCAATCACTATATCCGATCTATCAAGAGTCCTAGAGATTCTCTTAAAACATTCCTTCCATTGTATATTTCACATTTCCCTTGCCAGCCCTTTATTTCAAGCCCTTAATACTTCTCATGTGGACCCTTTCAAAAGTTAGGTAAGGAATATCAACCCTCACTTCCTACTTCCCTTCCAATCCATAATATTCAAATAGGCAGATTAATCTTCTTTACTAAAACATAGCTATCGTTATACCATCCCCTTGTTAAAAAACACTTAAAGACACAATTGCCTGCCAAATTAATTACACAAGAAGATGACGAGAACAAGAGGAAATGGAGGCAGTGGCTAGAGCTAGAGTATAATCAAGTTTATACATATCACATGAGCACGTATTTATTTATCATCTACTAAGTACAAGAAATTATGTGCTAGTAGGTAGTATGTGATAAGAGAATATGAAGGGAATATAAGGTAGATTATCTGCCCATGAAGAATTTATATTTTAGTTAATGATATAAGATTGCGTGCAATGCTAAATAATAATAAAATAGTTAAATTGACAAGAGATGTCATAATACAAAACAATAGCTTGCTGATGAATTTTATAATTTCTATAAATTTTAGAGGACACAGTGATCAGTTTGGACTGAGTGAGCTTTATAGAACCGATAGGACTTGAATGTTTCAGAAGCAGCATATTTTGATTTGAGTGAAGGGTGAAAATAAAGGATTGGTAAAATAAAGCAGGACAGGCTGGTAGGGACTCAGAATAACTGTATGGAACAATAGATTTTCAACTAGTTAACATGGTCATGGAGGGGGTACCGTGTGAGAACTAGTACCTGCCTTGTGAAGGAGGATCAGATTAGTAATTTGCTGGGGAGCTATGATTAGGAACTCACTGGAGAAACTTAAAGCAGACAGGTTAGAGGAAAAACTGAAGTCAGGACCTTGACATTTGTCCTCAGATCCCATATTGAATGCTTTAGTAAATCCCTTCAGCTCTTTCTTCAAATTATGTCCCCCCCATACTTTTTATCCTGCCATCTGCTCCAAGCCAACACCACTTTTTAAATTAGGGGCTGTGGCAGTAGACCTCATCCAGCATCCTTCCTTCCGTTCTTACCCCAGCCCCCGCCCCCACCAAGCCACCGTCTTTCACCACACAGTAGCCTTGGTTTACTTTCAGAAACTCAGAACCCTCCAAATGGTTCATCGTGTCACTAAGAATGAAAGCCCAAGTCCTTACCACGGTGTGCAGAGCCCCATATGATCTGGCTGCCAGCTACCTTCCTACCTCATTTCCTCTCAGTTCCTGCCTCATTCGCTCTTGGCCTACCACACTCACTTTCTTGTTTTTTGAACACACCAAACTCGTTCCTCCTCAGGGCTTTGGATGTGATATTCTCTTTGCTCGGGGCACTCTTCTCCAGTTAGC
Organism: Mesoplodon bidens; assembly: GCF_964165515.1. Lineage (NCBI taxonomy): Eukaryota > Metazoa > Chordata > Mammalia > Artiodactyla > Ziphiidae > Mesoplodon > Mesoplodon bidens. The sequence goes on from NC_138162.1 coordinate 90,398,126, forward strand.
TGAGTGGCTTGCTTCCATAATCCTTCAGGTTACCTCCCCAGAAAGATATTCCCTGATCCCCCATCAAACATTCATGCTGACCACCCTATCACTTTGTAAATCCCTTATTCTTTATATTTTTCCCATAGCACTTATATGCCTGACAGGGTATATATTTATTTATTTGTTTATCATCCACCTCTTTCCACCAAAATATAACTCCATGTGGGCAGAGATTGTTTTTCCTCTGCTGTATCCCAAGCACCTGGAACAGTACAAAATACATATTAGGTGTTAAAAAATATTAAATAAGCTGAGGATTAATCCAATGAAACAGAGGAACCTGAGGAAAAAACAGCCATGATAGCCCTTAAGGGGGTTAGAAGTTCCAAATTCTAGATGGTGGGGATACAGTATCCTGCTCTCATTCTCCTGGGAAAACAGACAGTAAGTAAACAAATATGATGATTTTAGCGGGATAAGACCTATGAAGAAAATCTTAAAAATTGCAAAGCAATAGAAAGTGGTGGGAATGGAGTACAGGGCATTAGATGGGGGTAGTTAGGGATACATTCTCTGAGGAGATAATAGTTGAGCTGAGACCTGAATGATAAAGTTCCAGCCAAGTAACTGGGGGACAAGAATTCTTTGCACTAGGAAGAACCAACCAAAGGTTCTAGAGTTCCCTTGGGTGCTGTCCCAGGGCAGTCTTTTCTTGCTATAAATGACCCTTGCTCATTCATGAGTGTGCTAGGGAGGAAATGCAGGGGAAGTGGGGACTCCTGGGATTCCATTTTGCCTTTGTGGGAGTGCTAGCTGTGTCTTTTTAGATTTATGAGTTCTCTTTGACTGTTCTCCTTGGGATTTACTGAAGACTCTGTCAGGGAGCCATTATATATGTAACTCTTAAGTGGTTTGAGATGGGCAGACAAATGCCCATCTGCAGGAAGGGAAAAGGTTAGTGTTACTGATAATCCCCCAGATCAGTCCAGCACACAATTTAAAATGGGGGACGCATTGATAGAAATAAAACATTTCACTTGTTCTTTTATTAACCTATTATGAGATTTCAAGCACTCTTACCTCCTCCCAATTATGGGGTTTCCAGGGTCTCAGATGTGCTCAAGAATAAGACCTATTGTTTGCCATATCTTCTTTTCTCTATTTGTTCTAGTCTTTTTAGTGTATTGTAAAGTTTTCTTCACATAGATTGTTCATGTTTTGTTGTTTATCCTTAGATATTTCATTTTTTGGTTATTATTGTAAATAGGCTTTTTTCTTCTTTTATATATTCTATCTGGTTGTATAAATGCAGACTATTGATTTCTGTACATTTGGCTCTTCTTATCTGGAGGTTCTGCATCTGCAGGCTCAACCAACTGCAGATCAAAAATATTTTAAAAATCCAGGAATTTCCAAAAAGCAAAACTGGAGTTTGCCACACACCAGCAACTGTTTACATAGCATTTACATTGTATTTACAACTGTTTACATAGCATTTACTTGTATTTACAACTGTTTACATAGCATTTATATCATATTAGGTAGTATAAGTTATCTAGAGATGATTTAAAGTATACAGGAGGATGTGCATAGATTATGTGAAAATACTACACCATTTTATATAAGGAATTGGAGCATCTGCAGATTTTGGTATCTGCGGGGGATCCTGGAACCAGTCCCCCATGAATGCTGAGGGACAACTGTATGTTAATTCTGTAACTAGCCATTTTGCAAATTTTCTCATTGTGTATAATAATTCTGGGACTTTCCTTTAAAATATTAGTCATCAGTTCAACATAGATTCATAGAAGGGTTAATAAGAAATTCTGATTCATTCATTAGCAAATATTCATTGAATGTCTACTATATGTCAGGGAATCTTCAAGGCCCTAGATATCAGGGCCATCATTAGCCAGGAAGGTTGGGTTTTTTTGTTTTTTTGTTTTGTTTTTGTTGTTGGTGTTGGTGGTGGTGGTGAGAATTAGCTTCCTCAAAAGATTTTTCTTATGGAAAATTGTCATAATATCCTGATTTTATTGAGATATACTGCCTTTGCTGGATAAGTTTGGTAGTAAACCTACAAATCTATGTCTATGAATTGAATCACATCTTCTTGGATGTCATGCCATTGTGCAGTGCATAGCCTGCACATGCAAATACAGCAGCCAAGGAAACAGCAGTGGATAAAATAGTCAAGAATTCTACTCTTACAGGGCTTACCTTCTGCCAAGGAGATACGGTTTTTGCCAGCACATTGAGCTTGCAGGGATCATGGAGTGTATTCCTAAAATCATCTTTATTTTGCCTGCTACTATCTCTTTAAACCTATTTAGTGGAAGTCATCCTTTCCCTGACTTCTTCATGAACACTCTGGTAGTCCTATGGCCTTTCTTGTCACTCTCAGGTAATAAACTATTTTAGTCATTGGAAGCTGAGAGCACAGTCTCAACTTACATCTTCCCCATGTTCCCTAGGTGAAAACCTACCATCTGAGAAAGAGTATGGTTGGCTTCTTCTCTTTTTGTTTTTGACCTTCTCTTCTACTGATAAGTTAGTTGCTGTTCTGATTCCTCCAACATTGGAGTATTGAGGTGGAGGAAAGGAAATGGGATCAGGAAATCCTTACTTGACTGATGCTGTTGAGGCAGCTTCTTTTCTGCCTGTGGCCCATTTCTCACACATTGTTTTTCTGACAAACTCTGGGAGTTTGGGTTGATCCTAACATAGTTACCTCTGCCATCAGAGCAGCCAGCAGCCAGTCTTTAACCTATTAGGCTTCTCAGATGACAGTCAGACTCGTTTCATTCGCCATTCAAAACCTAAGGGTCACGTAGCAGACTCCAAGAGCTTCAGTTGAAATCTCTTGTACTAGGCTTGGGTTTGGGAAGCAGCATTCCCCCACATACATATCTCTTCTTTTTGGGAGTCCAGGAGAAGGAATCATCATGGTTCGGCTCTCAGTAAAATAACCCTCCTCACAAAAACCCCCTCTCTCCATTCTTTCATCTTTTTAATTTCATTTTTATAAATCTATCATCTTATCACTTGCTACTAAAAAAGTGGTCTGTGGACCAGCAGTATCAATATTGCTGGGAGCTTATTAGAAATGCAGAATATTGTGCCCTCCCCAGACCTGCTAAATCACACTTTGCATTTTAACAAGATCTGCAGGTGATTTATATGCACATTCAAGTTTGAGAAGTACTGATCTAATCTATTTTTAGTCTCTTACTTTAAAGTTTCTTTTGGTAATCTTCCTCATACTTCATGTTGATATCTAATATCTGTCATATTTTGGAACCTCAATGGAAACTGATAATTTGCCAGGTTTTTACCTAGACAATAAGCAAAAAAAAATTTTTTTAATCAGATTGGGATAACTTCTATGAAGAAAATATATAAGGGTAATTGTTATGAGTTGAATTGTGTTCCCCCCAAATTCATATCTTGAAATCTTTATCCCTGCTACTTCAAAATGGGACCTTATTCAGAAACAGGGTCATTGTAGATATAATTAGATAAAGGTGAACTCACATTGGAGTAGGGTGGGCTTCTAATTCATTATGACCAGTGTCCTTATGAAAAGGGGAGGATTTGGACACAGATACACACACAAGGAGCACATGATGTGGAGACAAAGGTTCAGATTGGGGCACTGCTCTACAAGCCAAGGAATGCCAAAGATTGCCAGCACACTGCCAGAAGCTGGGAAAGAGGCACAGATTTTTTTCTCACAGCCCTCAAAAGGAACCAACCTTGCTGACACCTTGATCTTGGATTTCCAGCCTCCAAAACTGTGAGACAATAAATTTCTGTTGGTCAAGCCACCCAGTTTGTGATAGTTTGTTATGACGACCTCAGTGTGCTGTGTGACTAGGACCTCAGTGAGTTAGAACTAGGATGGAACACAGGAGATGGTCACGATTTACAGAGGAAGGTCAAGAAACATGGAAGGGTTAAATTAAGGCTCACTCAGAAGAGAGGGAGAACTAAAAGTAGAACCCACTTCTTCTAATTCCCAATTGCATGTAGCTTCTGCTGGTCCTGCTGCAGCATTCTCCAGAACCTTTGTGGACAGTGAATATATATTTGTTGATGTGACAACATCAAAACATTGTCTTGCTTTGGAAAATGTAAAGTGAAGAGAAAAAAGGCAGTGTCTGGTAAGTGGAAGTAATTCTCAGCAGCTGAATTATTACCCAGTTAGCACTAAGGAATTTTGCTCAAGTAGTGAGAATGAAAACATATTGAAACAAATAACCCAAGTTTTCCATTCTAGTTCGAGAAGATGAGGACTTGGCTTGTTATTAATATTCTCCGCTTGATTGCTTCTTTCTGTTGTGCTAGAGATGAAAGTGCCCTGTGGTCCTACTCAAGCAGCTCTTCATTAATCTGCAGACAGGGCTGGAGGAATGACCGATGCGGTGCAGAGCCTAGCAGGCTGGGGACACATGGGCATTGGTGGGAAGCCTAGAGACATGCCAACAAAACTGTAAGGCAGGCGAAGTTCCCTTTTCATACCCTCTTTGTTCCCTTTTCTGCAGATACCTCACTCCTTTAAGAAGGACTAGTTTTTAATGATTGCCTTGTATATTCACATTAAATTCTCACAACACAAATTGATATAAATATTTTTATCTCTACTTTCCTAAACAGGCCCTTGGGGCTCAGAGGTTAAATCACTCACTTAATGGAACATCTTAAAGTTAACATAAATAGTTTGTTGCAGATGTGGACTCTTCCAGACAGGCTGCCTACACTCAAATTCCAGCTTCACCCCTTACAAACTGTGGGACCTTGGGCAATTACTTAAACTTTTCCATACCTCCGTTTTCCCATCTGTAAAGTGAAGGTAATAATGCTAATAGTTCTTATTTCCTGGAGTTGTTGAGAGGATTAAATGGATCACTCTGTATAGTATTTGAAACATCACCCAACATAAGAGGATGCTGTAGGAGGAGCATGAACCCAGGCCTGTTTGACTCCAAGACCAGTGTTCTTTCCATGGTGCACAAGCTACTTCTCTCAGTGCCCAGCTGCCCTCATGACACTTGTCCATTCTTCAGATCTTTCTCTCCTTTTCCTCCCACCAAACTTACCTCCTCTGAACTCCAATTCCTCATGAACTACCAGGTATTTGGATTAGTTAACTTGATACATTTCTGCAGGCTAACGTGTTAATGAGTGCTCCTGGACTTGATGGTGTGCTTTTTGGTATGGTGGCAGTTTGAGTTGTGCAGACTTGGAATGGGCTGTCTTATAAAGTAGATGTTGGACAGTCACTGGTACGGGGACTGGACAGGGGATACACGAGCTGGGGGAGGGTTGGCTCTACTTTTCTACGCAAAGCGAAGACCCATGCGGGAAGGGCAGCCATTACTGTGGACTCCGGAAGCTAGACCTTTGTGCCATCAGGGCTTTGCTTTACCTCTCAAATCTTGCCATTTGTTAGAGACCTTTTTCACTTGCACATAGGCTAGCCAGGCCTGGTTGGGGTGGAAAGGAGCAAGTCATCTAAATAAAAGCTGGTCACTTCAGAATCTTTGTAGAAACTGATTTACTGTTTCCATAGTCATTTGTTGTTTTAACCATTCAAGGTTTCCATTCTTGGATTAACATATTTTGGGGGTGCTTTTCTCAAGCCAAAATGATCATTTATTTTAAATGTATTTTAAAATTTATCTCAATCTATTCGTCAAGAGTAGGTACATGAAGTTTAGTTTGCCAATTAAACAATTCCTTGTTCAAAAGACCGTTTCTGCCTAAATCTTGCCAGCCTAGAGAAGGTTTTAAATGCAAACTCAGCCTGCCCTCCTATAATGGTGCAAGGAGAGTGCACTGGAAAGAAAAATTTTGGTGGGAATCAGAAAAGAAACTGACGAGCACCTCTCCTGCTGCTGAAAACTGAACTAAGAAGGGGAGTGGGCTAGAGAGCCACAGATTTTTTAAGGAAGCAAAGCTTGTGTGTGTGTGTGTGGGGGGGGGTGTGGGTGTGGGTGTGGGTGTGTGTGCACGTGCACGCATGCGTGCACACGCTTTATTTCTACTGACAGATGGGTCTTAGCTACCAAACTTGGAAGAAATGTAGGCAGTAAATCAGTTTTCCCATTTCATGACAGACTTTATCATGAAAGATGATTCTAAATGTAAACACAGTGGGTAAAATGCCACTTAGAGGGAATTTAATAAACATACTAATTTAGACCTCAGCAAGAGAGCACCTAAATATCAAATACCACAAATCAAATATTCAGGATATCTTTTTTAATCTAAGAGGAAACAGAACTCTTTATTCTAATCTTGCTGTAAATCCTTTGGCTTCCTAAAGTATGTGATCTTGTTAAATTAAAGGATTAAAGTGAATGCATCCTTACTTTGGAATGTACGTACAACTAAATAAATAACATGCTTGTTATGACTGCAAACAAAATGAATTAAGTGAAACAAGACAGACAGCGTGGACTTGCTGATGTCTTTGTTTTTGACAGCCTCTAATCCTGGAAACAGGAAGATATTGAGATGAATAAACATTCCTTGCCTATGTGAGCTCCCAAGTGGTTAAGTCTATGCCCAGATTCGTGCTAAGAAGTTCAGAAACTGAAGCATCTGGAAACCTTGCATATGTATAAAAGGAAATCTCTCCCTTCCATTGTCTTTTCTGTTTCCTGCTTATCTGACAATCCATTAATGCTTTAGCATTTGGGGCTCCCGAGTAAAGTAGGGGCAATGGGGGCGGAAAAGAAAAATTTCTCATTAGACGCTTTGGAAGACTTGTCCCCCTTGAGCAGCTGTCCAAGTTTAGGCTCCATCAGCTGTCACTGACCCTTGTAAAAAAGAGAAAAAGACCTAGTGCTTTCAGTGAAATCCCATCCCCAGCAACATTTAACTCAGGGGCCACAGATGGAATGTGGTCCTGCACCAAATACACTGGCAGTTAAACAGCCCATGGACACACCACAAATATTTGTTTATTGGGAATCAAAATGTGGAGTGGGCTACAAAGCTGGGGGCTGGATTATTAAGACCAGATTTAAGAGGGCTGTGGTGGTGCTTGGGTAAATATCACTGGCGGTACAATATTGAAAAGATTGGGAAGTCATCAACCAGCCCTTCAGAACTGAAACACATGATTTAACCACAAGCTGTACTTTATGAAATCTTAAACTGTAACATGAAGAGTGACCTAATTTAATCCATGTGGGCTACATGTTTGATGTCAACATACTTTTCTTTTTAAACTGTTTGGGAAATGCAGCAGGGTCTTTAGTCTTTAATAAAATCTGGGCTATTTCCTGCTAACTCACTTATCTTGAGGGATTAATTATTCTACTTTATGATTGATATTCCATGGATTCCATGGGTTTTCCTGTACCTTTTTGTGCATATCCTTTTTTTTTTTTTTTTTTTTTTTTGCAAAGGACAATTAACCATAAGTGTTAAAACATTAGTCTCCCACAGGTGTAATGGGTATGGTAGTAGATCCTGAAGCAGACAGTGCTTCTCTTACCCTGAAGGGCTTGTAAGAGACAGAATGAAGACAATAGTTGCTGTCATGACTCATACGCATGGTACTTGCTTCATACAGAAGCCTCTTGTAGACTTAACATTACAAATGTGCACATATTATAGGAAAGCCCCTCTTAAGCAACTCTTCTTAAACTAGTTTGAGACATAATTTGGGGGCTGGAGCTTTGCCACAGATTAGGCACACAAAATATTTTTTCACCAGAATGAGATTATCTCAACATGATTATAAATTGTTTTTTTCTACCAGATGGACAACTAGTTAACCCTTCACTTTTTAAAAAATACTATGACCATTAACTTGAAAATACCAGATGGACACATTTCACAAGTGTATCTTTTTAAAAGCTCAGTGTGACTAAAATTTCTGAGATGATAGCCTTGGTCCAGACTGGAATAGTTGAAAGTGATACAGTGTCTGCCCTCAAGTAGTTCTGAGGATTGCTAGCTTGATAAAAGCAGGGAAGACATAGCTAGACTATTAAAAAAAAAAAAAAAGATAAGCAAGGAAGAACTTAGGCCTATGTCCCTTCTCTACCTGTGCTCAATTCTTTATAGCTCCCATACTCAATGTGATGGTTTGCAGACCACAGCTTCAGCATCACCTGAGGATTTGATAGAAATGCAGACCGACTCAGAGGTTTCTCCCCAGACCTACTGAATCAGAATATGCATTTTACCAAGAACCCTAGGTACATTTAAATTTGAGAAGCACAGCTTTAGAGGGTTTTGTGGTGTGATTATAGAACGCCTTAACTGGCTGAGCTTATCCTTTTAAAAGTACCCCATAGAAGGGAAATTTCCTTTGCTGGATTCTGAAACATCAGAACCAATGAATTAGTAGGAGGTTTATGTGTATACATAAAATCATATTTCTCACTGAGTAGTGAAGGATAGTGTTAGAGGTACCAAACGAGAATAAGAAGAGACACTTATCAGCCCTCTGTAAAAAAGCCTGAAGCTGAGTAGAGTAAGAAAGGAAGTAGTCTGGGGGTATTCTTGCTTCGGTTTTATAACAACTTTAAAGTTGAGCTCTGCTCTTCAACTTTGAATTTGAACAGTCAAATATTCTAGACCAGAAGGATCCTCACAATTTCATGGTTTTCCTGAAAGCAAATAGATAGGAGAGGCCCTTTTTCCTGGGGCCAGGCCTTTAACACTTTAAAAATACTTTAGTTCATAGTATGTTAAAAAAACCACACATTCAACATATTGATGAAATTGAATGTTCAATCCAAATTGTGAAATATTATTATGTATACTAACTTTGACATTTGTCTGATATAATAAAATGGAATGTATTCTCATCAGATACTTTTCTATTTTTAATTTATTAAAAATAAACATAAACTCACAAGGTCAAAAATTCAAACTATGAAGATATAAAATAAAAACAAAAACAAAACCTTTCTCTTCAGGCTCCTCTTCAATACTGAAAAATAAATTATGGTTAACAGTTTGTTTTCAGTATCCCTCCAGAAAAATGATTTTATTCTTCATTTGTTTCCTTTCCTCTTTCTCTCCCCTCACTTTCTCCCTCCTTCTCCTTGATTGTAATGATTTTTAAATTTATACAATAGTATTGCATCTTACTGATTTTATCATGCTTTGCTTTATTTACATAATTTGTCTTGCATAACTTTCTGTGTCATCACCTTCAGATACACCTCATTTTTATTTTATTTGGAAAATTTCACAGAAAAGTGTTGCAAGAATACAGTTGTCCATGGGTATCCATCAGGGATAGGTTCCAGCAGTTCCTCTTGGGTACCAAAATCCGTGTTTGCTCAAGTCCATTCTGTAAAATGGCTAGCATAATGAATACAGCTGGCCCTCCATATCCATGGGTTTCACATCCCTGGATTCAGCCAACCGGGATTGGTTGGTTGAATCCGAGGATGTGAAGCCTGCAGATAGGAAGGCCAACAACTGTAGTACATTATGCCCTTTACCCAGATTCACTTATTTGTTAACATTCTACCTCATTTGACTTATAATTTGAGCTCTCTTTCTCTCTGTGTCTTTGTCTCTGACTCTTTCTGTATATATATGTGTTTAAACTTTCTCCATGTCTTTTCATGACTTGATAGCTCCTTCCTTTTTAGAATGACTAACATTCCATTGCCTGAATATAACACAGTTTATCCGTTCACCTACTGAAGGAAACCTTGGTTGCTTCCAATGTTTTGGCAATTGTGAATAAAGCTGCTATAAAACTCTGTGTTCAAGTTTTTGTGTGACCATAAATTTTCAACTCATTTGGGTAAATACCAAGAAGTGCTATTGTTGAATTGTATAATAAGAATGTTTAGTTTTGTAAGAAACTGCTAAACTGTCTTCCAAAGTATCTGTATCATTTTGCATTCCCATTAGCAGTGAAGAGAGTTCCTGTTGTTCCATGTTCCTGTCAGCATCTGGTGTTATCAATGTTTTGGATTTTGGCCATTCTAATAGATGTTTGGTGATAACATTAATTTGCAATTTTCTAATGACATATGAGGTTGGGCATGTGTTTACATGCTTATTTGCCACCTGTATATCTTTTCTGGTGAGGTGTCTGTTCAGGTTCTTTTGCCCATTTACAAATTTGAGTTTTAAGAGTTATTTGTATATTTTGGATAACAGTCCTTTAGCAGATATGTATTTTACAAATATTTTCTCCCAGTCTGTATCTTGTCTTCTCATTCTTTTGATATTATCCTAGTTATATATTGCTGAGTTTGATTTGCTAACTTTTTTGAGGGGTTTTGCATCTGTGTTCATGAAGGATATTGATATGCAGTTTTCTTTTCTTTTGATGTCTTTGTTATTAGGGTAATGCTTGCCTCATAGATGAGTTGGGAAGGGTTTCTTCTTTTTCTATTTTTTGGGAAGAGATTTTGTAGAATTAGTATTATTTCTTTCTTGAATGTTTGCTAGAATTCACCAGTGAAACCAGCTGGGCCTGGGGTTTTCTTTTTTGAAAGTTTTTTTTACTATGAATACAAATTCATTTAGTAGATATAGGACTACTCAGCTATCTATATCATCTTGAGTGAATTTTTTTGTCTGATAATGCTGTTTTTATGTTTTTTTTTCTTTAACTCCATTGATTTCTGCTCTTATCTGTATAATTTTCTCCCTTCTGCATGGTTTAGTTTACTTTGCTGTCCTTTCTCTGCTTCTTAAGGTGGAATTTTAGGTTACTGATTTGAAAACTTTTTGTCTTCTTTTTTAATATAAAAACAATGCTATTCTTAAGTATTGTTTTAGCTACATCCCACACATTTTGACATATTGAATTTTCATTTCTATTCAGTTCAAATTATTTTTTAAAGTTGCTTTGATAGTTCTGTTTTGATCCAAGGGTTATTTATAAGTGTGCTGTTTAATTTCCACATAATTGGGGCTTTTCCAGGTATTTTTCTGTTACTGATTTCTAGTTTAATTTGGTTATGGTCTGAGATTTTTTTTTGTATGGTTGATACTGTTTTCAATTTGGTAAGATTGATTTTATGGCTGAGAATATGATTTATCTTTGTCAGCATTCAGTGTGTACTTGAGAAAAATGTATTGTGCTTTTGATTGATGGCATGTTGTCTAAATATTAATAAGATTAAGTTGGTGATAACATTGTTCAGATTATCTAGATCCTTACTGATTTTTCTGCCTTCTTATTCTATCAGTTACTGAAAAGAATGGTGAAGTCTCCAATTGTAATTGTGAGTTTATCTGTTTCATCTTTCAGTTCTATCATCTTTTGCTTTATGTATTTTGAAGTTCTGTTATTTAGTATATACAATTTAGGATTGTTATGTCTTCTTGGAGAATTGATCCCTTTATTATTATGTAATGTCTGTCTTTATCCTTGATTATATTCCTTGTTCTGAGGTCTATTTTGTCTGATATTATTATAGCTATTCCAGCTTTCTTTTGGCTACTGTTTATATCATATATTTGTTTCTATCCTTTTAATCTTACTTTATCTATATCTTTATGTGTAAAGTGGCTTTCTTATAGATAGCATATAAATGGATTTGCTATTTTATCTAATGTGATAATCTCTTTTAATTGGTTTGTTTAGACCATTCACATATATGTGATTATTGATATGGGTGGACTAAAATCTACCAACTTGAGAGCTATTTTCTATTTGTTCCATTTGTCATTTATTTCTTTTTTCACTTTTTCATCCTTCTTTGAGGCCAATCAAGCATTTTTTATTCCATTTTATCGCCTCTAATGAATTATTATTTATATCTGCTTAAAAAAGGTTTTAGCAATTACCCTAGGGTTTACAATATACATCTCTAATGAGAATATATCTTTAAATATTTTAATACAATTTCATTTGTAATGTAAGGACCTTACAATAGGACATTTTCAACTCCTCCATCCCATCCTCTGTGGTACTGTTGTGCTACATTTTACTTTTATACATGCTATAAACACAGAACTCATTGCTTTTTTTTTTTTTTGCTTTTCACAGTTATATTTTAGACCAATTAAAAGAGGAAAAAGTGAATTTTTTGTTCATTTTGCTCTATTTCAAGTACATTTTATTTCTTTGTGTATATACAAGTTTGTCTTGCATCATTTGTTCTTCTTTAATATTTTTCCCCAGCATTTTAAAGAAACTCAAAATGTACAATGTGATGATTTGATATATATATTATTGCAAACTGATAACCACAGTAAGGTTAGTTAACACATCCATCACCTCACATAAATACTATTTTTTTTGTAGTGAGAACATTTAAGATTTACTCTCTTAGCAGCTTTCAGGTATATGATACAATTTTGTTAACTATCGTTACCATACTGTACATTAGATCCCTTGAAATTATTCATCTTATGACTAGATGTTTGTACCCTTTAGTCAAAATTTCTCCATTTCCCCACCCCCCACCTCCCCCACCCCTAGCCCAACCATTATACTCTCTGTTTCTATGAGTTTGGCTTTTTTAATATATCATATATGTGAGATCATACAGTATTTGTCTTTGACTTATTTCATTTAGCATAATACCCTCAAGGTTCATCCATGTTATTGCAACTGGCAGGATTTACTTCTTTTTAAATCTGAATAATACACAGCTTCTGCATCTACTGAGATGATCATATGATTTTTATCCCTCCTTTTATTAATGTTCTGTATCACAGTTATTGGTCTGCATATGTTGAACCATCTTTGCATCTAGGGATAAATCCTACTTGATCAGGATGTATGATCCTTTTAATGTGCTGCTGAATTTGCCTTGCTTGTGTTTTATTGAGAATGTTTTCATCTATATTCACCAGGGATATTGGTCTGTAATTTTCTTTTCTTGTAGTGTCCTTATGGGGCTTTGGTGTCAAGGTAATGCTGGCCTTGTAAAATAAATTTGAGAGTGTGCCTTTGTGTTTGGTTTTTTAGAAGAGTTTGAGAAGTATTGGTATTAATTATTTAAATGTTTGGAAGAATTCACCAGTGAAACTGACTGGTCCTGGGATTTTGGTTGTTGGAAGGTTTTTAATTACTGATTCCATCTCCTCAGTTGTTATTGGTCTGTTTGAATTTTCTGTTTCTTCATGATTCACTCTTGATAGGTGGTATGTTTCTAGGAATTTACTTATTTCCTCTGATTTATCCAATTTGTTGGCACATAATTGTTTATAATTATAGCCTCTTATGACTGTTTGTATTTCTGTGGTGTCAGTTGTAATGTCTCCTCTTTCATTTTTAATTTTCTTTAACTCCTCTTTCTTTCTTTCTTGGTTAGTCCAGCTAAATGTTTGTCAGTTTTGTTTTATTTTTTCAAAAAACCAACTTTTTGTTTTATTAATTTTTCTATTGTGTTTCTAGTCTCTATCTTATCTGTTTCTACTTTATTATTTACTTCCTCTATTAATTTGGGCTTAGATTTTTCTTCTTTTTCTGCCTCTTTAAGATGTAATTTTAGATTTCTTTTTGAGTTTTTTTTTTGTTTTTTGCCTCTTAATGTAGGTATTTATAAATGCCTGGCTTAGAGCTGCTTTTGCTGTATCCCATACTTTTGGGTGTGTTGTGATTTCAATTTCATTTGCTTCAAGATACTTTCTGATTTCCCATTTGATTTCTTCTTTGATTCATTGATTGTTCAGGAGTGTGTTGTTTAATATAAAAGGTTTTTTGATTATTTTTCCATTTTTCTCCTGTTAATGATTTCTCGTTTCATACCACTGTGGTCAGAAAAGATGCTTGATATATTTTCAATCATGTCAAATTTGTTAAGGGTTGCTTTGTAGCCCAACACATATTTTGTCCTGCAGAATGTTCCATACGTACTTGAGAAGATTTGTATTCTGGTGCTGTTGGATGGAATATTCTGTAAATGTCTGTTAGATCACTTCAGTCTATAGTATTACTTAGGTCTTCTGTTTACTTATTTTCTGTCTGGGTGATCTACCTAATGTTGAAATTGGGGTATTGAAGTCCCCTACTATTATTTTATTGCTCCCTTAAGTACTGTTAATATTTGCTTTAAATATTTAGGTACTCCAATGTTGGCTGCATTTATATTTGCAGTTGTTGTATCCTCTTGATGAATTTACTCCTTTATCACTTATATCATTTTATGTGACCTTCTTTGTCTCTTGTAACCAATTTTGACTTTAGGTCTATTTTATCTGATGTAAGTGTAGACAATTCTGTTCTCTTTTGGTTACCATTGCATGGAATATCTTTTTCCATCCCTTCACTTTCAGCCTGTGTGTGTCCTAAAAAGCTAAAGTGAGTCTCTTGTAGGCAGCATATTATTGATTTTTGTGTTTCTTCATCCACTCAGGCACTCTGTCTTTTCTTTTTCTTTTTTTTGCGGTACGTGGGCCTCTCACTGTTGTGGCCTCTCCCGTTGCGGAGCACAGGCTCCGGACGCGCAGGCTCAGTGGCCATGGCTCACGGGCCCAGCCACTCCGCGGCATGTGGGATCCTCCCAGACCGGGGCACGAACCCGTGTCCCCTGCATCGGCAGGTGGACTCTCAACCACTGCACCACCAGGGAAGCCCCACTCTGTCTTTTTATTGGAGAATGTGATCCTTTCATGTTTAAAGAAATTATTGATAGGTAAGGACTTGCTATTGTCATTTTGTTAATTGTTTTGTGACTATTTTTTTTGATATTATAAGAAATATTTAGTAAATAGTCATGGTCTAATGATATCAACCCTGGATTAAATGAGTTAATTCTGTGTCATTTGACAATGGAAAGATAATGAATATTGTGAATATAAAACTCAAACATGAGAAGAAATAATGGTCAGATACAAAAACGCAGCCACTAAGCAATGTTTCTGTTCATTGTTGAGTCATGCAATCTTGTTTCCAAATTGTCTCAAACCCCACTCACTTCTTTCAAGTTCCTTTTGTCCTTGGGCCTCATGGCAATCAGACAGCTCTTTGTCATCCATAACAATTAGGGTAGAAGTGTCTATTTGTTTTTAAAGTGCCTTTGTTCCTTTCTCTCTTGCTGTCTTTGTGATTTTTTTTTTTTTTTGGAGTGGTATGCTTTCATTCCTTTCTTTTGATCTTATGTGTATCTACAGTAGGTTTTTTCTTTTCCTTTGTGGTAACCATGAGGCTTACATAAAACGTTTTATAGGTATGAGCTGATAACAACTTACCTTCAAACTCATACAAAAGCTCTACCCTTTTACTTCTCCTCCCCCATATTTTATACTATTATATCACATTTTATATATTTTTATATTGTGCATCCTTTAGTAAATTATTGCAGCTGTAATTATTTTAATACTATTTAGAAAACTTTTATACTAGAAATAAAAGTGCTTTACACACCACCCCTACAGTATTAGGGTATCCTGAATTTGACTATATATTTACTTTTACCAGTGAGTTTTATACTTTTATACATTTTCATGTTGTTACTTTGTGTTCTTTCATTTCAACTTGAAGACCTTTCTCGAGCATTTCTTGTAAGTCAGGTCTAGTGGTGATGAACTCCCTTAGCTTTTGTTTATCTGGGGAATGTCTTTATCTCTCATTTATTTCTTTTTTTTTTTTTGCTGTACGCAGGCCTCTCACTGCTGTGGCCTCTCCCGTTGCGGAGCACAGGCTCCGGACACACAGGCTCCGCGGCCATGGCTCGCGGGCCCAGCCGCTCCGCGGCATGTGGGATCTTCCGGGATCGGGGCACGAACCCGTGTCCCCTGCATCGGCAGGCGGACTCTCAACCACTGCGCCACCAGGGAAGCCCTCTCATTTATTTCTGAAGGATAGTTTTTCCACGTATATTATCCTTTGTTGGCAATTTTTTTTCTTTTGAGCACTTTGAATATATTATCCCACTATCCTCTGACCTGCAGAGAAATCTGCTTTTAATCTTATGGTGGGAGGGGAGGGTCCCTAGTATATGATGAATTTTTTCTCTTGTTTAGAAAATTGTCTATTTTTTACTTTTAACATTTTGATTATAATGTTATAATGTGTCTTGGCATAATATTCTTTGGGTTGATCTTGCTTGGGGTCTTTTGAGCTTCCTGTACTTGATTGTACATATTTTTTTCCAAGATTTGGAACATTTTCAGGTATTATTTCTTTAAGTAAACGTTCTATACCTTCCTCTCCTTCTGGGACTCCCATGATGGGAATACTTGTTCATTTAATTGTGTCTCATAATTCATGTAGGCTTTCTTCATTTTTTTTTCTTTCTGTTTCTCTATCTGGCTAATTTCAAATGATCTGTATTAGAGTTCAGTGATTCTTCTCCATGATCAAGTCTGTTGTTGAAGCTCGTTATTGAACTGTTCAGTTCTGTCATTGTTTTGCTCAGCTCTAGGATTTCTGTTTGTTTCTTTCTTATGGTTTCTATTTCTTTATTAAACTTCATTAACATTTTGTTCAAGCATTGTTTTCCTAATTTTGTTTGTTTGTCTATGTTCTCTTGGATTTCACTGAGTTTCTTTAAGATTCTTATGTTGAATTCTTTGTCAGGCAAATCATAAATCTTCATTTTTTGGAGTTAGTTACTGGAGCTTTATTAGTTTGCTTTGGTGTTGTATTTGCCTGCCCCTTTATGAACCATATAGCTTTGCATTGGTGTTTGTGCATTTTAAGAAAAATACACCTCTTCCAGTTTTTACCACCTGATTTTGGCAGGTAAACATCTTCTCTTATTGGTTCCCTGGGCTGATAGGATTACCCCCAGGATCTTAGTTGTGCTGGCTTGGAGCTGTTTATGAGGCTGTCACAAGTTTGTGGTGGGGTCTGTGGCTCGCGGGCTTGTTACAAGGGGTTCTGGTGGTAGTAGATCCTTTCTGGTCCTTTGGTGGACTGGACTGACTTCAGTACCTTGTTCAGTAGGGTGGTACTTGGACAAGAGTCTGCTTTAGGATCCACAGTTGGGTTCCCTGTTAGTGGGCCTGTTACCAGGTACATGGAAAGGTGTGAGTTCTGCCAGGTTCCTGGAAGGGCTCCTGCCTTGGTCACTGGATTGATCTCTGGATAGGCTGGGCTGGTCTTGGACCATGGCAGAGAGGGACTGGGACCAAGCCCCACAGCTGTTTCAGGTTCCACAGCCAAGATTGAGGTCTCTAGACCTGGTCTGGAGCCATGGATGGGCATGTCTTCCTAACAGGCCCCTGCTTGGGCTCGACTGCTTCCTGACCATGGCTGGAGGGGCTGGAACCAAGAATAGGGCCCTTTCTGGATCTCCTGAGTTGCGGTTCTGAGTTTCCCACTGGGTCCCTGGGCCAGCAGTACTGCTTGTGGACTGTGACTGAGAGGAGCTAGAGCCGAGTATAGGGCCCTTTCATGATTTTTGGCAGCCCAGATAGGAGTTTCTCCTGCTGGATTCCTGTGCTCACAGAACTGTTCGAGGAGTGAAGCTGAGGGGAGCTGGAACTGAGTATCGACCCCTTTAGGATCTCTGGGAACACAGACAGTAGTATCTCCCACTGGGACTCTGGACACTCAGGACTATAGGTAGACTGTAGCTGTGAAGTGGCTGGAGCCTAGTATAAGGCCCATTATGGATCTTCAAGGTTGCAGATGGGGTTGTTTCCCACTGGGACCCTTGACCTGTAGGACTATTGGCAAACTGTGGTTGTGAGGGAGCTGGAGCCAAGTATAGGGTCCTTTATGGATCTCTGGGACACAGATGGGAGAGTTTCCTGCCAGGTCTCTGTGACAGCAGGACTGTTCACAGAATATGACTGGAATGAACTGGAGCCCAGTTATAGGGCCCTTTCAGAATCTACAGTCTGACCACCTTTAGTGACCTTACTTCCAGGGGCTCTCAGACTGTGGCTGAGAGGAGCTGGAGCTGGTTCATGGGCTAATTCAGGGATCACAGCTGGGACCAAGTTCTATATGCCTATTACCCAATGCTCAGGTAGATGTGACTTCTACTGGGTCCTTTGGTGTATGATGCTTGTGACAGGACTAATCCAAATGGGGCTATAGCCAAGTCCTCAGGGGATGGAGATTTTTCTGGGTCTCTAGCTGGGACTATGGTCAGTGATTTAGCTGCTTGGATGCGAACTTGCCTTTTCAACATGGCTCTCCTCAGTCTTGGACTTAACTGATGTTTCACAATCTCCTACCTGGATTCCAGCACTCCCAGAAAGGCACTTCTGTGAGTGAATGAATGCCACATTGTTTTTCAGAGGGGATGCAATTGGAGGACATCTTATTTGGCCATCCTGCTGACATCAGTCACACTATTTCTTGTAGACTATGTTGACTTGCCATAAATTCCTACGGTTTGTATGTGTCTGTGAAAATTTTTATTCCTCCTTTGTTTTTGAAAGTTATTTTTGCTGGGGTTGAATTTTGCATTGACAATTTCATCTTTCAGTATTTTGTATATATTCAGTATATTATATAATTATTTTCTAGCTTGCATAGTTTCTGAAGAGAAATCCACTGTTTTTATCTTTTTTTCCTTTATCTTTTTTTCCTTTTTTTTCCCGTGCATATGATGTCTTTTTTTCCCCATGCATGTAATGTCTCTTTTTTCTCTGCCTGCCTGGTTATCTCTTGTGTTTTTATTTTAGCAATTAAATTTTTTTTCCCTGTGTTACTTAGATCAATGGTTTTGCATTTATCATGAATCCTGAAAAATTCTTGGTCATTATTTTTCAAATATTTCCCCTGTCCTACTCTCTTTCTTTTCTCCTTCTGGAATTACAATTATGCATACATTATACTGTTGGATATTGTCCCACAGCTCTTGAATGTTCCATCCTTTTTAATTCTCTTTTTGTCTCTTTGTACTTCAGTTTGGATAACTCTTTTTGACCTAGTTTTCTTGTTCACTGATTCTTTAGTCTACTTATGAGCCCATTGAAAGTATTCTTGTTCTCTGATACTATGCTTTTGATTTCACATTTCCATTTGATTCTTTCTTACAGTTTCCACCTATGTGCTAAAATTATCCATCTGATCTTAGGTATTGTCCAGCTATTCCATTAGACCCTTTAACATATTCTTAGTTATTTAAAATTTTATGTCAGACATTTAACATCTTTGTTATATCTGACTTTGGTTATGATGGTCACTTTATTTTTTGAGAGTGTTTTTTTTTTATGCTTTTTTATCCCGTGTCCTTTTTTGTTGAAAGCCTAACACCTTTTTTTTTCTTAATTTTTATTTTATATTGGAGTAGAGTTGATTAATAATGCTGTGGTAGTTTCAGGTGTACAGCAAGGTGATTCAGTTATACATATACATGTATCTATTCTTTTTCAAATTCTTTTCCTATTTAGATTATTGCAGAATATTGAGCAGAGTTCCCTGTGCTATACAGTAGGTCCTTGTTGGTTATCTATTTTAAATATAGAAAGCTGAACATCTCGTGTAGGACATTAGAGACTCAGGTAAATAATTTTTATCCTTGGAAATGGGTGTGCATTTCCTTTAGCCAAGCCTTTAGGACCAGGATTTGTGTTAATCTAATTAAGATTTGGGCTAGGTTTGAGGTTTATTGTTTCAATGATTACCCTGATTACACCATGGGCTTTAAATTCTTCTAGGGATATTTTCTGTTTAGGATAGTAGTTGGTGTGAAAGAGTAATTTTTTTCAGTGATTACTCCATCTTCAGTCTTAAGTCTTTCCTTTGTGCTGTCCCTCAGGGAGATCTATCTCTTGCATGTTACTTGTGACTCAATGCTTGTTAGTCTGGCAGTGGGAACTAGGGGTTGGGGAGAGTGGTATTCTCCTTTGTTTTATTTAAGCCATGGTCTTAGGCAGTCACTGTGTCCCTGTATCTTGGGGATGAGGCCTTAACATTGATCCTGCTTCTCCCCCAGTGATGTTCTGAACTTTGCACATATATGCTACTCCTCCCTCAGGGGTCCATGTTTGTTTCCTGTTATCTTCCCCCAGCTTCAGTGGGATTTTACTAATGTCCAAGGTGTGATGGTGTTTTTTCCCCCTTTCCCCACAGCTTAAAAGCTTTTCCTTCCTTCTCTCTTGCCTCCCTCCCTTTTTCCCTTCCTCCCTTTCTCCCTTTCTCCCTCCCTCCCTCCCTCCTTCCCTTCCTCCCTTTATTTTTGTAGGTAAGAAAAGAGAGAAGGGTCTGGGCAAATTCTTGCCACTCCTACAGTGACTGCTTTTCTCCTTTTTTAGTTCTACACCAGAAGGGAGACTTTTTCAGGATTCTCCCAATTGTTTCTGTGAGTGTCCAGTGAGGTTTGTGGAGGAAAAAGTTTTTAAATTTGCTGCACTTAAATTAAGGCTTTACCCTCTCACCAATGTATTGTTGGCCTCCAGAAATTTGCCTGTCTCCTTAGCTGAACTCTTCTTATTGGTGCTTGACTTCCACTTTAATCTAATCAAATTAGATTAACTTCTTACTGGAGTTTGACCTGGGTAAATTACAGTTCATATCTTGCCTCTCCCTGTAGGGGCCTCTTTCTCCCTAGATTCTGGGCCAGTTCGTTGCCCCATGACATTAGCGCACTGATAGGTTTGAGAATAGTCATGAATTTGGGTTTTTTAAGATTATTTATTTATTTATTTTTGGCTGCACTGGGTCTTTGTTGATGCCCACGGACTTTCTCTAGTTGTGGTGAGCAAGGGCTAGTCTTCATTGCGGTGTGTGGGCTTCTCATTGTGGTGGCTTCTCTTGCTGCAGAGCGCAGGCTCTAGGTGCATGGGCTTCAGTAGTTGTGGCGCTCAGGCTCAGTAGTTGTGGCTCGTGGGCTCTAGAGCACAGGCTCAGTAGTTGTGGCGCACGGGCTTAGTTGCGCCACAACTAAGTGGGATGTTCCCGGACCAGGGCTTGAACCCATGTCCCCTGCATTGGCAGGTGGATTCTTACCCACTGCGCCACCAGGGAAGCCCATGAATTTGGGTTTTTCCAGTTGTTTTTTTTTTTTCACCAAAATGTTGGGAGCAACACTCTTTCCTGCTTTCTGTGTCTCCAAGCAGAGATTGGATATCTACTGTTGTTTTAAAAATTATAATAATAGATATATATTTTCAAAAAGAAACAAATAGAACATATTCCAAAGGCAACTTTCCACTGCCAGTAGGAGCTGAAGTAGAGAATGAGGAAAGCAGATAGTAAGTACAGTCATGTTCACATAGGTTTACAGAAGTTGGATATTATGTTCTGAAATACCAAAGTAAAAATATATGCAGCACTAAGTCTTCCTTTGAGGGCTATTTGTAAAACTTCTTAGAAATTAGTGTTTTGCAGCCATGTTGACAGATGCCAGAAAGGAGGCAGGACTTTATCACTGACTTCCAAGTTTACATCTTTGTGATTCAATATTTTTCTGCTTTATTTTCTGATCTCTAAATTATCATCAAACTCTAAATAATAAATGCTGTTTATTTTTGTTCATTAAGTAACTCATTTGTCTTTCAAAATCAAACATGGACCCTCTAACAAAATGTTACCATAATTAAACATAGTATTAATGAAGAGAGAACCCACAATACAGAGGCAGTAGAAGGAGGAATGGAAGATTCATTCAGAAATATATATATATTTTTTTAAACAAAAAGAATATTTCTCAAATACTGAGTGAGTATGAACCATTCTTAACTAAGAACTGGTGGATTGGTGGCTAGCGGAGAAAGGACTGGCTCAAGAACCAGGAAACTAGAGTTTCCTTCTCTGTGTAACTTTAAGCAAGTTAGGTAATATTTCTAGATCTCAGTTATCCTAAATATCAAATAAAGGGTGGGGTGGGTTGGATTAATAGGTTTTTAACATTCCTGTTACACTGATGATTGCTGGAGTATAGATTGTGTTTCCTGATATCTTGTATCTTTCCAAAGCGTGCGTGGATACCCATAATAGGTTGTTATCTACAATTCACTTATGGCTCCAGGAGCTCTGCCAGATTCCTGGGCTCTCCCACACTGGGGGCGCCTACCTTATGGCTCACCCTGTAGCATATTAAGTATTTTCAGCTTTCAGACTTATACCCATGTTTTTGGTTGATGTAGGAAGGATCCTCCTGAATTTAGATTCTCACTTAGTTTGGAACCCAGCTGAAACTGAATTCCTGACACTTGTGAAGAGCCTTCCTCTAGTGGTATTGAAACTACGATGGAATTACTTCAGTGCCTCAAGCTTTTGGGATAGAAAGACTGTTGGAGCACACATGCCCACATGGCACAATGGTTTCTCGGTACCCAAATCAGCCATATAGTATTACAAAGAAACCTTATTTAAGCACTTTCAAAGGAAAAGGAAGTCTCCTTCCATGCTCCGAAACAAAGTAACATGATCTCAACTATAGAAACACAAGGACTGGGTTGTATTATCCTCAGACCCAAAGGAAAATATTAGAGGCTACACAAATTAAATACGTATTAGCTGTTTGCTAAACTTGAGGGAAGTGAGTGCTCTTTGCAGGAAAGGGCCAGAGGAGCAGGTATCACTGTGGAGAGGGAGAGAAGGAGTTGGTTTTTCTGTAGATACTCATAGTAGAATCAGGAGCACCTGTACGGCAGCAAAAAGGTAGCATCCCTATAGGAGGCAAAGGGAAAGCTAGAGTCTTAGATTCATGGGACCAATGCTCAAGTTTCAAAGCTTTGCCTAATTTATATGGAAATATGGGCTCCCTTGAAAGAAAAGCTGGGTAAGTGGCAACATTCAAGCTCAACTTGCAAAAGGCATTATTTCATGTGTATTATTTGGAGTGGGGCTGCTGGAATATTTGTATTGAGAAGGTTTGGGAGGTTTCAGTGGATTTGGGAGGCCCCACTGGGCTCAGTGTGAAGAAGTTAAGGCTCAATTAGTAATACTTGCCATGAACCTAGGATGGAGGCTCTGATTTCTAGGTTATTGAATGTCTCTGAGAGGGTTGCATTTCATTATTGAAGGAAGGCTTGATACATTCGTATAAGCCAACTAGGGTGAAAAATCTGTTTTAAGAAATCTTAACTGGTTAGAGAATTGATTTCACCTGTACCCCTGAAACTTTTCAATGCTCAAGTTTGTTTTACCTTCTTGGTGTCTAATAGCATTTAAAAAATAAGTCCTGGGCTTCCCTGGTGGCGCAGTGGTTGAGAGTCAACCTGCCAATTCAGAGGACACGGGTTCGTGCCCTGGTCCGGAAAGATCCCACATGCCACGGAGCGGCTGGGCTCGTGAGCCATGGCTGCTGAGCCTGCACGTCCAGAGCCTGTGCTCCGCAACGGGAGAGGCCACAACAGTGGGAGGCCCGCATACCGCAAAAAAAATAAAAATAAAAAAATAAAAAAAATAAAAAATAAGAAATAAGTCCTTTTCCCACCACCACACAATTTTAAAATGTACTTTCTCTTTTTATTCTTCTGGAGACTTGACTGTAGAAAGCTTTATAAAATACTCATTTGATACAGCCTTCTCTTACTTTTTTAGCTGCTATACTAATTTGACTGTGAGTTTCTTTTTCACCTGAGTAATTTAAAGCTTTGTATCCACAGAGAAAAACGTGAGAACTAGACTCAGCAGAAAATAGCAGAGAAAACAATAGTATGTTTGCCTTGCTGTCTTGATATCCATCAAGCCAGGAAATAGTGCCAGGACCACACCTGTTGTTTTGAAGATGAGAGGGAGACTGTTGTTTTAACTGTTCAGACCACTTCCCTGAGTAGTGTTCAGTGGTTAGGGACAACCTGAGGTTTTTGAGACTGTTATGTTGACATCTCAGAAATATTTTTACTGCCAGGGGAGCCAGCTATACAGTGCCTTACAGCAATATCCCCAGACATCTCAATCTATCTTTATTCATTGAGGTTCTCTAGTAGTTTATTTATGCTACCCACTGCTTGCCACTGCCAGTTTTACTCATTTAATCCTTCATTTGCCTCATCATTTCTAGTGCTCTATTTCCTTATTCTTCTTTCTTTGGGCATTAAATTTCCCCTCATGGATATTCGCAATTCCCTAATTGCATATGCCCAGTTAATCTGGATTTTGTGTGTCTGTTTGTGTGTGTGTAATGTTTTATCCAATTGCCTATCCTAACATCGCCTGTCATTTTCCTTCCCTAAATTGATTACTCTATTGCCATGGTTCTTTACCTTTATTGAACAGAATAATTCACCAGAGATGCTAATTAAAGTACAGGTTTCTAGACCTCTCCCCGAGAGGTTCTAATTTACTAGGTCTGATGGGGAGCCCAAGAATCTGTATTCTTAACAGATCACACAGGTAGTTCTAATACAAGTAGACCAGAACTCCAGCATTAGACTTTGAGAAATACTGCTCTTTAATGTCTAAGTTATTTTAGAAAACTTAAATTTTATATATATTTGTTTTCATTTAGCCCAGATAAAATCATTACAACCACCTTGATTCATGTGAAAACTGTGCAAAAGTTTGACTGTATTTCAGCTCTCCCATCCCAATGTACCCCCACTGCATCCAGAACCCCAAATATCAGTGCCTTCTCTTATCTCAACAAACATTACACCAGCCTGCCCTTAAAATCCTATTGCATTGCTAGGAATAGTTATTTCAACTTTCAGCTCTCCAGTTTTTCTTGAAATCACTTTATTGCTCTGTGAAATAATACTTTGGGATCTGATTTCAGAAACATTGCTTCTAAGCTTTAAGTGCCATTTAGTGTTCACAAATAATAAGGAAAAAAAGAGAACGTATTTCCAAAAGCAGCCCTCCGTGCCCTCCCAAAATGTTTGTTACCCTTATGAAAGTCCCAAAGATGGGAAAGGCCTAATTTAAAGCTAAAAGATAGCAGGGCAGTGGTGTGGGTCTGGGAGGAGCTGTCGACTTCATTGTAGACGGTACCTGAGGTAAGTTCCCCTATTGCTATGCTACCTCAGCATGGCAGATAAGTAAAGTGAAAAACTAATAGGTTCTTAGTCAGGGAGTAACCTAGTGGACAAAATTCTAAGTCAGTGATAAAATCTTAGCTTTATCCCTGCCATTCTAATTAATCCCTTGAAGAAAATTTACTGCTTTTGGTTCACGAACAGAGCAAAGAGCATCTCTGGGTAGAGATATGGCTTTTTAGGAATTTGGTACTTAATAGAAACATGTTTGATAGTCATAATGATTGCAGTAAAAATAGCTATAATTAGTTTGACAAGAAAATAAATTATCAACACTAGTTGCCAATTTTGAAACTATTATCTGCAGTTGTCTTTTAAAATTATACTTTTAAAGTATGTTTAAAACTATGTTTTAAACAAAGTATTTTGATTATTTGATGGGCAGCATAAGTTCAAAAACTTAAAAGCCATGTTTCTCATAAGCCCCCTAGAAGCAATTTTATTGTGATAATACCAATGGGCTCTTGATTTTAAAAGGTGTTGAACTCTTTTTATTGAATCAATGTAATCTGTTATACAGTAAAATACTAGTAGTGTGCTCATGTGCCCCAAATATCATTTGGGGGCAGCATTGTTTTAGACTTGATCATAGAAATAAAAGAAGAGATAGTGCTTTAAGAAATTAGGGTATAACAATTTAAAATGAGTAAATGAAGTAAGGAAGGTAAGAAAGTTAAGGAAGATATTAGAAGCTTTTTACTTAGTGGAACTGGTAATCCTTGAATGTACTGTGTGTCACCCCATCTGATTTCCCATGGCACTGTCTCAAGGAGATTGTAATTGTTTGTTTGTCCATCACTTTCATTAGATAGCAAGTTCTCTGAGGGTAGGCACTATGCTTTATTCATCTGTACCTCTTACCTACTGCAATGCCTAGCATATGGAAGATAGTCGATCAGTCTCTATTGATAAATAAATGGATCTATGGGCACATGGAAAAATGAATATGAAATAAGTTTAGGGAATAGAATGTAAGATGTGAAGGGAAAAATATTAGAGTGACAACAAGAACTTTCTCTACATCAAAAGAATTTAAGAATTCTGAAAACCCTGTAGTTTGGAAGCTGAGAGTAGAAAAGCAATACATTGTACAAAAGATAAATTTTCTCAGTGTGAGATGATTGCTTGTATGTCATAGCATTGCATGATAATTTGGTTGGTGGTAGATTTTAATCTGAAAATATTTTTTCCTCAGAAACATAAAATTATTGCACCAGATGTTGTTTTGGATGAAAAGTTTGATGACAGTTTGATTCTCATTCCTTTGTAGGTTGCATTTTCTCTCTGGAAACCTTAGGTTCTTCTTATTCTTTTTTCTTTTTCTTTTTTTTTTTTGAGGTACATGGGCCTCTGCTGTTGCGGAGCACAGGCTCCGGACACGCAGGCTCAGCAGCCATGGCTCACAGGCCCAGCCGCTCCGCGGCACGTGGGGTCTTTCCAGACCGGGGCATGAACCCGTGTCCCCTGCATCGGCAGGCAGACTCTCAACCACTGTGCCACCAGGGAAGCCCTTCTTATTCTTAATGTTTGGAAATGTCATGGTGATGTGCCCAAGTAGGTATTTTTTGTTGTGCTGGCTACTGTTGTGCCCTTGCATTTTGAAGACTTAAGTCTTTAAGTTCTGGAGAAAGCATCTTGATTGAGTTCTTACCCGATGTTCTCACTTTCATTTTCTCTGTACTCTCCTTCTGTGACTCCTACCATTTGAACTTTAAACTTGTGGACAGTAAACTTTAACTTGCTTAGATTTTCTCTAATATTTTCAGTCTTTTGGATCTACATTCTGAGTGATTTATTTTACTCTAGTAGTATTTTTAGCAATCATATTCTTTATTTTTAAGTCTGTTTTTCCTCTGTGATTGTTTCTTTTTCATAGAATACAAGTCATGTTTTGTTGATGCAGTTTTTCAAATATCTCTGAGAATGCTAAATCATTTTCTTAAAAAAACCCCAACTATCCTTAATTCCCTGAGTTGTCTGTTTCTGGTCCATTTCTCTCTCTCTCACTGGAAGAAAGTGAGGCAGTAAAAGATTATCAGCAGATTTGAGTACACTACTGGCATTATCAACTGGAAGTCTTCTCTTTGAAATGAATGGCCTGGTAGAAGATTGATATACTAGGATTCCTCTACATGAATGAATGTAGAGATCTTCTCTTTAGTCATCCAATACTTTTAGAGAAGGTCTCTAACTTTTTGATATTGAACACTACTTGGGAAAAAAGCATACTCCTGTATGTCTCCTCTACTCAATACTATACTGCAACACTACTTCATTTTTGACACCAAATGTTTGGGTTTTCTATACATCAGATAATTCTGCCACACCAGCTCGTGTATTATAGTTTAGCTCAATTCCGACACTATCTAGCTTGAGATAGCATCATACCCCACAGGTAAAGAGTTCAGTCCCACAAGACCCCTAGCTCCCCACTTCAGATGCCAATCACAAGTTCAGGTTGTTACATGTGCTTTGATCCACTAGCTATACCAGCTAGACATTAGAGATAACTACAACCCCCACCTTGGGTTCAATTAGTTTGCTAGGTCAGCTCACAAAACTCAGGAATACAGTTTACTTACTAGAGTACCAGGTTATTACAAAAGATATTACAGGGTAGAAATGAACAGCCAGATGAAGAGTTACCTCGGGCAAGGTCCAGAAGGGTCCCAAGCACAGGAGCTTCTGTGGAGTGTGGGTTACACCACCCTCCCAGCACATGGATGTATTCTTATTCACCAACCTGGAATCTCTCCAAACCCAGGGATTTTTGTGGAGACTGCATTAAGGAGGCATACTTGATTAAACCATTGACAGCTGGTTACTGATTCAATCTCCAGCCCTTCTCCCCTTCCTGAGGGTGGGCAGGAGGGGTTTTGGGGGATGGAGGGCAGGGGTGAAAGTATCAACTCTCCCATCAAAGTTAGTTCCCCTGGCAAGGGCCTCCAACTTTAGGTTACCTATGGGCTTTCCAAAAATCACTTCATCAACACAAACTTAGATGTGGTTGAAAGTTGCTTGCTGTGAATAACAAAAGACAACTTTATGGCTGCTCTCATTGCTTAGGAAATTCCAAAGGTTTTAGGAGCTCTGTGCCTAAAATAGGGATGAAGACCAAATATATATTTCTTATTATAAATCACAATATCATAAACCCCAATTTATGTTGTACGTGGGAATGAAAGATGAGGCTGTTGAGTATTTCTTGTATAAACCTTCATTTCTGTATCTCATTTCTGAGCTCACTCATCCCTCCTCCACAACATAGTATGTATGTTTCTAAGTCCAGAGCCTCATTGTGGTCCTCTTAGATCATGGACTGAATTCTCCACTGGATTGTTCTTCATACATTGTCCTGCTTGTGGCTTCCCCTAACCTCTTCCTGTATTCCTTCAACCGCTTTAATTATATTCCACAAATTTGTTGAGAACCATTATTGGCTATTGGCCCTTCTATTATCTTTATCATTGAGGGTTTAACCTAAATTTTTTCCTTTTACAGTAAGTTAAGTGAACTTTCAGGAAGGAGAGGAGATAAACATCTATTGTATATCTGTCATCTTTAACCTGAATGGCAGAGTTTCTAGATAAATGTATTGATGATGAAATTTGGAAGCACTATGTGCTGTGCAGTGTTCTTCTTTTGGATATTCATAAAGTACATTAGCAAATTAGTAGGGAGGAGAAGTCCTGCCAGAAATAAGAACGTTTAACTATGACTAACCCAGTGTTTCCCAGACTCATTTTTACCACGGAATGCTTTTTGTGAAGAAAACCTATTAAAACTTGCTTATGTGTTCCACAAATGATAATTTAGCTAACCAACTAAATAGATTAGTAATAAGAAAAAGATAATTTAAATAATTAGAACCATTAATTTTAGAGCTAGAAGGGATTATAGAGAACACCCCACCCACCATTCTCTTCCTTACCAACAGATGGTAAAACTGAGTTTTATAAAGTATAATGACATGCCCAACATAGTAACTTACTTTATTTTGCCAAGTATGAATATCTCTCCTCTCTCTGAACAAGGCTGTGCTTTGATGATTTGATAGCAATGCTTTGTACGCTGTAGGACACCATGAGACAGAGCCCGTTAATACCCATCCATTGCAGTATTAAGTGTAATCATTCTGCTCTTTACCTGAAGGTGGGATTCTTCATGCAAACAAACTGTCTCAGAGCTGGTGTAGAGTGAGCTTACTTGGCAGTGGGGCAGGTAGCAAGAGGTTCTACCCATGGCTTTTGTCCCAGCCTCTCACTGTTGTGGCCTCTCCCGTTGTGGAGCACAGGCTCCGGACGCGCAGGCTCAGCGGCCATGGCTCACGGGCCCAGCCACTCCACGGCATGTGGGATCTTCCCGGACCGGGGCATGAACCCATGTCCCCTGCATCGGTAGGCGGACTCTCAACCACTGCGCCACCAGGGAAGCCTGGATCATATATGTTTAACTGCCTTTATTTACCATCCACCCTTGTGTCATCTATATAAATATGCAAATATGCATTAAGATATAAGTTTTAGTGGGGTTGGCTCTAGAAAGAAGTTGTGTGTTGCTTGTGTTTTCTGCTGAATTAGTAGAATTTCCTTTTCCTCTGCCTCTCACCGATTCCCTTCTTCTAATCCCTCTGCCACTAGAGCCCCACCTCCCAGTTCTGGCTCTCTCACCAAAGAGCTCTGTCATCTTAGAGATTATTTAATTCTTTCTTGGTTTTGGTTTTATGGTACAAAGAATAATAATTTTTTAAAAACTCTGCTTACCTGGCATAGATTTTTTTGATGTGAAGATGAAATATAGGCAGCTTGCAAACAGCTTACTTTTTAAAAGTGAATAGTCAGTTTTTGAAAACCTAGAATTTCCCTCTCTTTTAGAAACAATGTTAGAATTGGGGCATTTAGTGTTTAAAATGTATTTGCTGTTGGTCAACCAATATTTTGACCATTCATTCATCATTTAACATTTTGAGACTTCCTCCTCTCTTGGTGCTGCGCTAGGTAGAGGTGAGAAAGAGAGATATTACAATCCCTGCCTCTGTGGAATCTTAGAGTAGTCAGACATCAACCAACTAACTAATTACAGAATTAGTTACTTGATAATAATGATGATAGGTACCATGAAAGGGGAGCTCAGAGTGCTGTGAACTTGCATAATGGTAGACTTAATCTGCTCTGGGGGTCACAGGGGCCCTCCCAGGATGTTATAGCTGAGATTTGGAGAATGAGTGGGGCAAGAAAATTCAGAGCTGAAAATCTCAAGAGGATGAGCCTCCAGATACCTGTGGGGATACAAGACAATGAAAACAGAGAAACGGGGATTTTAAACAGTGTTGTGTAGTTGTCTAAGATTTGATAGTCATTCATATTCATCTAAAGATGCAAATAAGATTAGAATTATTTTTTAATTGCTTGTTGCTTCCTTGGATGTGAATCCCTTCCTTACTTAGGGCACCTGAGTCCCCATCCAATATTAAAATGTTTGTATTCACACTAAGGTTTTCTGGAACAACCTATGAGAAATGGTAAGTGATCATTACTTCTGGTTTTTGGGGCTTGGGGTTGAGGAATGGAAAGAGGACTTTGATCTTTTACCGTGTGCTCTCTACTTTTGGAATTTTGAAGTTCTTAACTTGGCCACGTATTACTTTTATAATTATTTTTAAAGGCAATCTTACTGTATTGTTGAGAAAGGGTTGGAAAGTGAATTTAGGGAGTTCTGTTTGGGAACCCTTATTCCAAGGATGATAGCTTAGACTAAGAAATGGAGAAAGAGAACAATGAGTGGTGTTGTTGAGGAACATTTAGGAAGTAAAATCCACAAAAGACTGGTAGGAGTGTTGGAAGGAGGAATACAACAGAGATAACTGGTGCATTCCGGGGGTGCGTAGTTGGATGAATGGTGGTGTCAGGCACAGAGATGGAGAAGGCTGGACAAGGCAGAGAGAGCAGAGATAGCTGAGTTCAGCTCCTCTCTTGTTGGCATTCCTGCTCTTGGTCATGAGCATTCCTTATCTTCCAAGGGGCTTTCATTCTGTGATAGGTAAATTAAATGAATCCAGGAATAAATGAGCAGCTAATGTAGAATATAAAAATAGTCAGCTGGAAATTTCCAAGTAGAAGCATTGTGTCATAGTGAGGGTTTTTAAAGTTGATGTTTCAGTGCAGACATGCGTATTTTCTTTAAAGTGTCATTGCATACGTATGTAGCTGTAATTACATTGGAAGATTTATAACATAACTTTAACCAGATTTTAAGCTTCTTATGGACAAGAGCCTTGTTTTAGACATCCATATATGGTGGTATCTTGTCCCAAAGTAGTTACCCTGGGAAAACTCACTTAA
Source organism: Mesoplodon bidens (assembly GCF_964165515.1). Lineage (NCBI taxonomy): Eukaryota > Metazoa > Chordata > Mammalia > Artiodactyla > Ziphiidae > Mesoplodon > Mesoplodon bidens. Next base: position 90,429,232 of record NC_138162.1, read on the forward strand.
AGATTAGATTGAAGAAATGAAAAAAAGTCTATGAGGAATTATATCATCTGAGACAATAGTGAGAAGGGGATAGGCTTCTCTATGAACTTCTGGGGGGAATACAGGTTGGCTCTTTATAGCACATGGCCCAGAAAGGATCTCAGTGATTCTGAAGTGTCTATAATATAGGTGGAATTAAAGAATCTGGGTTCATCACCTACAGCCTTAAGTACTACATTATAATGCACAAAGAGATAGAAACATGTAACAAAATTTTTATGTTTGCTAAACATTTCTGTGAAAAATACAGATAGATTTTCAGGTTCTACAGAACATTAGTCCGTATTCTTCAATCCAGACTGTTATAAATCCACATGGAGAGAGAATCTGTGTGTTTTTACTTTCGGAGCTGAAGTTAGGAAGGGGAACTCTTCTTGTATGCTTATGTGTCACTGTATTTAACACTGGCATGCCTCAGGTAGATAATTCTCAAAGTTATACTCCGGAGTGCTGAACAGGGGTAGAGTAGGATACTTGTAGCAGTTAAATTTTATCTTGAACTGTTTTGAAATGGCTCTGAAAATGTGCTATAACTTTGTCTTGGTCATCAATGATAGACATCTCTGACTGTATTTGAGCATTTGTTCACTTCATTCTCATGTTGGTTATATTAAAACAGAATTTGAGTGATGTGGGGAAGGATGCTTTTCTTCTGTTTGTGGTTCTGGAGAGTATCTGTAACACACTCTGCAGGAAGGAAATTATACAGGTTTCAAACAAAAGGAACTTCAAATGTAGTGAGAATAAGAGAAACAGAAAAGAGTCAGTGTTAATCAGACGTGTCTGAAAAGTTCCCCCACAGGTTGACTGAGCATAGTATCTATGTCTAGATAGTAAAAGAAGGCGAATAAATACAGTAGTGTTAATTTTGTAATTTAAAATTTAAAATAGAAGTTAATTTTTAATTATAAAAGTTATACATGTTCAAGATAAAAAAATTCAACTATTTGTGAATTTAAGGTAAAAATAAAAAATTTTGACTCCAGGTCCATACCCAAGGTGACAGTCTAGAATTTCTTGTGTTTAGTTATGTTTAATACAAATATCTCTATAAACATAGTAGAGGATTCTTTATCTGAGAGTCTACCAGAAATACTCAACAATGAAATTGATAAACATCTTACATTAAAAAAAAATCTGCACTTGAATGATGGAAGAATGTTAGGCTCAGGTTTGTTAATATTACCTTGTAATGGAGTGAAGCGATCTATCAGTGATACCAGAGACCCCAAGCTATAAGATGCAGATCACGTGTTATATATCACAGGAGAGATGGTTACAGCAACTATAGCAACCTTGCTTATAATGCATGAGTTGTCACACTCTTCTGTCATTTATGTGTGTTGATAGGTAAGTCAGATTGCAATTCAGTCAATTATATATGAGCAGTATTGCAATCTCTTGACATTCTTAGGTCAGGTTTATACCATAGTTAAGAATTTTTCAGATTTTAGAAAGGCAGTATAGTATACACACCATATATTTTGTGACATCCACAGAGGAGTTGGGCCAAAGTCATATAATCAAATACATTAATATTTCTTCAGTGAAATGTAGGAATGGTCAGGTTTTGCTGCCAAATAAATTATGAAGAAACTTTCAAGTTTCAGAACTTTTTGTATTTCAGAATTTTGGACTGGTGAGGTATCCTATTCTTTAATCCTGATAATGAAGAGAAAAATTAAGAGAACCTATCCAAAAGATGTTGGCACTGGACTGAATCTGTTTTTCAAATAGTGTGCTCTTTTGGACTTAAGTAGTGTGAACTCCAGAAATACCATTGTCTAGCATAGGTCATATGTTAGTCATTCAAGTAAATTACTGTAGGAACATACAAAATAGAAGATAAACACAAAATGGGTGAATTCAGAAGTATGTAGTGAGCAACCCACCTGGCAGAGAACTTAAGAGTAGCACAGAGAAGGATCTTTTTTAAACAGAAGCTACTTGTAATAGAGTAGCTTGAGTTATTATTTGGAAATTAAAGAAGTTCCTTCTGTGAGGATTTTTGGCTAAGAACATTCAAGTTCTTAATGGAGTATTAACTCTGCTTTTGTAACTTAGACCGAGGGTGGCATATCTTTAAATGGAATGTCTCATATAAAACTGAAGCTTGCTTTTACATTTCAAGTAGCTATTTAGATACCTGCTCTCTTTTGTATGATCCTCTGATTTGAACATAGTTTGTCTTTCATTTCTATCCAGTTTCCATGACTCAAACCCTTATGTTAGGCAAGAATGTGGTAATAGAGGCAATTATGCCATTGAGTATGTGGCCCAGCTTTCAGATTAAGGTTTCGCACCTGGGTATCATTATTCTTTCCCATATCAATTTATTATTTAAGGACTTATTAGTTGAAAGCCCTTATAGCACATAAGCAATTAGAGTAGCTGAGAGTCTGTCTGTATTCAATGTATTTACTTTGCTTTCCCTAGCTTTTTTATGCCAGAATAATTAAATCCCCTTCTAATGTGTCAGTAGCAGACTGTTTTGAAATTGACAGCACTCTTTCCTCTCCTCTTCAGTAAGAGAAGAACCACAGAGACCTGGCAGATAAATAATAAACTTTAAAAAAAAAAAAAAAAGGAAGGAGAAAACAGAGCACATATTAGTTGAGGGGGGATATTCCCCCGTTCCACCAATAAACAATAATTGGTGAATATATCTGATTTATTATTATTTTTTTCTAAACAGAGTTTACAAATGCTGCTGTTTTGTTGACTGCATAAGAAACAACTTACTCCTTGGAAATGAATATTCCATGTAGCAAATTTGTCTCATGTACGTGTGAGACACAAGGTATACTGAGCATTTAAAAATGAAGTGACCTATTCCATAGGACACTTTTGGGAGGAGCAAATGGATTGGCTTGACCTCATGTGAATAGTCATTTGCATATACTTCAATGCAGTGAACACTTGGCAAATTTTGAATTTTACCATGTGGCTATTGCAGCAGAATAGCTAGTCTCTGTCTAAAGAGTATATTTGCATATGATAGTTTAACAGCTTTTCCCTTTTGTTCCTAGATGATTAAGTCTCAGTCCTAGGAGAAAATAAATTAAAGGTGGTTCCTTACAATTTGAAAAAAATATAATTTGAAGATAAGAGCAAACCCTGAATTGCAGCTTTTACTTCCAAAAGCCCAGGCTAAGAAGTACGGTTTTTCTCTGGATGTGCCAGCAGAGCTGTCCCTAATTATTGGTGGCAGATGTGTCACCAGAAGCCCTGTGAAGTTGAAATAACTCATCAAAATCTCCCCCAACTATTGTTAGTCTACCTAGTGAAATTCAGGCTTCAGCATTTCATTCCTTTGGTTCAGGTTTGGACCCTTTTTTAAAATTCAAATTTTCATGGGGAGAGGATGGAGGAGCACAGAGATGAGTGCTTTCCAGACGTTAGTGATCACCTCAGATGCTCCATGGAAAAAAGGCTCTGGGCTTAAAAAATGATTAGGAAACTGCAAAGTGCACACCTTTGAAGGGTCACAATACACATGAACACATTAAAAGACCCTTATTCAGTGAGGAAAATACCCTTCTATTTTTTTTTTCAGGTGTTTCAAACATTTGACCTTGGGATCTTTTTTTTCCCCCACGTAATATCTTAGAGTCCTTGAAACTAGTATCCCCTGGAATACATTTGGGGATATTATACAATTTCCTGGATAGTATCTTAGAATTGTTTACTGATTGATCAAGGATATTCATTTTAGATAATTTCCTTGGAATTCTACATAGTGCTAACTCCCATTAGACTGTGGCCAGCAAGGGACTGTAGAATTCTGTGTCACTGCAAGTGAGCAAATAGATGGGACATGGAAGCACTGGTTTGCTTCTTGAAGGGTCTTAGGCCAGTAAGCAGGAAACTGGCTGACTGACATTTTTAGTTTTGCTGATAGTTTGATAAATGTTATGTAGAGAAAGCTTTGCCAAGCTTTTATCAAAATGTATATCCCACTGGAGCACTGGCAGTTCTTTGGGATGACACTGTTCTTTACCAAAATTTGTCTCCTTAAATATTCTGAGAGACAAAATGAGATTTAGAAATAGCATGCAGAAACAGGAGGACTACATTTTAAAAATCTCAATTAGGTGTTCTTATGTAGATATTTGTGATTATTTTCTGCTGCTGTTGACTCAGTTGTTTATTTCTCTGATTTTTTTCTTTCAAATTCTGGAAAAGAAGGGAAGTAACACTGAAGCAATTTTTATATTAACTGAAATAAAGGAACTCAGCAAGGTTCTATATTTTGTGATTTGTTTGCAAAGGTACTTAAAAATAATAATTTCTGGGCTTCCCTGGTGGCGCAGTGGTTGAGAGTCCGCCTGCTGATGCAGGGGACACGGGTTCGTGCCCCGGTCCGGGAAGATCCCACATGCCGCGGAGTGGCTGGGCCCGTGAGCCATGGCCGCTGAGCCTGCGCGTCTGGAGCCTGTGCTCCTCAATGGGAGAGACCATAGCGGTGAGAGGCCCGCGTACCACAAAAAAAAAAAAAATAATAATAATAATAATAATAATTTCTTCCCTTGGTTGTTGCTAAATAGGCCTGCAGTGGATGCAGAGTCCTTCCACAATAGCAGATTAAAGAATATTGCACTTTTGAATGAAATTAGGGAATTGAGGACACAAATTGGCAACATAACAAAAGTCTGTTATGTCTGAGGAAATTTGTGCTATTGATTCTAACTAAAGGTAGAAATTGTACATACTGGGATACCAGGAGAACAGTTTAAAAAGCCTTTGGGATTGGGATTGTGGTGGTGGTGGTATAGATTTATTCATGATATAAAATTATAGAGTATAATACTTTGAAAACACCTGCGACTTTTTCTTAACTATTTTAGTTGAAAACTGTCTTTGACAGCACCGTTGTTCTCTGAACAAGTTGTTTATTATATTATTAAAATACAATACACTTGTGGCATGCTCTTGAGGTGCCTAATCCCCCCAAACAAGCACATTACACTTAGAGAGTTCTTTCTAGCACACACCTGGGAGTTAACTTCCATACTTCTTTAACTGGTAAAATTAGATTAACTCATATTGGTCAAATGACACATAAAATCAAATGAGTTGAATATGTAAACAGTGATATCCTCCTCTACCCATCACTTCCAAATGAATGCAAACGAGCATTTCAAGAAAAATAATGTAGACCATGTAAGCAGTGTTTACTTTTTTTTTTTTTTTTTTTTTTTTTTTTGCTGTACGCGGGCCTCTCACTGCCGCGGCCTCTCCCGTTGCGGAGCACAGGCTCCGGACACACACACAGGCTCCGCGGCCATGGCTCGCGGGCCCAGCCGCTCCGCGGCATGTGGGATCCTCCGGGATCGGGGCACGAACCCGTGTCCCCTGCATCGGCAGGCGGACTCTCAACCACTGCGCCACCAGGGAAGCCCCAGCAGTGTTTACTTTTAGGTTCAGAATATGTTTATAGGATATCAAATATCTATGGAGGTTTAAAATGTGGCCATGTATTTGGATATTTTGCAGTCATTAGCCCCATTAGGACAGACATAGAGTCCTTTGCTCACTATTGTATTCCCTGCATGCAGCACTGTTCCTGAGAGGTAGTAAATGTTCATGGAATGGCTAGGTCAGTGGATGGATGGATGGATGGATGGGTGGAATATTTGGACATCCCCTGTTTTATGTTTGATATTTTGGCATTGTATAAACAGTAAGAATATGCTTTTGAACTGATTAATTGTTATTACGGGGTGCCTACTGACCTTAAGAAACACCCTCCAGACTACTGAAGTCTGTTTCATTTGGTAAAAAAAGAGAAGAAAACACTAAAGATCTGGTTCCAAAGAAAATGCAGGATGCATGGGACATACTTACACTAAAAAATTATTCATTGTTGATCTGAAATTCAAATTTAACCAGGGATCCTGTGTTTTTATTTGCTAATTCTACCAATCCTACATAGAAAGAATCATGTTACTAGTGTCCAGTTAGTCTCTATAGAAAACTCTGTTGGGTCCGCATCCAGATCCCCTTGAATCACTCTGTGCACCCATCCCCCAGCTTTTCCAGGGTTTGCTACTAACTGCTAACACCAAGGATTGCCCTTGGGCACTGACACCTTGCTTTTTAGGACAAGGTTCCCTCCAAGATCAGGGTGAGTGTCAGGCTCAAGAGGGAAACCTCAGCCTTGTTTACATTCTTCCTCTTCCCTGTCCTGCTTCTCCCACTCCCCTACTACCTTCTCCTGTGAATATGTCCTTGATGAATCAACTGCAGGCTCAGGATCTACTTTTAGGAGACCTGATCTAAGACATTTTCTATTCACCTCTGTGTAGACTATTCACCTCTATGTAGAAAGAAGATCTGCCACCAAAAACAGGCAATCTAGATCTTTAAAAATTTTCCTTGTTATAAGAAGTCTTTCCTTTTTACTAAGATTTAAATAATAAGCAAGTACTCTATAACTTTTGGTCCTAAAGAGTAGCAGCAGAACTTCTCTTACTGAGTAGACTGTGTTAAGGGCACAGTGGCCAACAGAAACTCTTTTTTTGTCATGGCAGACTCAGAACTATATCCCAAATGGAATTGGGTTAACTTGACAGGGCTATGGTATGGCCTCTCCTGAGGATGAGGTGTGATGTGATATGTGAGTTCATTTATGGAAACTTTCCTCTGGTATGATATTTTTACAAATGTCCACTTTAGTCTTACACTTTTTTTTCTGGAAATATTTGTGGATTGTGGTTGGGTCATCTTGTTCCCAGAATGAACCTAGATTACCAGCCAATTTACATAGCCCAGAGACTCTTGGTTTGGTATAACCTGCTGAAGAGCTATATTCATCATCTGTTTTTTTGCATAGCAAATTATTCCAAAATTGAGCAGCTTAACACAACAAACATTTATTATATCACACATTTTCTGATGGGTTGTTTAGCTGGCCTTCTGGCTCAGGGTCTTTAGTGAAGTTGCAGTTAAGTTGTCAGCCAGGGCTGTAGTCTCTGAAGACTTGACTGGGGCTGAAGGATCCAATTTATTCACATGGCTACTGGCAGGAGGCTTCAGTTCCTTACCATTTGGGTCTCTTATAGGGCTGCCCACCACATGTCTTCCCTGAGAGTGAGCATCTGAGAGAGAGTGAGAGAGCGAGAGTCAGAGCGAGTGCGCACAAGCACCCAAGATGGAAGGTACGGTCTTTTATAACCTAATCTCAGAAGTGAAATATCATAACTTCTGCCATATTCTTCTGTTCATTATAAATGAGTGACTAAGTCCAGTTCATACTCAAGGGGAGGAGAATTAAGCTCCACTTCCTGAAAGGAGGAGTATCAGAGAATGTGTGGATATATTTTTAAAACCACCACAAGAGCTGTTCCCCAAATAACATTACTTGAATGAATTCTTTTCTTTCAACAGATATTTAAAGAATACATAGTATGTGCCAATCTAGAACCTGAGATAAAAAGATGAATAAGATAAAACTTCTACCATTAAGATACTCATAGCCCACTGGAAGAGTGAGCCACATATCACATTATTGCAGTGGGAACACACTTGAAGAGAAGAGGTTCTCAACCCTGGCTACACAGTGGAATCAACTAGAGAGCATTTTGAATAAAGTGATCTCTGGACCCACCCAGACCACTGAATCAAAATCTTTGTGGGTGGGGCCCTAGCTCAGTATTGAAAAATTTTTTTCAGATAGTTATAATATGGAGCCAGGTTGAAAATTCTGCCTAAAATTTAGGTTTAAAATTTGGTCAGGCGCTAGCCATAGTGTGACTTACTTTGAGTTCCTCCAGAAGCTGACCCTATGACAAGGATTTGAGTACAGGTAATTTATTGGAAAGTTGACAAAAGAAGGGAGAGGTGAAACAGGCAAGGCAAGGAAGTCAATATACGTGTATTAGCAAGCAAGTTACCACTATGGTAGGGAACTTTGGAGCGAGGGCAGATCACTCCTCAGCATCTGGCCCATCTCTCCCACTGTCAGGGGCATGAAAGGAGGAGTATTTGTCCACCATTTCCAGCAGTCAGTGATTGAGGCAGCTCCCTGGCAGAGTCACAGGTGATTGTAGCTGTAAGTAATCAGATTATAGTGTGATGGAATGGTGAGGATTGAGGGAGTATTGGAGGGGCACACAAAAAGTGTCTCCTACACTCCTCAATTTTTTAATCTGTAGAATGTGTTTACTCATATCTCCTTTGTGAGGTATTTGTATAGATTAAATGAGATAATTAACCTGTATAAAGTATAAAGACATAATTAACCTGTATAAAGTTCAGTGGCTAGGGCATAATAAGACTTCAGTAAACGTTGTAGGCGTGAATAAGACTTTTTATGTTACTTAGGAGTTTTATGAGTAACAGATATGAAGATGAACCAGGACACGTAAGTCAAGTACAGGCATACCTTGTTTTATTGAGCTCCGCAGATACTGCGTTTTTTACAGATTGAAGGTTTGTGGCAGCCCTGTGTTGAGCAAGCCTGTTGGTACCATTCTTTGCAACAGCATTTGCTCACTTCATGTCTCTGTGTCACATTTTGGTAATTTTTGCAATATTTCAAACTTTTTCATTATAATCATATTTGTTATGGTGATCTGTGATCAGTGATCTTTGATGTTACTATTGTAATTGTTTTGGGTGCCATGAACTGTGCCCATGTAAGATGGCAAACTTAACTGATAAATGTGTGTGTTCTGATTGATCCACTGTCCAGCCGTTTCCCTGTCTCTCTGCCTGTCCTCAGGCCTTCCTATGCCCTGAGATACAACAATATTGAAATTAGGCCAATTAATAACCCTACAATGGCCTCTAAGTGTTCAAGTAAAAGGAAAACTCATATATCTCACTTTAAATCAAAAGCTAGAAATGATTAAGCTCAGTGAGGAAGGCATGTCAAAAGCCAAGATAGGCTGAAAGCTAGGCCTCTTGCACCAAACAGCTAGAAAAGTTGTGAATACAAAGGAAAGGTTCTTGAAGGACATTATAAGTGCTACTCCAGTGAATACATGAATGATACGAAAGCTAAACAGCCTTATTGCTGATATGGAGAAACTTTCAGTGGTCTGGATAGATGATGAAACCAGCTACAAGATTCCCTACAAGATTTAGCAAAAGTATATTCTAGGGCTTCCTTGGTGGTGCAGTGGTTGGGAATCTGCCTGCCAAGGCAGGGGACACAGGTTCGAGCCCTGGTCAGGGAAGATCCCACATGCCACGGAGCAACTAAACCCATGCGCCACAACTGCTGAGCCTGTGCTCTGGAGCCTGTGAGCCATGGCTGCTGAGCCCATGTGCCACAGCTACTGAAGCCTGTGCTCCTGGAGCCCGTGCTCTATGATGAGAGAGGCCACCGCAGTGAGAGGCCTGCAACCACAAGAGCGGCCCCCACTCGCCACAACTAGAGAAAGCCCGTGCACAGCAGCGAAGACCCAATGCAGCCAAAAATAAATAAATTAAAAAAATTTTTTAAAAAAGTATATTCTAGAGTCCCAATTCTCTTCAATTCTGTGAAAGCTGAGAGGGATGAGGAAGCTGCAGAAGAAAAGTTTGAATTTAGCAGAGGTTGGCTCGTGAGGTTTGAGGGAAGAAGCTGTTTCTACACCATAAAAGTGTAAGGTAAAGCAACAAGTGCTAATGTAGAAGCTGCAGCTGATATCCAGAAGATTTAGCTAAGATAATTAATGAAGGTGGCTATGCTTAATAGCAGATTTTCAATGTAGACAAACAGCCTTTTATTGGAAGAAGACGCCATCTAGGACTTTCATAGCTAGAGAGGAAAAGTCAATGCCTGGCTTCAAAGCTTCAAATGACAGGCTGACTCTCTTGTCAGGGGTTAATGCAGATGGTGATTTTAAGTTGAAGCTGGTGCTTATTGACCATTCTGATAATCCTTAGGAATTATGCTCAGTCTACAGTGCCCATACTCTATCAATGGAACAACAAAGCCTGGATGACAACACATCTGTTTACAACATGGTTTATTGAATATTTTAAGACCACTGTGGAGAACTACTGCTCAGAAAAGAAGATTCTTTCAAAATATTACTGCTCATTGACCATGTACCTGGTCACCCAAGAACTCTGATGGAGATGTACAATGAGATTAATATTTTTTTATGTCTGTTAACACAGCATCCATTCTGCAGTCCATGGATCAATGGGTCATTTCAACTTCTAAGTCTGATTATTTAAGAAATACATTTTGTAAGGCCATAGCTGCTGTAGACAGTGATTCCTCTGATGAATCTGGGAAAAATTAATTGATAATCTCTGGAAAGGATTCACCATTCTAGATGCCATTAAGAACATTTGTGATTCATGAGAAAAGGTACAAATATGGACATTAACAGGGGTTTGGAAGAAGTTCATTCCAACCCTCATGGGTAACTTTTGGGGGTTCAAGACTTTAGTGGAGGAAGTACCTGTAAATGTGGTAGAAATAGCAAGAGAACTAGAATTAGAAGTGGAGCCCAAAGATGTAACTGAATTGCTGCAATCTCAGGATAAGGAGTTGCTTCTTACTGATAAGCAAAGAAAGTGGTTTCTTGAGATGGAGTCTACCCCTGGTGAAGATGCAGTGAAGTTTGCTGAAATGACAACAAAGGATTTAGAAAATTACATAAACTTAGTTGATAAAGCAGTTTCAGGGTTTGAGAGGATTGACTCCAATTTTGTTTTTATCTATCTTTTATTTTATATTGGAGTATAGTTGATTTACAGTGTTCTGTTAGTTTCAGGTATACAGCAGAGTGATTCAGTTATACATATACACACATCCATTGTTTTTCACATTCTTTTCCCATTTAGGTCATTACACAATACTGAGGAGAGTTCCCTGTGCTATACAGTACATCCTTGTTGATTGCCTATTTTATATATAGTAGTGTGTATATGTTAATCCCAAACTCCTAATTTATCCCTCCTCCCCACCTTTCCCCTTTGGTAACCATAAGTTTGTTTTCAAAGTCTGTGAGTCTATTTCTGTTTTGTAAATAAATTCATTTGTATCATTTTTTTTTAGATTTCACACGTAGGTGATATCATATGATATTTGTTTTTATCTGTCTGACTTCACTTAGTATGATAATTTTTAGATCCATTCATATTGCTGCAAATGGCATTATTTCATTCTTTTTTTATGGCTGAGTAATATTCCATTGCATATACGTACCACATCTTCTTTATCCATTCCTCTGTCATTAGCCATTTAGGTTGCTTCCATGTTGTGGCTATTGTAAATAGTGCTGCAGTGAACATTGGGGTGCATATATCTTTTTGACTTATGGTTTTCTCCAGATATATGCCCAGGAGTGGAATTGCTGGATCCTTTGGTAGCTCTATTTTTAGTTTTTTAAGGAACCTCCATACTGTTCTCCATAATGGCTGTATCAATTTACATTCCCACCAACAGTGCAGGAGGATTGCCTTTTCTCCACACCCTCTCCAGCATTTATTGTTTGTAGATTTCTTGATGATGGTCATTCTGACCAGTGTGAGGTGATACCTCACTGTAGTTTTGATTTGCATTTCTCTAATGATTTAGTGATATTGAACATCCTTTCATGTGTTTGTTGGCAATCTGTATATCTTCTTTGGAGAAATGTCTATTTAGATCTTCTGCCCATTTTTTTTGTTTGGGTTGTTTGGTTTTTTGATATTGAGCTACAGGAGGTGTTTGTATGTTTTGGAGATTAATCCCTTGTTGGTCACATCAGTTGCAAATATTTTCTCCCATTCTTTGGGTTGTCTTTTCATCTTGATTATGGTTTCCTTTGCTATGCAAAAGCTTGTAAGTTTAATTAGGTCCCATTTGTTTATTTTTGTTTTTATTTTCATTACTCTAGGAGGTGTATCCAAAAAGATATTGCTGCAATTTATGTCAGAGAGCGTTCTGCCTATATTTTCCTCTAAGAGTTTTACAGTATCTGGCCTGTATTTCCTTATTGATTTTCTGTCTGGATCATCTGTCCATTGATGAAAGTGGAGTGTTAAAGTCTCCTGCTATTATTGTGTTACTGTCAATTTCTCCTTTTACGTCTGTTAGCATCTGCCTTATATATTGAGGTGCTCCTATGTTGGGTGCATATGTATTACAATTGTTATATCTTCTTCTTAGATTGATCCCTTGATCATTATGTAGTGTCCTTCTTTGGTTCTTGTAACAGTATTTTAATGTCTATTTTGTGTGATATTAGTATTGCTACTGAAGCTTTCTTTTGATTTTTATTTCCATGGAGTAGCTTTTTCCATACCCTCACTTTCAGTCTGTGTGTGTCTCTAGATCTGAAGTGGGTCCCTTATAAACAGCATATATATGGGTCTTGTTTTTATATCCATTCAGCCAATCTATGTCTTTTGGTTGGAGCATTTAATTTGTTTACATTTAAGGTAATTATTGATATGTATGTTCTTATTGCCATTTTGTTAATTGTTTTGGATTTGTTTTTGAAGGTCTTTTTTCTTCCTTTCCTCTCGTTTTCTACTCTTGTGATTTGATGACTAACTTTAGTGTTGTGTTTGGATTCTTTTTCTTTTTTGTGTGTCTGTCTATTGGAGTTTTTTGGTCTGTAGTTACCATGAGGTTTTCATATAGCAGTCTATATATAAGCAAGATGGTTTTAAGTTGCTGTTCTCTTAATTTGAAATGCATTTCCAATATCCTGCATTTGTACTCTACTCTTCACGTGATTGCTGGTTTTGATATCATATTTGTGTGTGGATGATTTCCTACTTTTACTGTAGGTTTACCTTTACTGGTGAGCTTTTCCATTCTTAATTTTCTGGTTTCTTATTGTGGCGTTTTCTTTTCCTTTAGCATTTGTTGTAAAGCTAGTTTGGTGGTGCTGAATTCTCTGACCTTTTGTTTGTCTATAACACTTTTGATTTCTCCGTTGAATCTGAATGAGAGCCTTGCTAGGTAGAGTATTATTGGTTGTAGGATTTTCCCTTTCATCACTTTAAATATATTGTACCACTCCCTTCTGGCCTGTAGAGTTTTTGTTGAAGAATCAGCTGCTAACCTTATGGGGATTTCCTTGCATGTTCTTTGTTGCTTTTCCCTTGTTGCTTTTAATATTTTCTCTTTGTCTTTAATTTTTGTCAGTTTGACTAATATGTCTCTCAGTGTGTTCCTCCTTGGGTTTATCCTGTGTGGGACTCTGCGCTTCCTGGACTTGGGTGACTGTTTTCTTTCCCATGTTAGGGAACTTTTCAGCTATTATCTCTTCAAATATCTTCTTAGGCCCTTTCTCTCTCTCTTCTCCTTCTGGGAGCCCTATAATGTGAACGTTTGTGCATTTAATGTTGTCCCAGAGGTCTCTTAAACTATCCTCATTTCTTTTCATTCTTTTTTCTTTATTCTGTTCTGCAACAGTGATTTCCAGGATTCTGTCTTCCAGCTCATTTGTCTGTTCTTCTGCCTCATTTATTCTGCTATTGCTTCCTTCTAGTGTATTTTTCATTTCAGTTATTGTATTGTTTATCTCTGTTTGTTTATTCTTTATATCTTCTAGCTCTTTGTTAAAGATTTCTTGTATCTTCTTGGTCTGTGTCTTCATTTTTCTTCTGAGATCTTGGACCATCTTAACTATCACTACTCTGGATTGTTTTTCAGCTAGATTGCTTATCTCCACTTCACTTAGTTGTTCTTCTGGGTTTTTATCTTGTTTCTTCATCTGGAACATATTCCTCTGCCCTCTCATTTTACTTAAATTTCTTTGATTGCGGTTTCCATTCCACAGGCTGCAGGGCTGTTAAGAGTGATAAATTTATAGCAGCTTGGTAGAACCTTGGATTGTTGCTTCTAATAATTACATGCAGTGGCTCTGGGAAGCTCCAGGGCCCCGCGGCACACTGGGCATTTTTTTTCTGGGAAACTTCTCCCTGGTCTGTAGGAATGAGCCAGCTAAACAGGAAAAGCCAGTTGACTCCAATTTTGAAAGAAGTTCTACCATGAGTAAAATGTTATCAAGCAGTATTGCATACCGCAGAGAAGTTGTTCATGAAAGGAAAAGTCAGTGATGTGGCAGACTTCACTGCTGTCTTATTTTAAGTGGAGGGAAAGGATAGCTTGAGAGTTGTGATTGATGTGTACACACTGCTATATTTATTTTTTTTAATAAATTTGTTTTATTTATTTATTTTTGGCTGCATTGGGTCTTCATTGCTGCCTGCAGGCTTTCTCTAGTTGCAGCAAGTGGGAGTTACTCTTCGTTGTGGTGTGCGGGCTTCTCACTGTGGTGGCTTCTCTTGTTGCAGAGCATGGGCTCTAGGCATGCAGGCTTCAGTAATTGTGGCATGTGGGCCCAGTAGTTGTGGCTCATTGGTTCTAGAGTGCAAGCTCAGTAGTTGTGGTGCACAGGCTTAGTTGCAACGCGGCATCTTCCCGGACCAGGGCTCAAACCCATGTTCCCTGCATTGGCAGGTAGATTCTTAACCACTGCACCCCCAGGGAAGCCCACACACTGCTATATTTAAAATAACTAATCAAAAAGAACCTACTGTGTAGCACAGGGAACTCTGCTCAATACTCTGTGATAATCTAAATGGGAAAAAAACTTGAAAATGAATAGATACTTGTATACGTATAACTGAATCACTTTGCCGTACACCTGAAATTAACACAACATTGTTAATCAACTATCCTCCTATATCTTTTTTTTTTTGTGTGGTATGCGGGCCACTGTTGTGGCCTCTCCCATTGCGGAGCACAGGCTCCGGGCGCGCAGGCTCAGCGGCCATGGCTCACGGGCCCAGCCGCTCCGTGGCATGTGGGATCTTCCCAGACCGGGGCACGAACCGTGTCCCCTGCATCGGCAGGCGGACTCTCAACCACTGCGCCACCAGGGAAGCCCTCCTCCTATATCTTAATAAAAGTTTAAAAAATAAAATAAAAATAGCAATTAAAAAAAAGAAATTGCTACAGCCACCCAAACCTTCAGCAGCCACTAACTACCCTGATCAGTCAGCCGCCATCAACACCAAGGCAATAACTGGCAAAAAGTTGATGACTCACCGAAGGCTCAGATGTTGGTTAGTATTTTTTAGCAATAAAGTATTTTTAAATTAAGATATGTACATTGTTTTTTTAGACATAATGATATTGCACACTTAATAAACTACATATACTACACCATACAGTGTAAACATAACTTTTACATGCACTGGGAAACCAAAAAAATTGTGTGACTTACTTTATTGAAATATTTGCTTTATTGCAGTGGTCTGAAACTAAATCCACAATATCTTTGAGGTATACCTCTAAGTGCTGATTCTATACAGTTTAAAGTACGTCCAGGAATTAAGTGAATTTGAGCACTCAAAAAGAGCAAATAACAGGGATAAAGAGTAACATTTAAGACAGAATTTTGGCTTTAGATATAGTCAGGTCTGGATCCAAAACTTGGCACCACTGGTTATTAGTATTTTGGCTTTGAGGAAATCTCTTAATCTTTCTGAGCCTCATTTGTAAAATGGGAATAATACTAATAGCTACCCTGCAAAATTGCTATTGGAAATATATGAAATAAAATCTGTAAAGAGTCTGTAGCATAATGCCTGTCATATTGTAAATATTTAGTGTTCCATGGATCCTCATCCTGTGCTTGGAATCTTTTTTTTTAATATTTATTTATTTTTAAATTTTATTTTTATTTTTGACTGCGTTGGGTCTTAGTTATGGTACATGGGATCTTTGCTGCAGCATGTAGGATCCTCAGCTGTGGCACTTGGGCTCCTCATTGTGGCACATGGGCTCCAGATTGAGTGAGCTCAGTAGCTGCAACATGTGGGCTTAGTTGCCCCACGCCATGTGGGATCTTAATTTCCTGTCCAGGGATCAAACCCACGTCCCCTGCATTGGAAGGTGGATTCTTAACCACTGGACCGCCAGGGAAGTCCCTGTGTGTTTGGAATCTTATCCACATTAATACGACTTTCTTGCTAACTCTAAGCTCTCACTCATGTAGAAAATTCAGCCACTTGCAGAGTTCCGTTTTCAAAGTATTTCTGAGAATCTTGACTTGTAACTTACATGTGTCTACTTTTAGTCTTATAGCTCTTATGGCCAGGTATACAAGGACTCCCAGACAGTGACCTTGAGTTACCAGTAAAAATCTGTTACTGATTGTGAAACCACCATGATTAAACTTTGCTGCTCTTGCATAATAACATTTACTGAGTATTTACTATGTTTCAGGCACTCTTCTAATTGTTTTACATGAATTTTCCCATCTAATTCTCAGAACAAATAATGCTACTATATCTAACTTAAAGATGAGAATGTCGAGGCACACAGAGTGGAAACAACTTTTTTGTTTTTTTTTCCTTCCCTCCTTCCTTTTTTCCTTCCCCCTTCCTTCCTTTCTTCCTTCATTCCTTCCTTTCTTCCTTCATTCCTTCCTTTCTTAAATCCTGCTTGGTTTTCTCTGTAGATCTGTAGTTTGGTGTCTGTCCTTACTTTTCAAAAATTCTTGATCATTACTTCTTATATATTTTCTGTGCCTTGTTCTCTTTATCTTCTTCTTTGGGGAGTCTAATTACATTTGTGTTAGGTAGTTTGATACTGTTCCTTAGCTCTTGAATCCTTTGATTGTTTTCCTACACTTTTTTTCTGTTTTTCTGTGTGTTTCAGTTTGGGTACTTTCTATTGACTTACTTTCCAATACTTTGATTTTTTTTCCCCCTTGACTGTGTCAAAACTACTGGCGAAACTGGCATTCTTGATCTCTATTACTATGTTTTTCATTTCTAGAACTTCCATTTGATTTTTTTCTAATAGCTTCCATTTCTCTGTTGAAATTACCTATCTGATCTTGCATGTAGTCCATCTTCTCTATTAGAGCCTTTAATATATTAATTATAGTTATTTAAAATTCCTTGTATGATAGTTCCAATATCTCTCTACATCTGTATCTGAGTCTGTTAATTGCTTTGTCTTTGATAACATATAGTTTTTATTTTTGCTTTTTTATATGCCTTATATACATTAGTTGTTGAAAGCCAAAAATCTTGCATAGAACAATAGAAACAGATCGTTTTTATGCTTGGAAATGGGCACATCTTTTATTCCCCTTTAGTGTAGGTATGAGAGTTAATCTGTTTAGGAGTTGAGCTAGGTTTGTATGTTGTTGTTATGATTACTCAGTGTACCATAGATTACAAATTTCTCTGGAGTTGCCTTGTGTTTAAGGTGGGGACTAGTTTGCCGGAAGTTGTTCTTAATATTTGCTCCATTCTTAGTTTTAGGTGTTCCCTTTATACTGTGTCTCAGAGATGTCCTCTTTTCATGTTCTTGCCCCTCCTCCAGCAAGTAACCAGGGTTACTTGTTATTCAACACTTCTTAGTCTGGTTGGGGGTAAGGGTAGAATAGGGACATTATCTATTGTGATTAAGCCTCATTGTTTGGCAGGTACTGTGTCTCTGAGTCCCAGAGGTGTAGCTTTCCTGGTACTCCTGCCCCCTTTCCAGCTGTATGTCTGGGTCAAGCATGTATTCCTATCTCTTTACTATGGGTAAAGGTATTTTTTTGTTTCCTTCACCTAGCTGAAATGGGTTTCATCAGGGTCCAGTGGTGACAGGGTTTATTGCTCTTCTCATATCATTCTAAAGCTTTGGTTCTCTAGGAGAGATTGGGGAAAGAATCTGAGTGACTGCTGTTCCCCTCACTGGATCTGTACCTTGAGGAAATCTCTCTTCAGACTCTCCCCAATTTTTAATGAGGTCCATGGCAAAGAGCCTGTTAGGAGGTGTAAAATACGCTCATATCTGTAGCCTCTAGGGGGTTGTATTCTCTCATGAGCCCATGTTTGGCCTTTATCAATGTCTTAAAGGTTTTTGTTTGAATTCTTCCCAGTGTCTGACTGCATTTTCCTTAGGTAAGCAAGTGTTGGTGTCCTGATGCTCCTCAAAGACACCTGTCTTTCCTTAAATTTCCAGTTAGTTGGTTTCCCTGAAGCTTCAACTCTCTGATGAGTTCGGGAGGAGTTATGAATTTTTCAAATTGTTCGGTATTTTTTGTTCTGTTTTTGTGAGGGTAAGAGCATGTTTTTCCAACTTTCTAAATACCAAACAGGAGTTAGAAGTCTCACACATTTCCCAGGGTAACTTTTTACCTTGTTGATAAGAGATGGAACTAGGATACAAGTCAGACAATTGACACTAGGCTGCAAATTTTTAACTACAGAGCAACTGACTGGCTTTATGTTGGTGACAGTGAAGCTTCCCAGGCACTTTATTGTTGACTGGTGATGCTTTCATTTGTGCTGTCTAATAGAGTAGCAACTAACCACACATGACTATTTAAATTTAAGTTAACTGTGGGATGCACCAAAAGCAGTTCTAAGAGGGAAGTTTATAGCAATACAATCCTACATAAAGAAGGAAGAAACATCTCAAATAAATAACCTAACCTTACACCTAAAGCAATTAGAGAAAGAAGAACAAAAAAATCCCAAAGTTAGTAGAAGGAAAGAAATAATAAAGATCAGATCAGAAATAAATGAAAAAGAAATGAAGGAAACAGTACCAAAAATCAATAAAACTAAAAGCTGATTCTTTGAGAGGATAAACAAAATTGATAAACCATTAGCCAGACTCATCAAGAAAAAAAGGTAGAGGACTCAAATCAATAGAATTAGAAATGAAAAAGGAGGAGTAACAACTGACACTGCAGAAATACAAAGGATCATGAGAGATTACTACAAACAAATATGTGCCAATAAAATGAACAACCTGGAAGAAATGGACAAATTCTTAGAGAAGCACAACCTGCTGAGACTGAACCAGGAAGAAATAGTAAATATAAACAGACCAATCACAAGTACTGAAATTGAAACTGTGATTAGAAATCTTCCAACAAACAAAAGCCCAGGACCAGATGGCTTCACAGGTGAATTCTATCAAGCATTTAGAGAAGAGCTAACATCTATCCTTCTCAAACTCTTCCAAAATATAGCAGAGGGAAGAATACTCCCAAACTCATTCTACAAGGCCACCATCACCCTGACACCAAAACCAGACAAAGATGTCACAAAGAAAGAAAACTATAGGCCAATATCACTGATGAACATAGATGCAAAAATCCTCAAGAAAATACCAGCAAACAGAATCCAAGAGCACATGAAAAGGACCATACACCATGATCAATTGGGGTTTATTCCAGGAATGCAAGGATTCTTCAATATATACAAATCAATCAATGTGATACACCGTATTAACAAATTAAAAGAGAAAGACCAATAGATGCAGAAAAAGCTTTTGGCAGAATTCAACACGCATTTATGATAAAAACCCTCCTGAAAGTAGGCACAGAGGGAACTTACCTCAACATAATAAAGGCTATATATGACAGACCCAGAGCCAACATCGTTCTCAGTGGTGAACAATTGAAACCAATTCCTCTAAGATCAGGAACAAGACACAGTTGCCCACTCTCACCATTGTTATTCAACATAGTTTTGGAAGTTTTAGCCACAGCAATCAGAGAAGAAAAAGAAATAAAAGGAATCCAAATCGGAAAAGAAGAAGTAAAGCTGTCACTGTTTGCAGATGACATGATAGTATACATAGAGAATCCTAAAGACGCCACCAGAAAACTACTAGAGCTAATCAATGAATTTGGTAAAGTAGCAGGATACAAAATTAATGCACAGAAATCTCTTGCATTCTTATGCTCTAAAGATGAAAAATTTGAAAGAGAAGTTAAGGAAACACTCCCATTTACCATTGCAACAAAAGGAATAAAATACCTAGGAATAAACCTACCTAATGAGACAAAAGACCTGTATGCAGATAACTATAAGACACTGATGAAGAAATTAAAGATGATACAAACAGATGGAAAGATATACTGTGTTCTTGGATTGGAAGAATCAACACTGTGAAAATGACTATACTGTCCAAAGCAATCTACAGTTTCAGTGCAATCCCTATAAAACTACAAATGGCATTTTTCACAGAACTAGAACAAAAAATTTCACAATTTGTATGGAAACACAAAAGACCCCAAATAGTCAAAGAAATCATGAGAGAGAAAAACGGAGCTGGAGGAATCAGGTTCCTGGACTTCAGACTATACTACAAAGCTACAGTAATCAAGACAGTATGGTACTGGCACAAAAACAGAAATAATGAAACTTAAAAGCGCTTGCACAGCAAAGGAAACCATAAACAAAACTAAAAGACAACCGTCAGAATGGGAGAAAATATTTGCAAATGAAACAACTGACAAAGTATTAATTTCCAAAATTTATAAGCAGCTCATGCAGTTCAATATCAAAAAAAACAAACAACCAAATCCAAAGTTGGGCAGAAGACCTACATAGACATTTTTCCAAAGAAGATATACAGATTGCCAACAAACACATGAAAGGATGCTCAACATCACTAATCATTAGAGGAATGCAAATCAAAACTGCAGTGAGGTATCACCACACACCAGTCAGAATGGCCATCATCAAAAAATCTGCAAACAATAAATGCTGGAGAGGGTGTGGAGAAAAGGGAACCCTCTTTCCCTGTTGGTGGGAATGTAAATGGATACAACCATTATGGAGAACAGTATGGAGGTTCCTTAAAAAACTAAAAATAGAACTACCATACAATCCAGCACTCCCACTACTGGGCATATACCCTGAGAAAACCATAATTCAAAAAGAGACATGTACCGCAGTGTTCATTGCAGCACTATTTACAATAGCCAGGACATGGAAGCAACCTAAGTGTCCATCGACAGATGAATGGATAAAGAAGATGTGCCACCTATATACAATGGAATATTACTCAGCCATAAAAAGAAACGAAATTGAGTTGTTTGGACTGGGGTGGATGGACCTAGAGTGTGTCATACAGAGTGAAGTAAGTCAGAAAGAAAAACAAATACCGCATGCTAACACATATATATGGAATCTAAAAAAAAAAATGGTTCTGAAGAACCTGGGGATAGGACAGGAATCAAGATGCAGACATAGAGGATGAACTCGAGGACATGGGGAGGGGGAAGGGTAAGCTTGGACGAAGTGAGAGAGTGGCATGGACATATATACACTACCCAATGTAAAATCAATAGCTGGGGGAAGCAGTCACATAGCACAGGGAGATCACCTCAGTGCTTTGTGACCACCTAGAGGGGTGGGATAGGGAGGGTGGGAGGGAGACGCAAGAGGGGGATATTTGGGGATATATGTATATATATAGCTGATTCACTTTGTTATAAAGCTGAAACTACCACACCATTGTAAAGCAATTATACTCCAATAAAGATGTTAAAAATAAATAAATAAATAATAAATTATTTAAAGTTATTTAAAATAATAAGTTAATTAAAATTAAATAAAATTTAAATAAAATTAAAAATTCATTTCCTTAGTCACACTAGCTGCCATACTTCAAGTGCTAATTAGCTACATGTCTAGTGGCATCCATCTTGGACAACACAGGTAAGAACATTTCCATCACTGCAGAAAGTTCTGTTGAAGAGCTCTGCTCTAGTTCCTCATGACATGACAGTCTCTTGAAACAATAGGGAAAAACGCATCTCCCCTTCCTCTGCGGTATGCTTAGGGCCAAAAGTGTTACAGAATTTAATGAAATGACTTATTCATATGATGAACATAAGTCTTTCTATTTGGCCACCCATATGCCACCAGGATGTGGGCAGAACAGAATGTATTTCCAGGAAAGGTGAAACACTGCTCTTGAATCTATTTGCTGCTTGTAACATTAGGCTACTTCGGTGCACTGTGATTTTTCTTCCCTCAGCATGAATTCTCTCTCAGGGGACCCATCATAGTGGACTGAAATTTGGCTTTCTTTAGGTTTCCTGCAGTCAGTCAGACACATGGATATGCACATCTGTGTTGGTCTGTATTGCAGCTGTGCTCTGAAGTCAGGTAATTTTCCCAGCAGCTTCCTTAGCTCACATGCAAATCAGTGGACCCAGACAGAGCCTGGGAAGCCTTCTTCCTAACCCCACCCAAATAACCAAGACTAGTATTATCATTAGATATCATCTAAAATGTGACACAAAGTCTGTTCACTCAAGCTTTCTCGACTAAGATTTTTTAAGGGTTCTTACAATACGTATACCTTTAACTTCACCTCTGAAAGTTGGAAAGCAACACAAAACTTGGAATTTCCATTGAATGCTTTTATCACTCTGTTAATAAGCTCAACTGATCTGAAAACTTGCTTGTGCTTAGTTCTCTTTCTCATCATATCCCCATCTGCTTTAGACATTTTTCTTTTTCCCAAAACCTTCATATCTTTTGGGTAAAATAATAATAATGATAGCAGATATGTAGATAGCACTCAACACATGCTAGGCATATATCCATTTACTCCTCAGCACATTCTTACAAGAGAGATACAATTAATATCATTCTGGTTTCTAGATTAGGAAAACTGAGGCATGGAGAGGTTAAGGTTTGCACTGATAACATGGTAAAACAGCGATCTGAATCAAGATTAGTATGGTGTGCTCTAGAGGCCAGGCATTTAACCTAAATGTTGATTATCTAAAGTTACTAATTACCTTCTTAACATTTCCCTATTTTTCTTGAAGACTAATAGCTCTGAGCATCTTCCCTGCTAAAGAAAACTGCTGTTCATGTTTTTCAATCTGGGATGTTCCTGGCCTGTTAGTCAATTAATCCTACTTTTGCTCTGACCACTTATCTTTTACACATCACTCAGATATTCCCTTCCATAGGTCTACCCTCTGACTCTCTTTCATTTCTGGCATTGCCATGACCCAGATGTTTCTTTTACTGGGTTTTCCTTTTTTGTTGTTATTTAAAGAAAGTAATTCCCAATATCTCCAAAACACACTCTTTTTCTTAATACCTTAAACCCTCAAGCTAAATAGAATTTAAATGAACATATGGTGTTTTTATCAGAGTAGGGAAGGTGTTTTTTAATTTATATATAAAAAGGTAAAAATATAACCATGTAATTAAAGTCATATTAGTTTGGATATCTTTGTTAGAAAACTTGAATGCAACTTGAATGCAAACTTGAGGGAAAATTATTCATCCTCTCCATGTATGCAGTTCTCTCAATTCTGATACCTATAAAGTAAATTTTTTCTAGCCCACCATTATCCATGTTTCCCTTCCACCACCTCTACTTTTTGTATATCACACAATTTGGTTGCATCAGCATTTATGAGTTATTTCTAATGAAAATGTTTAAATGCAATATTTATCATGTTAACAATATAATGTATAATAATACTGTGACCTAATGAAGAAAAATGGCACAAGTAAGCTGTATTCATAATTGCCTTTTAAACTGAATAAATACTAAGAGAATTGAGGTGCTAAGCATGCTCAGTTTATGCTTACTGATTGTGGGTACTTGGTGACATTACCTTCTAATACCTATTAAGGCTAGATTATTAACTGTGCTGTGTTGTTTATCTAAACACGATTTGTGACCTTAAACTTCCCGTTTGTTCTCATCCAAGCTCACATTAGGAGCCAAATTTAATATGTTTTTTCCCTAGTACTAGTGCTTACAGAAACCCATATTCCCTGATATTTAGAAAACAGTGTTACCCACAAAAGCCATTAACATCTAAAGAGATTAAATTAAAATTCATTTAAAGGCCTCAGACGTCCATGGAACATTCTTATTTTAAGATTTCAGTGTAAGATGAATTTTCCCCAAATTCCTGATGAATTTTTTTAAATCTAATAGGAGTTAAACTCATCTAAACCCAGTGTTTCTTCCCCTCTTCTTCTTCTTCCTAAGAGATGCTGAAATAGCAGCCCAATTGGGAAATTTGACTAATTGTACAGGTAGACATTCTGATATAAAAATGCTCTTATTAATCTAAATTCAGCTGGGAAACTAGTTTCCCTTCTCTTATCTTGCTTTTGGCTGGGGGAGCCATGGAGCTGAGAACCAAAAGCTTAATATCCTAACTATTAATCTACTTGTTTTTTAAAACAAATTCTGAAAGTGTTGTATATTCACTTTTGCCAAATAATTCCTGTAGGATTTGCCTAGGCTCTTAAAATGTCAAAAAAAAACCTGCCCAAAACAAATAAGTTAAATATTTATAATATATCCTTATTCATATAGCAGTGGACCTAAGATCATATTTGAAGAATGTAAAAATCACATCAACTAAAACCAGTAGGAGATGGAAGAAGAAATTTAGATTAGACAAAGTAGAGACATCATTTAGGTGGCATTTGTGAGGTGATGTTATATCTTAGGATCAGAAAAGGAGTGCGAAATATGGACAATAAACACTCTGGCTAGAAATATGCTGTCTCTGCCACAAACATATAAATAGCTCTCTTGTTACAGGGGTCAGAGAATTTGAATGAGAAGAACAATGCTCTTTTACTAAAGGGCATTAGTTGTAATTCAGAAGATTTTGATATTAAAATATGGACTCTGGAATCACACCTGTATTCAAATTCCATCTGTCTTTTCTAATTGTGCAACCTTGAACACATTCCTTATGACTTCAGTTTCATAATCTGTGAAATGGGGATAAAAATTGTACCCATTTCACATGGCTTTTATGTAGATTGCTTCACATATGGCCTGGAACATGGCAAACACTCCATACTGGTAACTGCTGTAATAATAACATTGTTAATAGTCATAGTAATTATAACAATGGTAATATATATCATTATTAAAATCCTAAGGTGAAAGGATTGTTCTTTCCCTTTTTTTTTTTTAAGTGTGAAGTTGCTTTTTCTCTTTTCTAACTCTGCAGAACTCTATCAACTGGAGTCCTTTGCAGAGCTAGGACAGTTCTACCATAATTAGCCAAGATAGAGGCAAACGGGAAAGTCCTCTTGGGATTGCACTGCACCATCATCAACTCCTAAATTGGTGCCCTTTAATAAACTTTATAGCATTGAATGTATATTGAATGTATATTCTGCCAGACTCAGTTTTTGTGCTCTCCTTTTGGGAACTTAAAACTTTCTTAATTAAAGCTTTGTTGTTGTTTTTGTTGTTTTGTTTTTTAATCAAGAAACAAAAAACACCCAAAGGCAGGAAGACTGTTTCTGCTTCTCTTGTCCTGAAATGTCATTTCCTACTCTGTTCTCCCATAACTTGTCCATCTAGCTAACTCCTTTCTGTCTTTTAAATCTTAGTGTAAGAGTTACTCCCCTTTAAGAAGCGTTTTTCAGTCTCCACAGTTGGATTACATCTCTCTTCTCTGATTTCCTATATCATCACACTTATACCCTAGATCTTAACCATTTGTATACCTCTCTCTTTAGATTGTGAGTTCTTTAAGGGCAGAATATTTAATATCTGTATCGCTTGTAGACAGCAGATTCTTAATAATTCTTGTAGATCAAAGTAGAAACCAAAATAGCCAATAAACATATGAAAAGGTGCTCAATAGCATTTCTTATCAGGGATATGCAAATTTAAGCCCAATGAGATACCCATGCATACCTACCAGAATGGGTAAGATGAAGAAGACTGACCATACCAAGTTTTAACAAGTTTTAGATAGTATGGAGAGCAACTAAAGATTTTATACACTGCTGGTGGGAGAGTAAATTGGTTTGACCACTTGGGAAAACCATTTGGCAGTACCTAGTAAAGCTAAACAGCTGTCTACCTAATGATCCAACAATTCCCCTTCTAGGTATATACCCAAGAGGAATCAATGAAAAGACAGTACAAGAATGTTTGTAGTATCTTTATTCATAATAGTTCCCAAGTGGAAGCACCACAAATGTTAATCAGTAGTAGGACAGATGAAGAGACAGTGGTATATTCTAACAACAGTAGAAAAAAACCAACTCCTATATACTCAGCAACATGGATCATTCTTAAAAACATTATGTTGAGTGCAAGAAGCAAGACACAAGAGAATAGATATTATAAGATTTTATTTATATGAAGTTCAAGAACAAGACAAAGTAATATGTGGTAGTAATTGTGATACACTTAAAATCATGATTACCTCTAAAGGAAGAGGGTAGACAGGGAATGGGATTTGAGGAGCCTTTTGGGGTGATGGGAATGTTATACATGTTCATCTAAGTGGTGGTTATATAGCAGTATACAAAATTCATCAAGCTATACACTAAGATTTGTACACTTTATTGTATAAAAATTATATCTTTTAGAAAACACTAAAATATCTTTCAGAATCTTAAATCCCTAATAAACAAACTTAAGCTTCCCCCCATATTCTTTTGCAGCTCTTGTTCATTTACTGAATTACATATATTTCAACAACTGTCTTAAATGTATTTCACTCCAAGATGTTTAGATTTGGTAAACCAACCTGTAGTAAAGATACTTTAGAGTTATATCAGTAGGAATGTCAATGTAAGGACATACAAAAATACCCTGGTATATAAAAGCCATGAGAACACTATGTGACAAAAAATTGTCACAATCAATGTTTTCAGAACAATGGAAATTAATGAAAGGCTAGCAACAATATGAGGAGTGTTTATATAAGATAACTGGCCAAATCTCAGTAATAATGATGAGCTTTACGGTATTTTAGTTTGTCTTAGATCCATCGCCATTTCCCCAGCAATGTGGCAGCCTCAAAATTCAATACCTTTACGAAGGGCAGAGTCAAGATGGCAGAGTAGGAGGGTGCAGAGTTTGTGTCTCCTCACAACTAGGGCACCTACCAGGCTCTGGTGGGGGAGCTCAGACACCTAAGGGGACAAAAGGAACCCCTGAGTAGGACGCTGGGGGATGGAGGGGGAGGAGAAATGGAGGCAGGATGGGACTGGTGCCTCTGAGGGGCGGCTGGGGGAGGGGAGAGGTTCCCACAATAGGGAGGAGCCCACCCATGGGGAGGGGATCAACAGAGATGGGGAGAGATCTTTGGGGGATTGGAGAATCAGAGGGAAACATGGCGAGCATTTCCCCCATCCACTTGGCCTCTGGGAAGCCAGCTGGGGTCCCAGGCCAAAACCTCTGCAGTCTAATGCCTCCCCACAGCCGTGCTGAGCCTAAGCCCCACCCCCAACCCCACCAGGGCCTTTTCTGGCTGAGCGGGTCCTGAGCCTAGCCCCCAACCCCCACCTAAGACCTACCCAGCAAAGATCTCATTCAGATTAGACAGAGAAATCAAAAACTTTACAGACAAGCAAAAGCTCAGAGAATTAAGCACCACCAAACCAGCTTTATAACAAATGCTAAAGGAACATCTCTAGACAGGAAACACAAGAGAAGAAAAAGACCCACAAAAAAAAACCCCAAAACAATTAAGAATGGTAACAGGAATATACATATCAATAATTACCTTCAATGTAAATGGATTAAATGCTCCAACCAAAAGAAACAGACAGGCTGAATGGATTAAAAAACAAGACCCATATATATCCTGTCTACAAGAGACTCACTTCAGACCTAGGGTCACATACAGACTGAAAGTGAGGGGATGGAAAAAGATATTCCATGCAAATGGAAATCAAAAGAAAGCTGGAGTAGCAATTCTCATGTCAGACAAAATAGACTTTAAAATAAAGACTGTTTCTAGAGATAAGGAAAGACACTCATAATCAAGGGATCAATCCAAAAAGAAGATATAACAATTATAAATATTTATGCACCCAATATAGGAGCACCTCAATACATAAGGCAAATGCTAACAGCCATAAAAGGAGAAATTGACAGTAACACAATAATAGTAGGGGACTTTAACACCCCACTTACACCAATGGACAGATCAGACAGAAAATTAATAAGGAAACACAAGTTTAAATGGCACAATAGGCCAGATAGATTTAATTGATATTTATAGGACATTCCTCCTGAAAGCAGCAGAATACACTTTCTTCTCAAGTGCACATGGAACATTCTCCAAGATACATCACATCTTGGGTCACAAATCAAGCCTCGGAAAATTAAAGAATATTGAAATCATATTTTCTGACCACAATGCTATGAGATTACAAATCAATTACAGGGAAACAACTGTAAAAAACCACAAACATATGGAGGCTAAATACTGTGCTGCTAAATAACCAAGAGATCACTGAAGAAATCAAAGAGGAAAAAAAATACTTAGAAAAAAATGACAATGAAAACGTGACGACCCAAAACCTATGAGATGCAGCAATAGCAGTTCTACATGGGAAATTTATAGCAATACAGTCTCACCTCAAGAAGCAAGAAAAATCTCAAATAAACAATCTAACCTTACACCTAAAGCAACTAGAGGAAGAAGAACAAAGAAAACCCAAAGTTAGTAGAAGAAAAGGAATCATGAAGATCAGAGCACAAGTAAATGAAATAGGAACAAAGAAAACAGTAGCAAAGATCAATAAAACTAAAAGTTGGTTCTTGGAGAAGATAAACAAAACTGATAAACCTTTAGCCAGACTTATCAAGAAAAAAAGGGAGAGGACTCAAATCAATAAAATTAGAAATGAAAAAGGAGAAATTAAAACTGACATGGCAGGAATATAAAGGATCATAAAAGACTACCATAAGCAACTATATGCCAATAAAATGGACACCTGGAAGAAATGGACAAACTCTCAGAAAGGTACAATCTCTCAAGACTGAACCAGGAAGAAATAGAAAACATGAAAAACAAGTTACAAGTAATGAAATTAAAACTGTGATTTTAAATCTTCCAACAAACAAAAGTCCAAGACCAGATGTCTTCACTGGTGCATTCAGTCAAACATTTATAGAAGAGCTAACACCCATCCTTCTCAAACTCTTCCAAGAAATTGCCGACAGAGGCACACTCCCAAGCTCATTCTATGAGGCAACCATCACTGTGATACCAAAACCAGACAAAGATGTCACACAA
Organism: Mesoplodon bidens; assembly: GCF_964165515.1. NCBI lineage: Eukaryota > Metazoa > Chordata > Mammalia > Artiodactyla > Ziphiidae > Mesoplodon > Mesoplodon bidens. The sequence goes on from NC_138162.1 coordinate 90,458,031, forward strand.
AAAAAGAAAATTACAGGCCAATATCAGTGATGAACATAGACACAAAATCCTCAACAAAATACTAGCAGAGAGAATCCAACAAAACGGTAAAAGGACCATACACCATGATCAAGTGTGATTTATCCCAGGGTTGCAAGGATTCTTCAGTATATGCAAATCAATCAATGTGATACAGCATATTAACAAACTGAAGAATAAAAACCATATGATCATGTCAATAGATGCAGAAAAAGCTTTTGACAAAATTCAACACCCATTTATGATAAAAACTTTCCAGAAAGTGAGCATAAAGGGAACCTACCACAAAATAATAAAGGGGACATATGACAAACCCACATCAAATGTCATTCTCAATGGTGAAAAACTGAAAACATTTCCTCTAAGATCAGGAACAAGACAATGATGTCCACTCTTGCCACTGTTATTCAACATAGTTTTGGAAGTCTTAGCCACAGCAATCAGAGAAGAAAAAGAAATAAACAGAATCCAAATTGGAAAAGAAGTAAAACTGTCCGTTTGCAGATGACATGATACTATACATAGAAAATCCTAAAGACTCCACCAGAAAACTAGTAGAGCTAATCAATGAATTTGGAAATGTTGCGGTATACAAAATTAATGCACAGAAATCTCTTGCATTCCTATACACTAACAACAAAATATCAGAAAGAAAATTTAAGAAAACACTCCTATTAACCATTGCAACAAAAAGAACAAACTACCTAGGAATAAACCTACGTAAGGAGGCAAAAGACCTATGCACAGAAAAGTATAAAACACTGATGAAAGAAATCAAAGCTGACACAAACATATGGAGAGATATACTGTGTTCTTGGATGGGAAGAATCAATATTGTGAAAATGACTATACTATCCAATCTACAGATTCAGTGCAATCCCTATGAAATTACCAATGACATTTTTCACAGAATTAGAACAATAACTTTTACAATTCATATGGAAACATAAAAGACCCCGAATAGCCAAAGCAATCTTGAGAAAGAAAAACAGAGCTGGAGGAATCAGGCTCCGTGACTTCAGACTATACTACAAAGCTACAGTTATTAAGACAGTATGGTACTGGCACAAAAACAGAAAGATAGATCAATGGAACAGGATAGAAAGCCCAGAGATAAACCCATGCACATATGGTCACCTAATCTGTGACAGAGGAGGCAAGAACATACAATGGAGAAAAGGCAACCTCTTCAATAAGTGGTGCTGGGAAAATTGGACAGCTGCATGTAAAAGAATGAAATTAGAACACTCCCTAACACCATACACAAAAATAAACACAAAACGGATTAAAGACCTAAATGAAAAACAACACTATAAAACTCTTAGAGGAAAACATAGGAAAAACACTCTTTGACATAAATCACAGCAAGATCCTTTTTGACCCACCTCCTAGAGTAATGGAAATAAAAACAAAAATAAACAAATGGGACCTAATGAAACTTACAGGCTTTGCACAGCATAGGAAACCATAATCAAGACGAAAAGACAACCCTCAGAAAGGGAGAAAATATTTGCAAATGACGCAACTGAGAAGGAATTAATCTCCACAGTATACTAACAGCTCATGCGGCTTAGTATCAAAAAAACAAACAACCCAGTCCAAAAATGGGTGGAACACCTAAATAGACATTTCTTCAAAGAAGATATACAGATTGCCAACAAACACATGAAAGGATGCTCAACATCACTAATCATTAGAGAAATGCAAATGAAAACCACAGCGTGGTATCACCTCACACCATTCAGAATGGCCATCATTAAAAAATCTACAAACAATAAATGCTGGAGAGGGTGTGGAGAAAAGGGAACCCTCTTGCACTGTTGGTGGGAATGTAAATTGATACAGCCACTATGGAGAACAGTATGGAGGTTCCTTAAAAAACTAAAAATAGAATTACCATATGACCCAGCAATCCCAGTACTGGGCATTTACCCAGAGAAAACCATAATTCAAAAAGACACATGTACCCCAGTATTCATTGCAGCACTGTTTACAGTAGCTGGGACATGGAAACAACCTAAATGTCCATCAATAGAGGAATGGATAAAGAAGATGTGGTACATATATACAATGAAATATTACTCAGGAATAAAAATGATCAAAACTGGATCATTTGTAGAGATGTGGATGGACCTAGAGTCTGTCGTACAGAGTGAAGTAAGTCGGAAAGGGAAAAACTAATATTGTACATTAACGCATGTATGTGGAATCTAGAAAAATTGTACAGATGAACCTATTTGAAGGGCAGGGATAGACACATAGATGTAGGGAATGGACGCCTGGACACGGAAGAGGAATGGGAGCATGGGGTGAATTGGGAGATTAGAATTGACATATATACACTACTTTGCATCAAATATCTAGTGGGAATCTGTGGTATAGCACAGGGAGCTCAGCTCGGGGCTCTGTAATAACGACCTTGATGAGTGGGATGGGGGGAGGGGTGGGAGGTCCAAGAGGGAGGGGATATAGGTATACATAAAACTGATTCACTTCGTTGTACAGCAGAAACTAGCCTAACATTGTAAAGCAATTATACTCCAATAAAAAGAAAAATGGACAAGGCTTTGGTAGACTGGCCAAGAAGAAAAGGCTGAAATTACTAAAATAAAGAATGAAAGAAAGAGAATTATAAGGGAATATTATGAACAAGTGTATTCCAACAAACTACATAATTTAGAAAACATGGACAAATTTCTAGGAAGATACAAACTACCAAAACAGACTCGAGTAGAAACAGAAAGTATGACTAGAACTATAACAAGTGAAGAGTTTTAATTAGTAATTAAAAAAAAAAAAGAAAAAACCTTCCCAGAAAGAAAAGCCTTGGCCCAAATGACTTTACTGGTGAATTCTATCAAATATTTAAAGAATTAGCACAAGTTCTGACAAATTCATCCAAAAAGTAGACGAGGAGGTGACAATTCCCTATTTATTCTCTGAAGCTAGGATTACCCTTATACAAAAACCAGAAAAACACTTGCCAGGAAAACTACAGACTGGTACCTCATAAATATAGATGCAAAAAATACTTAATAAAATACTAGCCACTGACTCCAACAACATATTTAAAAAGTTATAATCCATTACCAAGTGGTATTTATCCCAGGAATGCAAAGTTGGTTCAAGTTTTCAAAATCTTTCAACACCATATTAATAGAATAAAGGACAAAGTCTACATGGTCATCACAATAGATGCAGAAAAAGCATTTGACCAAATTTAGCACCCTTTCTTGATAAAACAACTTAAAAAACTAGGATTTGAAGGGAACTTCCTCACCTAATAAAGGGCATCTATAAAAAAAACTAGAGCCAACATCATTCTTAAATGGTGAAAGACTGAAAGTTTTCTCCTTAAGTTTAGGAACAAATAAGACAAAGTTATTTACCTTCCCCACTTTTAAGTGACATTTTACCTGAGTTTCTAGCAAGGGAAATTAGGTAAGAAAAGTAATAAAACTCATCCTGATTAGAAGAGAAGTAAAGCTATCTCTGTTCACAAATGACATTATCTTTTCCTTTTTTGGGGGGGCTTACTATTAATTGTCCACTTTTTAAATTACATTATCCTTGTGAATAGATAAGTCAGACATATTCTATTGATAGGGATATTGAGGTACAAGTTGGAAATGTTTAGGAAAAAAATTCAGGTATAATTGATTTACAGTATTACATTTCAAGTGTATAACAGGTATTCACAGTTTTTAAAGCTTATATAACCTATTTATAGTTATTATTAAATATTTTCTATCTTACATGTGCTGTATAATATATCGTTGTAGCTTATTTATTTTATACATAGTAGCTTGTACCTCTTACTCCTCCATGCCTATGTTGTCCCTCCCCTCTTCCATTTCCCCATTGGTAACCTCTAGTTTGTTTTCTATATGTTAGTCTCCTTCTTTTTTCTTATATTGACTAGATTTTTATTTTTTAGATTCCATATATAAGCTATATCATACAGTATTTGTCTTTGTCTGACTTATTTTACTAAACATAATACCCTCCAATTCAATCCATGTTGTTGCAAATTGCAAAATTTTGTTCCTTTTTATGGCTGAGTTGTATGCCATTGTATACATATACCATATCTTCTTTATCCATCCATTGGTTGATGGACACTTAAATTGCTTCCATATCTTGTCTATTGTAAACAGTGTTGTTATGAACATTAGGGTGCATGTATCTTTTCAAGTTAGTGTTTTTGTTTTCTTTGGTATATACCAATGAGTGGAATTGCTGGAGCATATGGTAGTTCTATTTTTAGTTTTTTGAGGAACTGCCATACACTTTTCCATAATGGATGCACAAATTTATATTCCCACCAACAGGGAAAGAGGGTTCCCTTTTCTCCACACCCTCTCCAGCATTTATTGTTTGCAGATATTTTGATGATGGCCATTCTGACTGGTGTGTGGTGATACCTCACTGCAGTTTTGATTTGCATTCCTCTAATGATTAATGATGTTGAGCATCCTTTCATGTGTTTGTTGGCAATCTGTATATCTTCTTTGGAAAAATGTCTATGTAGGTCTTCTGCCCAACTTTGGATTTGGTTGTTTGTTTTTTTGATATTGAACTGCATGAGCTGCTTATAAATTTTGGAGATTAATACTTTGTCAGTTGTTTCATTTGCAAATATTTTCTCCCATTCTGACGGTTGTCTTTTAGTTTTGTTTATGGTTTCCTTTGCTGTGCAAGCGCTTTTAAGTTTCATTAGGTCCCATTTGTTTATTTCTGTTTTTATTTCCATTTCTCTAGGAGGTGGGTCAAAAAGGATCTTGCTGTGATTTATGTCATAGAGCGTTCTATGTTTTCCTCTAAGTGTTTTATAGTGTCTGGTCTTACATTTAGGTCTTTAATCCATTTTAAGTTTATTTTTGTGCATGGTGTTAGGGAGTGTTCTAATTTCATTCTTTTACATGTAGCTGTCCAGTTTTCCCAGCACCACTTACTGAAGAGGCTGTCTTTTCTCCATTGTATATTCTTGCCTCCTTTATCAAAAATAAGGTGATGGTATGTGCGTGGGTTTATATCTGAGTTTTCTATGCTGTTCTATTAATCTATATTTCTGTTTTTGTCCCAGTACAATACTGTCTTGATTACTGTAGCTTTGTAGTATAGCCTGAAGTCCAGGAACCTGATTCCTCCAGCTCCGTTTTTCTCTCTCATGATTTCTTTGGCTCTTCGGGGTCTTTTGTGTTTCCATACAAATTGTGAAATTTTTTGTTCTAGTTCTGTGAAAAATGCCATTTGTAGTTTTATAGGGATTGCACTGAAACTGTAGATTGCTTTGGACAGTATAGTCATTTTCACAGTGTTGATTCTTCCAATCCAAGAACACAGTATATCTTTCCATCTGTTTGTATCATCTTTAATTTCTTCATCAGTGTCTTATAGTTATCTGCATACAGGTACTTTGTCTCATTAGGTAGGTTTATTCCTAGGTATTTTATTCTTTTTGTTGCAATGGTAAATGGGAGTGTTTCCTTAATTTCTCTTTCAGATTTTTCAGCATTAGTGTATAGGAATGCGAGAGATTTCTGTGCATTAATTTTGCATCCTACTACTTTACCAAATTCAGTGATTAGCTCTAGTAAACTATCATGTCAGCTGCAAACAGTGACAGTTTTACTTCTTCTTTTCCGATTTGGATTCCTTTTATTTCTTTTTCTTCTCTGATTGCTGTGGCTAAAACTTCCAAAACTATGTTGAATAATAGTGGTGAGAATGGGCAACCTTGTCTTGTTCCTCATCTTAGTGGAAATGGTTTCTGTTTATGTGTCTGTTTTCTTGCCAGTAACATACTGTTTTGATTACTGTAGCTTTGCAATACAGTTTGAAGTCAGGTAACATGATACCTCCAACTCTTTTCATTTTTCTCAAGATTGTTTTGCCTATTCAGGGTCTTCTGTATGTCCATAGAAAATTTAAAATTATTTGCTCTAGTTCTGTAAAAAATTCCATTGGTATTTTTTATAGAGATTGCATTGAACCTGTAGATTGCCTTGGGTACTATGGTCATTTTAACAATATTGATTCTTCTTGTTTTTGAACATGGTATATCTTTCCATGTATTTGTGTTAGCTTCAGTTTCTTTCATCAGTTTCTTACAGTTTTCCAACACAGGTCTTATACCTCCTTAAGCAGGTTTATTCCTAGATATTTCATTCTTTTTTATGCAGTTGTAGGTAGAATTGTTTCCTTAACTTCTCTTTCTGAGAGTTCATTGTTAGTGTATAGAAATGCAACAGATTTCTTTATATTAATTTTGTATGCTGCAACTTTACCAAATTCATTGATGATTTCTGATAGTTTCCTGGTGGTGTCCTTAGGATTTTCTGTGTATAGTAACATGTCTTCTGCAAACAGTTTTACTTTCTCCTTTCCAATTTGGATTCCTTTTATTTCTGTTTCTTCTCTGCTTGCTGTGGCTATGACTTCCAATACTATGTTGAATAGAACTGGTGAGAGTGGGAATCCTGGTCTGATTCTTGATCTTAGAGAATGTGCTTTCAGCTTTTCACTTGGAACATGATGTTAGCTGTGGGCTTATCGTACATGGCCTTTATTATGTTGAGGTATTTTCCCTCTATACCCAGTTTTTGGAGAGTTTTTATCATAAATGGATGTTGAATTCTACTATAAGATTTTTTTCTGCATCTGTTGAGATGATCATATGGCTCTTAATCTTCAGTTTGTGAATATGGTGTAGCACCTTGATAGTTCTACAGATATTGAAAAATCCTTGCATCCCTGTGATAAATCCCACTTGATCATGGTGTATGGTCGTTTAAATGTATTGTTGGATTTGGTTTGCTAATATTTTGTTGAGGTTTTTTGTGTCTATATTCATCAGGTTTATTGGCTTGTTATTTTTTATTTATTTATTTTGATATCTTTGTCTGGTTTTGGTGTCAGGGTGATTCTGGCCTCATAGAATGAGTTCAGAAGCATTCCTTCCTCTACAGTTTTTTGGAATAGTTTCATCTGATCATGGACTTTGGTTTGTTAGGAGGTTTTGGGGTTTTTTTGTGTGTATGTGACTGTGTGTGTGGTTTTTTGTTTTCTTTTTCCTGATTCAATTTCATTACTCATAATTGGTCTCTTCATATTTTCTGTTTCTTCCTGGTTCAGTCTTGGCAAACTATTGTCTATTTGCCTTTGCTGATGAGCTTTTACCGTGTATAATTTTTATGTTTCTGGTTGTAGCCTTTCCTTTTTTGCTTAGAGAAGTCCCTTTATCATGTCTTGCAAAGCTGGTTTGATGCTGAACTCTTTTAGCTTTTGCTTGTCTTTAAAACTTTTGATCTTTTTATCAAATCTGAATGAGAGCCTTACCAGGTAGTGTTCTTGGTTGTAGGTTTTTTCCTTTCATCATTTTAAATTTCTTGTGCCACTCCCTTCTGGCCTGCAGGGTTTCTTCTGAAGAGACAGCTGAAAGCTTTATGGGAATTCCCTTTTATGTAACTTGTTGCTTTTTCCTTGCTGCTTTTAATGTTCTCTGTTTATCTTTAATTTTTTTCATTTTAGTTACAATATGCCTTGGTGTGTTGCACTTTGGGTTTTCTTTGGGACTCTCTGTAATTCATGGGCTTGGATGTCTCTTTCCTTTCCCAGATTAAGTAAGCTTTCAGCTATTATGTCTTCAAATATGTTCTCAGCACCTTTCTCTATCCCTTCTCCTTCTGGGACCCATAAAATGCAAATGTTAGTGCACTTGTTGTTTCCCAGAGATCTCTTAAACTGTCCTCATTTCTCTTCATCCTTTTTTCTTTTTGCTGTTCATTATCAATTATTTACACTACTCTGTCTTCCAGCTCACTGATTCATTACTCTGTATCATTTAGTCTACTGTTGATTCCTTCTAGTGTATTTTTTGTTTGTTATTGTATTCTTTATCTCTGTTTGTTGTCCTTTATATTTTCTAACTCTTTGTTAACAACTTCTAACTTCTTGCTCTATGTAGCCATTTTCTCCCAAGTTTTTTGATCATCATTATGATTGTTACCCTGAACTCTTTCTCAGATAAACTGCCTATCTCCTCTCCACTTAGTTCTTCTGGAATTTTGTCTTCTTACTTCATTTGGAACATGTTCCCCTATTGCCTCATTTTGCCTAACTTGCTGTTTTTATTTCTGTGTGTCAGGTAGGTTGGTTACATTCCTAACCTTAGAGAAATGGCCTTTTGTAGGGGATGTTCCATGCATCCCACCAGTGCACTCCCGTCCTGTCACCAGAGCTATATGCTCTAGGGGTGTCCCCTATGTGGACTGTGTTGTTCTTTCTGTTTTGTGGGCTGACTACTGTGGGTTGTCTGGTAGGCTTGGTTGGCCCCTAGTCTGTTTGGTTGCCAAGCTGTGCCTTGTGCAGAGGTTGCTGTCATTGGTTGGCAGGGCTGCATCATGAGGCAGCTGGCTGCAGAACCCTTGGGACCCCTGGGGTTAGTGCTGTCTCACTAGTGGGCAGATTTGGGGTCCTGGAGATGCTGGGGATGCTGCCCACCCACTAGTAAGTGAAGCCAGGCCTGGGGCTAGTGTCGGCCCACTAGTGGGCAGAGCTGGATCTTGGAGTCTGGCTACAGGGCCCAGGGTTTCCAGCACTGGTGTTGGACTGCTGGTGGTTGGGACCAGTTCCTGACACAGCTGACTGAGGGGTCCAGCGTGTCCCAAAGCTTGCAATGGCCTACTAGTGTGTGAGGCCATGGCCCAGCCAGTCCCAGGGCTGGTGGGTGAGGCTTTTCCAGAGGCTAGATCAGTCTCACTGATGATGGAGGGCCAGGATCCAGCTGCTCTCAGGGCAAGATATGGCCTGCTGGTTGGTGGGCTAGGTCTGCAGGCTGAAGCAGGCTTACTGGTGGGTGGGGTCAAGATCCAGCCTGTCCCAGGGCAGGATCTGCCCTGATGGTAGGTGGGCTGGGTTCACAGACTGTGGGGCTGTTTATCTTGCTGTTGGTATCTGCCTCCTGGTAGTGAGGCTGGTCTGGAGTCTAGAGCAGGCTAGCTAGTGGGCAGGGCCAGTGATTCTGGGGCCTATGCCTGCCCACCCGGAGGTGAAGCTGTGTCCTGGGGTCTCTGGCTGCAGGACCCTGTGGGTCCCAGGTATAGTCCCTATAAACTGCTGTGTGTTGTCTGGTCCTTGGCCCTCTGGTGGGTATCTGGGGGTGGCTGTTGGCTCAGGGGTCTTAGGGCAGCCTGTCTGATTGTGAGTTGGACTGTGTCACCACCCAGTTATTTGCTTGGCCTAAGGCATCCCAGTACTGGTGCCTCCAGGCTATTGGGCAGGGATGGACCTGGATCCTGAGGCTAATAAGCTAGAGGGAGGATTCCAAAATAGCACTTGCCAGCAGCAGTGTCCACATGGTAGAATGAGCTCCCCAAAATGGCTGCTGCCAGTGTCTGTGTCCTCAGGGTAAAATGCAGTTACCTTCTGCCTCTCCAGGAGACTCTCTAGATTAGCGGGTATGTCTGACTCTGGCTTCTTTCACATTAATGCTTCGTCCCTGGATCCCAGAGTGTGTGAGATTTTCTGTGTGTCCTTTGCATGGAGTCTCTATTTCCTCCAGCCCTGTGGGACTCCCAAAAGTAAGCTCCTTTGGCCTTCAAAGCCAAATGTTTCAGAGGTTTGTCCTTCCAGTGCAGGAACCCCAGGCTGGGAGGCCCACTATGGGGCTCAGACCCCTCATTCCTTTGGGAGAACCTCTGAAATTGTAACTATTCTCCCATTTGTGGGTTGCCTACCTGGAGGTATGGGACTTGACTATATCATGACTTCACCCTTCCTACCCATCTTGTTGTAGTTCCTTCTTTATATCTTAAGCTGTAGAAGATCTTTTCTGGTAGGTTCCAGTCTTTTTGTTTGATGGTTGTTCTGTAAATAGTTGTAATTTTGTTATGCCTGTGAGAGGAAGTGAGCTCAGTGTCTTTCTAAAATCTGTCATCTTGGCCTATCTCCCAGATGACATTATTTTGCATCTAGAAAATCCTGTGGAATCCACAAGAAAGTTATTAGAGCTAATAAATGAGTACAGGAAAGCTGTAGGATGCAAGTACAATATACAAATATTATTTGTGTTTTTTTACTCTAGCTGTGAACAATATGAAAATGAAATTACAAAGACAATTCCATTTGCAATAGTGTCAAAAAGAATAAAATATTTAGGAATAAATTTAACAAAAAAGTGTAAGATTTTTCTACAACAAAAATCTGTAAAATATAATTTTAAGAAATTAAAGAGTGCCTAAATAAATGAAAAGATCCATGTTCATGGATTGAAAACATAATACTTCTAGATGGAAATAGTTCTGAAATTCATCTATAGATTCACTGCAGTCTCTGAAGATGTTCCAAAACTGATGTGGACAACTCTGTGAATATACTAAAAGCCATTGAATTTTACAGTTTGAATGGATGAATTATATGGTATGTGAATTATATCTCAATAAGGCAGTTATAAAAAAACAAATGGACAAAGCATTTGAATAAAATAGACATTTCTAAAGAAGATATACAGTGGCCAATAAGCATATGAAAACGCACTAAACATTATTTGTCATTAAGGAAATGTAATGCAAACTACAGTGAAATACTACTTCATACCCACTAGGATGGCTGTAATCAAACAGATGAGCAATAATGACAAGTAGTGGTGAGTATGTGGAAATAGTGAATGGAGCCCTCCTACTTTGCTGTTGGGAATGTAAAATGGTGCATCTGCTTTGGAAAACAGCTGGCAGTTTCTCAAAAAATTGAACATAGGTTTACCATATGATCCAGTAATTCCAACAGGTATATATCCAAGTTAATGGAAAACATGTCTATGCAAAAAGTTGTACATGAATGTTCATGGCAGCATTATTCATAATAGTTAAAAGTGCAAAGGACCCCCAGTAGTCCATTAACTGAAGAATGGATAAATAAAATGTGGTTTATTCATACAATGGAATAGTGTTCAGTCATAAAAAGAAATAAAGTACTGATACATACTACAACATGGATGAATCTTGAAAACCTTATGCTAAGTGAAAGGTTCCAGACACAAAAGGCTACATATTATATGATTCCTTTTACATGAAGTGTCCAAGATAAACACATTCATAGAGACAGGAAGTAGATTAGTTGGTTTCTAGGGGCTGAGGGCAGGGGGAATGAGTAAGGCTGTAAAGCTTACAGAGGTTTCTTTTTGGAGTGATGAAATATTCTGGAATTAGATATTAGTTATGATTGCACAACTTTGTAAACGTGCTAAAACCCACTGAATTGTATACTTTAACAAGGTGAATTTTATGGTATGGTGAGTTGTATTTCAACAAGAACCACCAAAACATAAACACCTTAAAGATACAACTTGCTGCTGGCATAGCTTGAAGCCACCAGCCTATATCTGTGTAAATCAAAATCTGGATTCCAGTATGTGTGTAAAAAGTTCTCAGTATAATTGACCGCAGTAAAATAGTGCACTAATAATGTTCTTTTGGGTGGTAAGGTGCCTGAGTGTCCAGCACAGTCCCGGTGTGTTCTGTCAGTGGATTGTTGGAAAAGAGTATTAGGGCAGTGCATGTTATGGTTCAGGTTTTTGTTTTTGTTTTGTTTGTTTTTGTTTTATTTTTTGGTTTAAACTATTTAAAGACAGTCATGGTATTTCTGACATCTCCTTATTCCAGGGGTGTGGCATGAAGAATGATTGAAAGTTTCCCTAGTAAATGTCTTTCCCAGTAATTGCTATCCCTAACAGTGTTAGAATTTTCTAAAATTAATTAATTAATTAATTAATTTCTTTGGCTGCGTTGGGTCTTCATTGCTGCGTGCAGGCTTTCTCTAGATGCAGTGAGCGGGGGCTACTCTTCGTTGCGGTGTGCGGGCTTCTCATTGCAGTGGATTCTCTTGTTGCAGAGCATGGTCCGTAGTCATGTGGGCTTCAGTAGTTGTGGTGCATGGGCTCAGTAGTTGTGGCTCGTAGGTTCTGTGGCGCATGGGCTTAGTTGCTCCATGGCATGTGGGATCTTCCCGGACCAGGGCTCGAACCTGTGTCCCCTGCATTGGCAGGCGGATTCTTAACCACTGCTCCACCAAGGAAGTCCCTCCATTTTGTTTTTAAGAATTTTCTGTTGAAAACACAGCAAAGCCTAATTCGAGGTGCTTAAAGTTTGTTCTTAATTTTGTTAAAGATTTGTCACATTATAAGCTATTGAAGCATATTTGTTTTCAGCTTTATTTCTAGAATTAATTTAGAGTATTATGACTTTTTCTTTACAACCAATCAACAAAGCCACCAGGTACCCAATAAACAAGGTTCTGGGGGGAACACATGTATCATCAAAAATGGAACTGAGTCCTGGTCTGCCAACTCAACTATCTACTTGAAAAGAATGTCTGTTAAGCCCTCTATGAAAAAGAAATTATTATATTTATAGTGGGAAGTTAGAATTTTTTTATTCATTGCAGAGGCCACTTAAAAAAATTCACTAGAAGTTATCACTCAGATTCAATGTTATATACATCATATATTACTTGTTAGTCAAAGGATGGACAGTCCTAATGGTAAATTGGATGTGCAGGATGACCTTAGATGTTTGCCTTTATTGCACTTATTAGAGATTTCCAAATATGTGATTTTATGCAATTTGAGAAGTAGTATAGGATTCACTTATTGTTATTTTTTTCAGTTGTTTTTAAAAAACTAATGTTAGTTGAATTTCATTTGTAAATGTAAAACAAAGAGAAGCATTAGTCTAGGATTTCAGACTGAAAATGAACTTGAAACCCTAGGCTGAACAAATAAATAGGAGTAGTATTAATGGGTGATTTCTAGTCAGGAATCTCTGTTCTTTCATGAGAAATTCAAGACAACAAAGCTAGTTTCCCTAAATGCAGCCCATTCATTGAAGCCTACAAAGCCCCTGAGATAATGTCGGGCTTTTTCTCCCCTTTGGAATAAAAAAAGATGTCCCAAAAGGAAAGAAAAAAATGTGGTTCTAAATGAAATATCCATTCAAACTGTTGCATGTAGTGCCTTGCAGCTTATCATTTTACCTTATTTTTTCACTGAATGACAGTTTTAGGTAATAGCTTAGATTCAACTCACGGGCTTTTACTAGTGCTGTGTGAAGCTGTAGAATCACATAATGGATCTAAGAATCTCAGGATTTGAGAGAGAGGGTATATTCTAATAATGCTTTAAAGGTTGACCAAAAAACCCCCGAAAATTTTGGTTTTCTCTTTGAAAAATTGCCTTAAATAAATTGTTTATGAGCCTTTAAAATTTTTTTCTGTTGCCTCTCTGAAAGGTTAAAACAGTTTTTGATAACTGTTATCATTCAAACTAGGTGGAAATATCTATCAAAATGCAGAGGGATCACTGTTTCCAAACTATGAGAGATTAGATGTCAGTAGTTAGTTGTATTATCATGTTAAATATTTATTTCTTATTTTTCTCACATTCTGAACCATTTTAGTATAAAGCGGCAAGGATCTAATAAAGCATAAAATCAGTCGTTTCAAATACACAGCCAACGCAGTGAAAGTCAGAGTGAGGAAAACCAAGTTGTTGCAAAACAACATAAAATTCATAACGGGAAAAAGAGGCTTTTGCCACAGATCACCTAGAGACCTTCTGATGTGTATTTGCTATTTCTCTAAAATCGTTTTCCTACTATTTTGTTTCTAGATTTCCCATTATGTAAACCCTCGCCTTTGCTTAAATTATTGTGCTATTGGAAATATTTTTAATCTTGAGGAGAAATTTTCTTAAATTTCTAGATTATGGTAAAAGGGTACTATTTTTCTCAATCTCAAATGCCAAAATCAAATGGGAATAGATCAAACTTGGGATGTTCAATCAAACAGATGATGGCCTTGACATATTCTTTCCAGAAAAGACTGAGAGAAAAACCATGTTTTCCTCTCTGCTCTCACCTCACTAAACTTTCCCTCTTTTTTAGTATTCTCTTGGGGAGATTTCCTTTTTACACTGGAACTCTTGCCTTGGAAATTTACCATTTCCTAAGTGGTGTCATCTGTTAAAATCATTTCAGTGTTGCGTTCTTCAACACTGAGAAGTAGATACTATCTTCATCTTTCATGTTGGAAACTGAGACCTGAAAGGTTAATTGAATTGCTCAGGATCACATAGTAATTGACAACCTTGCGATTTAATTCTTCAGACCTGATACTGACTTACCCAGAATGTTGTCTGTAGTGTAGATCTTCACAATTTTCGAGCAGCAATATAATCTCTTGGTTCCTGTTATTCCTTCCCTTTCTTTCTTGTCCACTTTCTTTGAATTCTTAGCTTTCACCCATGTTCAAAAGACTGTCATATTTCCATTTATAGCTTCTTCTGCTTCTCTCGTTAAGCAAACTGTTTCTACTATTGCTTACATTGCTCCACCCGGTCAGTTTGGCTTCCATAATTTCTGTACAGAGTGTTAAGAGAGCAAACCTCAGGGTTTAAGTTTGGTCAAATACATTGTTTTTTGTTTTCATCCTTTCTAAAACCCTCATTGCTCAAGTCTAATAAGGTTCTTCAAAAATTCACTGGCTTTTTGATTTTGTACCATGGGGGTAGCTTCCACCCCTGTACAGCATCAAGGTGGTTGCCTCTCTGAAAAGGATCCATCTTTCAGGATTCTGCTGTGGAGCTGTGCAGGGGCCACATTGCTTACAACAGGTCTCTCCCCATTCCTAATCTCAATGTTTCACCCTGCCTTCCTGCTTTAAAAAGGAGCTTTTCTCTATTCTTCCTCCAGGATGCCTAGCTTTCACAATATATTGAAATTTTTAAAATTTTTTACTGGAATAATAAACACATATTTTTTAAAAAACTTATGAAGAGAAACAAGAAGTTATTTCCATCCCTCCCTATTCCCCTCAGTGATTGTTTCTTCTTTTATTCACGTAGCTATTTCTAACTAATAGATATGCACTGCTGTTTTCTGAATTGCCAGTATTTGGGTATTGTACACTAACTTTTTTTTTTTTTAATGAATTTATTTATTTATTTTTGCCTGCACTGGGTCTTTGTTGCTGCACATGGGCCTTCTCTAGTTGCGGTGAGCAGGGGCTACTCTTCGTTGCCGTGCATGGGCTTCTCATTGTGGTGGCTTCCCGTGTTGCGGAGCATGGGCTCTAGGCGTGCGGGCTTCAGTAGTTGTGGCACGTGGGCTCAGTAGTTGTGGCTCTCGGGCTCTAGAGTGCAGGCTCAGTAGTTCTGGCACACGGGCATAGTTGCTCCACGGCATGTGGGATTTTCCAATACTAGGGCTCGAACCCATGTCCCCTGCATTGGCAGGTGGATTCTTAACCACTGTGCAACCAGGGAAGTCCACTAGAACTATTCTTAATGAGAAGGTAAAACTGAATTAATTCTCCAATTTCTGTTGTGTTTGTCACTGTTCCCAGCTGTACTTTTTATTTTACTATTTGAAAGATTTTTCTTAACTTTGTCTTCCACCACTTATATTAACATGTTTATTTTGGTTAGCATATATATTTTTTAACATCTTTATTGGAGTACAGTTGCTTTACAATGGTGTGTTAGTTTCTGCTTTATGACGAAGTGAATTAGCTATACATATACATATATCCCCATATATCTTCCCTCTTGTGTCTCCCTCCCTCCCACCCTCCCTATGCCACCCCTCTAGGTGGTCACAAAACACCGAGCTGATCTCCCTGTGCTATGCAGCTGCTTCCCAGTAGCTATCAATTTTACATATAGTAGTGTATATATGTCCATGCCACTCTCTCACTGTGTCCCAGTTTACCCTTCCCCCTCCCCGTATCCTCAAGTCTGTTCTCTAGTAGGTCTGCTTCTTTATTCCCATCCTGCCCCTAGGTTCTTCATAACCTTCTTTTTTTTTTTTTTTAGATTCCATATATATGTGTTAGCATACAGTATTAGTTTCTCTCTTTCTGACTTACTTCACTATGTATGAGAGACTATAGGTCCATCCACCTCACTCCAAATAACTCAATTTCGTTTTTTTATGGCTGAGTAATATTCCATTGTATATATGTGCCACATCTTCTTTATCCATTCATCTGATGATGGACACTTAGGTTGCTTCCATGTCCTGGCTATTGTAAGTAGAACTGCAGTGAACATTGTGGTACATGATTCTTTTTGAATTATGGTTTTCTCAGGGTATATGCCCATTAGTGGGATTGCTGGGTCATATGGTAGTTCTATTTTTAGTTTTTTAAGGAACCTCCATACTGTTCTCCATAGTGGCTGTATCCATTTACATTCCCACCAACAGTGCAAGAGGGTTCCCTTTTCTCCACACCCTCTCCAGCATTTATTGTTTGTAGATATTTTGATGATGACCATTCTGACTGGTGTGAGGTAGTTTTGATTCGCATTTCTCTAATGAGTAGTGATGTTGAGCATCCTTTCATGTGTTTGTTGGCAATCTATATATCTTCTTTGGAGAAATGTCTATTTGGGTCTTCTGCCCGTTTTTGGATTCAGTTGTTTTTTTGATATTGAGCTGCATGTGCTGCTTGTAAATTTTGGAGTTTAATCCTTTGTCAGTGGCTTCATTTGCAAATATTTTCTTCCATCTGAGGGTTATCTTTTCATCTTGTTTATGGTTTCCTTTGCTGTGCAAAAGCTTTTAAGTTTCATTAGGTCCCATTTGTTTATTTTTGTTTTTATTTCCATTTCTCTAGAAGGTGGGTCATAAAGGATCTTGCGGGCTTCCCTGGTGGCGCAGTGGTTGAGAGTCCGCCTGCCGATGCAGGGGACGCGGGTTCATGCCCCGGTCCAGGAAGATCCCACATGCCGCAGAGCGGCTGGGCCCGTGAGCCATGGCCGCTGAGCCTGCACGTCGGAGCCTGTGCTGTGCAACGGGAGAGGCCACAACAGTGAGAGGCCCGCATACTGCAAAAAAAAAAAAAAAAAAAAAGGATCTTGCTGTGATTTGTGTCAAAGAGGGGTCTGCCTATGTTTTCCTCTTAATAGTGTCTGGCCTTACATTTAGGTCTTTAATCCATTAGGAGTTTTTTTTCTGTGTATGGTGTTAGTGAGTGTTATAATTTCATTCTTTTACATGTACCTGTCCAGTTTTTCCAGCACCACTTATTGAAGAGGCTGTCTTTTCTACATTGTATATTCTTTCCTCCTTTATCAAAAATAAGGTGACCGTATGTGCGTGGTTTTACCTCTGGGCTTTCTGTCCTGTTCCGTTGATCCATATTTCTGTTTCTGTGCCAGTAACATACTGTCTTGATTACTGTAGCTTTGTAGTATAGTCTGAAGTCAGGGAGCCTGACTCCTCCAGCTCCGTTTTTCTTTCTCAAGATTGCTTTCACTATTCGGGGTCTTTTGTGTTTCTATACAAATTGTGAATTTTTTTGTTCTAGTTCTGTGAAAAATGCCAGTGGTAATTTGATAGGGATTGCATTGAATCTGTAGATTGCTTTGGGTAGTATAGTCATTTTCACAATGTTGCTTCTTCCAATCCAAGAACATGTTATATCTCTCCATCTCTTTGTATCAACTTTAATTTCTTTTTTTTGTGTGTGTGTGTGTGTGTTACACGGGCCTCTCACTGTTGTGGCCTCTCCCCCTGTGGAGCGCAGGCTCCGGACGCACAGGCCCAACGGCCATGGCCCACGGGCCCAGCCGCTCTGCGGCACGCGGGATCCTCCCGGACCAGGGCACGAACCCGTGTCCCCTGCATCTGCAGGCGGACTCTCAACCACTGTGCCACCAGGGAAGCCCCTCAACTTTAATTTCTAACATCAGTGTCTTATAATTTGCTGCATACAGGTCTTTTGTCTCCTTAGGTAGGTTTATTCCTCAGTATTTTATTCTTTTTGTTGCAGTGGTAAATGGGAGTGTTTCCTTAATTTCTCTTTCAGATTTTTCATCATTAGTGTATAGGAATGCAAGGGATTTCTGTGCATTAATTTTGTATCCTGCTACTTTACCAAATTCATTGATTAGATCTAGTAGTTTTCTGGTAGCATCTTTAGGAATCTCTGTGTATAGTATCATGTCATCTGCAAACAGTGACAGCTTTACTTCTTCTCTTCCAATTTGGATTCCTTTCATTTCTTTTTCTTCTCTGATTGCTGTGGCTAAAACTTCCAAAACTATGTTGAATAACAGTGGTGAGAATTGGCAACCTTGTCTTGTTCCTGAGCTTAGTGGAAATGGTTTCAGTTTTTCAACACTGAGGACGATGTTGGCTGTGGTTTTGTCATATATGGCCTTTGTAATGTTGAGAAACGTTCCTTCCATGCCTACTTTCTGGAGGGTTTTTATCATAAATCGCTGTTGAATTTTTTGAAAGCTTTTTCTGCATCTATTGAGATGATCATATGTTTTTTTTTTCTTATTAGTCATCCATTTTATACATATCAGTGTATGCATGTCAGTCCCAATCTCCCAATTCATCACACCACAACCCCCACCTCCTGTCGCTTTCCCCCCTTCGTGTCCATAGGTTTGTTTTCTACTTCTGTGTCTCAATTTCTGCTCTGCAAACCGTATCATCTGTACCATTTTCTAGGTTCCACATATATGCATTAATATACGATATTTGATCATATGGTTTTTATTCTTCAGTTTGTTAATATAGTGTATCACATTGATTAATTTGCATATATTGAAGAATCCTTGCATTCCAGGGATAAAGGCCCCTTGATCTTGGTGTATGATCCTTTTAATATGCTGTTGGATTCCATTTGCTAGTATTTTTTTGAGGATTTTTGCATCTATGTTTATCAGTGATATTGGCCTGTAGTTTTCTTTCCTTGTTACATCTCTGTCTGGTTTTGCTATCAGGGCGATGGTGCCCTCATGGCATGAGTTTGGAAGTGTTCCTCCCTCTGCTATATTTTGGAAGAGTTTGAGAAGGACAGGTGTTCGCTCTTCTCTAAATATTTGATAGAATTCACCTGTGAAGCCATCTAGTCCTGGTTTTTTGTTTGTTGGAAGATTTTTAATAACAGTTTCAATATCAGTGCTTGTGATTGGTCTGTTTATATTTTCTATTGCTTCCTGGTTCATTCTTGGAAGGTTGTGCTTTTCTAAGAATTTGTCCATTTCTTCCAGGTTGTCCATTTTATTGGCATATAGTTACTTGTAGTAATCTCTCATGATCCTTTGTATTTCTGCAGTGTTAGTTTTTAGTTCTCCGTTTTCATTTCTAATTCTATTGATTTGAGTCTTCTCCCTTTCTTATTTGATGAGTCTGGCTAATGATTTATCCATTTTGTTTGTCTTCTCAAAGAACCAGCTTTAGTTTTATTAACCTTTGCTATTGTTTCCTTCATTACTTTTTCATTTATTTCTGATCTGATCTTTATGATTTCTTTCCTTCTGCTAACTTGGGGTTTTTTTTGTTCTTCTTTCTTAATTGCTTTAGGTGTAAGGTTAGGTGGTTTATTTGAGATGTTTTTTGTTTCTTAAGGTAGGATTGTATTGCCATAAACTTCCCTCTTAGAATTGCTTTTGCTGCATCCCATAAGTTTTGGGTCATCATGTTTTCGTTGTCATTTGTTTCTAGGCATTTTTTGATTTCCTCTTTGATTTCTTCAGTGATCTCTTGGTTATTAGGTAATGTATTGTTTAGCCTCCATGTGTCTGTAATTTCTTTTACAGATTTCTTCCTCTAATTGATATCTAGTCTCATAGCGTTGTATTCAGAAAAGATACTTGATATGATTTCAGTTTTCTTAAATTTTCCAAGGCTTGATTTGTGACCTAAGATAAGATCTATCCTGGAGAATGTTACATGAGCAACTGAGGAAAGTGTATTCTGTTGTTTTTGCATGGAATGTCCTATAAATATCAATTAAGTCCATCTTGTTTAATGTATCATTTAAAGCTTGTGTTTCCTTGTTTATTTTCATTTTGGGTGATCTGTCCATTGGTGAAAGTGGGGTGTTAAAGTCCCCTACTATGATTGTGTTACTATCAATTTCCCCTTTTATGGCTGTTAGCATTTGCGTTATGTATTGAAGTGCTCCTATGTTGGGTGCATAAATATTTACTATTGTTATATCTACTTCTTGGATTGGTCCCTTTATCATTATGCAGTGTCCTTCCTTGTCTCTTGTAACAGTCTTTATTTTAAAGTCTATTTTATCTAATATGAGAATTGCTACTCCAGCTTTTTTTTTTTTTGATATCTATTTTCATGGAATATCTTTTTCTATGCCCTAACTTTCAGTCTGTACGTGTCCCTAGTTCTGAAGTGGGTCTCCTGTGGACAGCATATATTCGGGTCTTGTTTTTGTATCCATTTAGCCAGTCTGTGTCTTTTGGTTGGAGCATTTCATCCACTTATATTTAAGGTAATTATTGATATGTTTGTTCCTATTTCCATTTTCTTAATTGTATTGGGTTTGTTTTTGTAGGTCTTTTTCTTTTTCTTCTCTTGTGTTTCCTGCCTAGAGAAGTTCCTTTAGCGTTTGTTGTAAAGCTGGTTTGGTTGTGCTGAACTCTCTTAGCTTTTGCTTGTCTGTAAAGCTTTTTATTTTTCTGTCAAATCTGAATGATATCCTTGCTGTGTAGAGTAATCTTGGTTATAGGTTTTTCCCTTTCATCACTTTAAATACATCCTGCCACTCCCTTCTGGACTGAGGTGTTCCTGCTGAAACATCCGCTGATAACCTTATAGGGATTCCCTTGTATGTTATTTGTTGCTTTTCCCTTGCTGCTTTTAATATTTTTTCTTTGAATTTAATTTTTATAGCTTTGATTAATATGTGTCTTGGCATGTTTCTCCTTGGCTTTATCCTGTTTAGGACTCTCTGCCCTTCCTGGACTTTGGTGACTATTTCCTTTCCCATGTTAGGGAATTTTCAACTATAATCTCTTCAAATATATTTTCAGACCCCTTTCTTTTTCTCTTCTTCTTCTGGGGCCTCTATAATTTGAATGTTGGTGCATTTAATGTTGTTCCAGAAGTCTCTGAAACTGTGCTCATTTCTTTTCATTCCTTATTCTGCTTCTCAGCAGTTATTTCCACCATTCTATTTTCTAACTCACTTATTCATTCTTCTGCCTCAGTTATCCTGCTATTGTTTCCTTCTAGTGTAGGTTTCATTTCAGTTATTGTGGTGTTCATCACTGTTTGTTTTTTCTTTAGTTCCCCTATGTCCTTGTTAAACATTTCTTGTATTTTCTCGATCCATGCCTCCATTCTGTTTCTGAGATTTTGGACCATCTTTACTATCATTCCTCTGAATTCTTTTCCATTTAGAATGCCTATTTCCTATTCATTTATTTAGTCTTGTAGGTTTTTACCTTGTTTCGTCTTCTGTACCATATTTCTCTGTTTTCTCATTTTTGTTGATGGGTGGGGCTGTGTTCCTGTCTTGCTGGTTGTTTAGCCTGAGGTTTCCATCACTGGGGCTTGCAGAGAGCTGGGTGGGGCCAGATTGTGGTGCCAAGATGAGGACCTCCAGGAGAGCTCACACAATTAGTATTCCCTGGCCCCTGATGTTCTCTGGTAGTCCAGTGGCTCATATTTGGTGGTCACACCACAGGACCTCAGGCCTGACCCCTGGCCTGTGGACCAAGACCTTGCAAGCTGCACGGCATGACCAAAACGAAAAAGAAAAGAAAAAAACAAGAGATAAAGCCCAAGGCACGTAATAAAAACAGAAACGAAAACAAAACAACCACACAGACAAAAAAAAAAAGAAAAGAAACAGATAAGTAAAACCCAAGGGAAATAACAAAAGCACATCCAAGCAAGCAAAAATCAAACAAACAAGCAAACAACAACAACAAAACCAAACAAGGAAAGCAAATATGAAGCACCCAAACAAGAGAGCCCCCAAACCAAAGCCAATAATAAAAACAAAACTAACCTAAGCAGAAAACAAAAAAAGAAAAAGGAAAAGAAAAGCCAGTTGTGCAGGAATTTTCTTGTCTCCTTAAGTGTCCAAGATCCTCCACTGGTGTTTGGCAGGTGCTCTGTGGCAGTCGTTCTGATGTATTCTTGATGTACTTGTGAGGAGATGCGAACTCCACACCTTCTATTCCACCATCTTCACTCCACCCAAATAATCACTTTAAATGTAAATGGAATGAACACGCCAATCAAAAGACATAGGCTTGCTAAACGAATGAATGAAAAAAAGCACCCAGCTATATGCTGCATACAAGATTTTCATTTCAAAGCTAAAGACACACAGACTGAAAGTGAAAGGATGGGAGAAGATATTCCAACCAAATGGAAATAAAAAAAAACTGGGGTAGCAATACTCATATAAGAAAAAACAGACTTTACTAATTAAACTTAAAAGTTTTTGCACAACTAAGGAAACCATAAACAAAACGAAAACACAACCCACAGATTGGGAGAAAATATTTGCAAACAAAGCAACGGACAAGGGATTAATCTCCAAAATATGCAAAGAGCTCATGCAACTCAATGTGTAAAAACAAACAACCCAACCAAAAAATAGGCAGAAGATCTAGATAGACGTTTCTCTAGAGAAGACATACAGATGGTCAAAAAGCACATGACGATTCTCCCTCGTGGCTCAGTGGTTGAGAGTCCACCTGTCGATGCAGGGGACACGGGTTCATGCCCCAGTCCGGGAAGATCACACATGCCACGGAGTGGCTATGCCCGTGAGCCATGGCCACTGAGCCTGCACGTCCGGAGCCTGTGCTCCGCAACAGGAGAGGCCACAACAGTGAGAGTCCCGTGTACCACAAAAAAAAAAAAAAAAAAGCACGTGACAAGATGCTCAGCATCTCTAATTATTAGAGAAATCCAAATCAAAACTACAATGAGGTATCACCTCCCACTAGTCAGAATGGCCATTGTCAAAAAGTCTACACACAGTAAATGCTGGAGAGGGTGTGGAGAAAAGGGAACCATCCTGCAATGTTGGTGGGAATGTAAATTGTTACAGCCACTAGGAAGAACAGTATGGAGGTTCCTTAAAAAACTAAAAATAGAACTACCCTATGACCCAGCAGCCTTAGTCCTCGGAATATATCTGGAGAAAACTGTACTTTGAAAATATACATGCACTTCACTGTTCATTGCAGCACTATTTACAATAGCCAAGCCATGGAAGCAACCTAAATGTCCATCAGCAGATGAATGCATTAAGAAGGTGTGGTACATATATACAATTGAATATTTCTCAAACATAAAAAAGAATAAAATAATGCCATTTTCATCAACATGCATGGATCTAGAGATTATCATACTAGGTGAAGTAAGTCAGACAAAGAAAATATATGATATCACTTATATGTGAATCTAAAATAGTGATACAAATGAACTTATTTAAAAAAACAGACTTTTAAACAAAGACTGTAAAAAAAGGAAAAGGAAAATACATAATGATAAAGAAGTCAATCCAAGAAGAGGATATAACACTTGTAAATATATGTGCCCCCAACATAGGGACACCTAAATACATAAAGCAAATATTGACAGATACCTAAAGACATAGAGCAAATTTTGACAGACATAAGGGGAGAAAATGACAGTAATACAATGTAGTACAGGACTTTACTATCCCACTTACATCAATATATAGATCATCCAGACAGAAAATCGATAAGGAAACTCTGGCCTTAAACAACACCTTAGACCAGAATGACCAAGTAGATATCTACAAAACATTCCAGTCAAAAACAGGGAAATGCACATTCTTTTCAAGTGCACCTGGGACATTTTCCAGGATAAATCACATGCTAGGACACAAAACAAGTCTTTATAAACTTAGGAAGATTGATATCATGTCAGCTGTCTTTTCTTACCATAATGGTATGATACTACAAATTAATTATAGGAAGAAAAATGGGAAAACACATGGAGACTAAAAAATATGATACTAAAACAAAAGCAAAAACAAACAAAACAACAACAACAAAGGATCAGTGAAAAAACCAAAGAGGAAATCAAAACACACCTTGCAATGAATGAAAGTAGAAATGCAACTTTCCAAAATCTATGGGATGCAGCAAAAGCAGTTCTATGAGGAAAGTTCAGAGAGATGTATGTGTAAATCAAGGAACACAAAAAAGTCTCAAATAAATAACCTAAATGTACACCTGAAGTAATTAGTAAAAGAACAAACAAAGCCTAAAGTTAATAAAAGAAAGGATATAAGAAAGATAAGAGTGGAAACAAATAAAATAGAGACTAAAAAATAGAAAATATCAATGAAACTAAGAGCTGGTTCTTTGAAAAGATAAACAAAATTGACAAACCTTTAGCCAGACCTATCAAAAAAAAAGAGTCCAAATAAATAAAATTAGAAATGGAAGAGGAGAAATTACAACCAATATCACAGAAATAGTCATAGGAGAATTCTTTGAATAGTTATACACCAACAAATTAGGTAACCTAGAAGCAGTGGATGAATTTGTAGAAACATACAATCTTCTAAAGAGTGAATCAGGAAGAAGTAGAAAATCTGAACAGACCAAATACTAGTATTGAAATTGAATCAGTAATCAAAAAACTCCCAACAAACAAAAGTCCAGGACCAGATAGCTTCACCTGTGAATTCTACCAAACAATTAAAGAAGAGTTAGTACCTATTTTTCTCAAATATTCCAACAAATTTAAGAAGTGGAAATGCTTCCAAGCTCATTCAACAAGGCCAGCATCACCCTGATACCAAAACCAGCCAAGAATATCACAAAAAAAAGAAAATTACAGGCCAACACACCTGACGAACATAGATGCAAAACCCTCAAAAAATTATTAGCCAACTAAATTAAAAATATATTAAAAGGATGCATTATGATGGTTGGATATCTGCAAATCAGTTAATGTGATACATATACCACATTAACAAAAGGAAAGACACCAAGTCACATGATCAATTCAACATCCATTCCTGATGAAAACTCTCAAGAAACTTGTATAGAGGGAACACATCTCAACATAATAAGGTCATAAAGTTCAAACCCACAGCTAACATCATACTCAGTGGAGAAAAGCTGAAAGCTTTTCCTCTAAGATCAGGAATAGGACAAGGATGCACACTCTTGCCACTGTTATTCAACATAGTGTTTGAAATACTATGTTCAACAATCAGATAATAAAAAGAGATAAAATTCATCCAAATTGGAAAGGAGGAAGCAATACTGTCACTTTTTGCAGATGAAGTGATACTACATATATAAAATCCTAAAAACTGCACCAAAAAACTATTGGAACTAATAAATAAATTCAGTAAAGTTGTAGCATACAAAATAAACATACAGAAATCTGTTGCATTTCTATATACTAATAAACTATCATAAAAAGAAATTAAGTACATTTCATTTATAATTGTGTCAAAAAGAATAAAATACCTAGAAATAAACATAACCAAGGAGGTGAAAGACTTGTAATCTGAAAGCTATGACATTGATGAAAGAAATTGAAGACAAAAAAAAAAAAAGAAATGGAAAGATATCCTGTGCTCATGGATCAGAATAAATTAATGCTGTTCAAATGTCTGTAGTACCCAAAGCAATCTACAGATACAGTGCAATCCCTGTCAAAGTACCTATACTATTTTTCACAGAATTAGAACAAATAATCCTAAAATTTGTGTATAACCACAAAAGATCCCCAATAGCCAAAGTAATGTTGAGGAAGAAGAACAAAGCTAGAGGTATGATATTCTCCCTGACTTCATACTGTACTACAAGCCTACAGTAATCAAAACAGTATGGTACTGGTACAAAAACAGACATATTGATCATTGGAACAGAATACAGATCCCAGGAATAAATCTATGCTTATATGATCAATTAGTTTATGACAAAGGAGGTAAGAATATTCAATGGGGAAAAGGCAGTCTTTTCAATAAATGGTATTGAGAAAACTAGACAGCTATTTGTAAAAGAATGAAACTAGACCATTTTCTTACATCATTTACAAAAGTAAACTCAAAATCAATTAAAAACTTAAAAGTATGACGTGAAACTGTAAACTCCTGGAAGAAAACATAGGTAGTTTGCTCTTTCACATCAGTCTTAGAAATGTGTTTTTCGATCTGTCTCCTCAGGCAAGGGCAACAAAAGCAAAGATAAACAAATAGGACCACATCAAACTAAAAAGCTCTTGCACAGCATAGGAAACCATCAACAAAAAGAAAAGGCGACCTACTGAATGGGAGAAAATATTTGCAAATGGCATGTTGATAAGGGGTTAGTATCCAAAATATGTAAACAACTTATACAACCACAGTGTTGCCTCATACCAATCAGAATGGATATTATCAAAACAACAAGAAACAAGTGTTGCTGAGGATGTAGAGGAAAGAGAATGCTCATGCCCTGTTGGTAGGAATGTAAATTTGATACAGCCACTATGGAAAACAGTATGAATGTTCCTTAAAAAATTAAAAATAGAATATCCATACAATTCAGCAATTCCACATTCAGGTATTCAAAGACAGTGAACACTAATTCGAAAAGATACATGCACTCCAATGTTCATAGTAGCATTATTTACGATAGCCAAGATCTGAAGCAAGCTAAATGTCCATAAACAGATGAATGGATAAAGAAGATATATATCCTCTTGGAATGGAATGGAATACCACAGAGCCATTAAACAAAGAATGAAATCTTGCCAGTTGTGACAACATGGATGGACCTGGAGGGTATTATACTTACTGAAGTAAGTCAGACAAAGACAAATACTATATTTTTACTTATATGTGGAATCTAAAATACAAAACAAATGAGCAAATATAACAAAACGGCAACAGTCTCATCAGTACAGAGAGCAAACTAGTGGTTACCAGAGGGTAGAGAGATGGGAGGATGGCCAAAATAGGTGAAGGGCATTAAGAGGTACAAACTACCAGTTATAAAATAAGTCACAGGCAAGCAGAGGGAAAATGGTTAATAATATTGTAATAACTTTATATGGTGCATAAGGTATAAAAATATTAAATCATTATGTACACCTGAAAATAATATAATATTGTAAGTCAGCTATACTTCAATTAAATCAATCAATAAAATATAACTGAGTTTCCAAATTTAAAATTGAAGTGTCTTTTTGGGAAATCAAAATCTAGGATGGGAAAAGTTATATTCCCAGCTAGGACCTGAAATCATGGTCCTTTCCCTGGGAATGCAGGGTATGTAAAAACATACAACCAAGAAAGGCTGTGGGATATTTAGAGAAAAAGATAGGGAACTAATCCTTTCCGTGTGTGTGTGTGTGTGTGTGTGTGTGTGTTTTAAATCTTACTAGTGCAGTAAGCCAATTCATGAATTAATCCCTTCTTCCAACACCCCATTTTGAAGAGCTTTCCAATGCTTACAGAGTCACATGGGGCATAATCGAAGTCAGTATACTGACACTGCCAAGTAATCTCACTAGATTCTATATTAGAAGAATAAAGAGCCTGTAGAGAAGGTGAGATATGCATACAGGTATTTGCATAACTAGATGTTTGTTGTTGTCTGTGTTCTTAGTTTCAATTGTAGATATTTCACATGCAAGAGAAATAATTTTTCATGTATAGAGCAAGCATAATATAATGATTAAATATAGTATATAATATATATGTAATAGTATAGAATAATATTTACACACAGACAGATAAACAGATAGATAATATAGTAATAACATAATGTTAACCAGGCCATGAACATTTCCCCAGCCCTTTCTCATGCTTACTACCATCATTATAAATATATATCTGATGGTAGTCTGTGAGAATAAAACTTCTGGTTTTGTAACACATAATCTTTATATTTTGTGGAAATTTTTTATTGAATGTCACTTCAAATATCTTTAACTCAGCCTAATTTCTATCAAGCTTGGATTCTTGGGCAACTCTAATTTGTTTAACACTATGTATGTATAGGTTAGTATTAGATTCTAGGCTAATGTCAACATTAGGCTGAGGAACTGTTTAATAATCAAGGGTCAACATAATCAGAAAAGTAGAAAACACATACTTTAAATGTGACCTTCAACCCATGGCTATTTTATTAATCTTAAAAATTTAATGGTTAACGTCATTAAAGTTTGGTATGAAGTTTGATTTGATGTGATGTTGCTGTTGCTGTCAAGATTAAATTTGTTAGCCTATGTAAAGTGTTTATAAGAATGCCAGGGACATAATGTTTGCTGTTATTGTTGTTACTTAGTTTGCAATGGACTTTAGTCTTGTCAGTTCATGTTGAATACTACTGTGTTCACATATATATGTATTTGTTGGTTCTTTTGTTACAGTTGATGAATCAGTATTGATACAGTTTTATTAATGGAAGCCCATCTATCTATACATAGATACATGCATACATATCCTACTCTATAAAAATCTAAAAACTCAGAGAAATAAAGCTAAGAGTTAAGTCAAAAAGATAAAGTAAGGCTAAAAAATGAGAAACAATGTATGGTTGGCATCTAGGAGAACTACAAGCAGGATATAACATGTGTAAGGAGCTAATATTGTAAATGTTGAATATTTGTGGATGTCCCAATTCATCCCATCTTGTGAATGAACATGGTGGCTTAAAAACAGGTTTGGCAAAATTGAGCACAGAATTTTTCTATCTTTTTTTTTAATCTGTTTATTTTGGTTGTGCCAGGTCTTAGTTGGAGCAGGCGGTCTCTTTAGTTGTGACTCTCAGGCTCCTAAGTTGTGGCATGTGAACTCTTAGTTGCAGCATGCGTGTGGGATCTAGTTTCCTCAGCAGGGATCGAGCCTGGGTCCCTTGTATTGGGAGTGTGGAGTCTTAACGACTGCACCACCAGGGAAGTCCCATCTATCAGTTTTTAAAGAGTTTATTTTTAGAGCTGTTTTAGGTTTACAGAAAACTTGTTCATAGAGAGTTGCCATATACCCCTTCCCACTTACCCCTCCCACAGTTTTTCCTATTATTAACATGTTGCATTAGTGTGGTTCTTTCATTACAATTGATGGATCAATATTGCTACAGTTTTATTAATGGAAGCCCATAATTTACATTAGAGTTCACTCTTGGTGTTGTACATTCTATAATTTTGACAAATTTATAATGTCATATATCCACCAATACACTTTCTCTGCCCTAAAAATGCCCTGTACTCCACCTATCCATTCCTCTCCCTTCCCTCTGAACCCCTGTCAGTCGCTGATCTTTTTTACTGTCTCCATAGTTTTGCCTTTTCCAGAATGTCATATAGTTGGAATTCTACAATATGTATACTTTTCGGACTGACTTCTTTTCCTCCATTTTTTTTAATGGCTTGATAGCTCATTTCATTTTAGCACTGAATAGTATGTCATTGCATGGAAGTACCACAGTTTGTTTATCCATTCACCTCATGAATGACGTGGTTGTTTCAAAGTTTTGGCAATCGTGAGTAAAGCTGCTATAAACATTTAAGTGTGTTTTTTGAGTGGATGTAAGTTTTCAATTCATTTTACACCTAGGAGTGTGCTTTCTGGATCTGACGATAAGCCTATGTTTAGTTCTGTAGGAAACTGCAAAATTATCTTCCAAAGTGCCTGTACCACATTGCCTTCACACCAGCAATGAACAAGAGTTCCTATTGTTTGATACCTTCACCAGCGTTGTCAATGTTTCGTATTTTAGCTCTTCTAATAGGTTTAATTTGCAGTTCCCAAATAAATATGATGTTGAGCATCTTTCCATATGCTTATTTGCCATTTGTATATCTTCGTTGGTCAGGTGTCTGTTCAGCTCTTTTGTCAATTTTTGGATTGGATTGCTGTTTTGTTTACTTCTTTTTTAAAAAATGTTTTATTGATTAACAATGTTGTGTTAGTTTCAGGTGTGAGGCACAGTGACTCAGTTATACATATACATGCATCCATCGTTTTTCAAATTATTTTCCTATTTAGGTTATTAGAGAGTATTGAGCAGAATATGCTGTTTCCTTTTATGGATCATGCATTAGATGTTTTATCAAAAAAGTCATCACCAAACTGGTCACCTATATTTACTTGTATGTTGTCTGCTGAAACTTTCCTACTAGTTTTTTAGGGAAAATATCTTTGCAGAGCAAAAACTTGGTCTTCCTTAATGCTTTCCTCTCATCACATAATGCCTTTTCCCCCCTTCTATTTACTTATCTAGAGAAATCTTAACCATTCTTCAAAGAGTCAGTTCAAGGTTCACATCCTTCGAAACTTGCCCTGACCACATCAGATCACTTTGATCTCATTCTTCTTTGAACTCCTAAAGCTATGGTAATCTACACTACATTGTTTGGTACTGCATTATACTCTGTTTAGTGCTATTTAAGAAATTATTTCCATGTGTTAATCATATCTTGCAGGCAAGAGAAGTTGGAAATTATGCACCCTTTATAATTACCAGCAAACTTAGTATGGTTTGGACCCAGTGCAGATTCTCAAAAAATGCCTGGACTCAGGAAGCTGCAAAGTGAAATTGTTAAGAGCCTGAGTTTTGAAGTCACTTTGACGAGGTTTTATTTCACCTACGTGACTGACGCCTGTATGATTTTTGGCAAACAAGTTACCGAACCTCCCTGACTTGAGTATGTTTATCTGTAAAGAGGGGGATAAGATAATACATGTCTAATATGGTTGATGTAGGTATCAACAGGAGATAAATGCATACAAAGATCTTAGCAGGCATCCTGGCACATGGCATATGCTTTATATTATTGTTTTTTATTATTATATTATTCTTTTTATAAATATAGTAGAACATGAATATGAATAGAATATGAATGAACTAGATTAGTTATAATGAAGATGCAAATATGAAAATACTTTGTGACCTCTATGTCTCATTATTATTTTTAATACCGTTATGCTTAAAGGCCCATGTTGTATAGAAGAATATTCAGCTGAACTAAGAATCCTGGAAAACCCATTTCATATCCTGATTTCACCTTATTTTTCCAAATTGGATTCAGCTTTCATAACTGCTACTTAGTATTCAATTTAGTGATCACATTTACTAACCTGGTAATCCTGGGAAAGCTGTGTTCCTCCTTCCATTCCCTTCCCTGGAGCTGTTTCCTCCTATTAAAAACCTATCAAAAACTATCTCTCAAAATTGTTAAAAGGGTTAAAAGATTATTATGTGAAAGTAGCACAGTGTCTCACATTTTGTGGCTGTTCAATAAATATTACATTTTGATTTCCTCACAGTGAGTGCCCTTTAAAAAATCTTCATAAAATTCTCCCTTATATTCTGTTTTCCGCACAATTGTCACAGTGGGTTACCTGAAATGCCAAACAGGCCAAGCTGCTTCTACTTCAGTGGCTTCCTGCTATTGCATACATCACAATAACTTGCAACTGGAGACTTAGGTCCTCTCTTCCAGTATGGTCTCAATTTCTGCTTCTCTGTCTCATTTTAATAATACGAAGTTCCAGTAATTTCTGCTTTCTGTGTTCCTTTCTTCCCCCTTTTTAAAAAAAATTATTTATTTATTTTTGGCTGCATTGGGTGTTCGTTGCTGCGCGTGGGCTTTTCTCTAGTTGTGGCGAGCGGGGGCTACTCTTCGTTGAGGTGCGTGGCTTCTCATTGCGGTGGCTTCTCTTGTTGCAGAGCGTGAGCTCTAGGTGCACGGGCTTCAGTAGCTGTGGCACGTGGGCTCAGTAGTTGTAGCTTGCGGGCTCTAGAGTGCAGGCTCAGTAGTTGTGGTGCACGGGCTTAGTTGCTCCGTGGCATGTGGGATCTTCCCAGACCAGGGCTCGAACCCGTGTCTCCTGCATTGGCAGGCAGATTCTTAACCACTGCACCACCAGGGAAGCCCTCTTCCTCCTTTTATACATGACTAGTTCTCTGAGACTCAGTTTACTTACCATCTCATTCAGGAAGATCCTGGGCACATACCTTACTGCGGCCAGCTGATAGAAATCTTCTGTGTTTTTCTATGGCACCATTCATTACATGTAGGTCTTCTTCCCAGGACTGTAGTCTCCTCGAAGGCCATGATGATGTCCTTAGTATACAGTATCTAGTATGTGCTTATTAGTGAAGAATAAATAGTTCTTTATTGAATTCTATTTAAAAATGGGTCCTAATACAGTGTTGTGTATGTTCTATCACCTTATAAATTTGGTGAATGAACAAATGAGCAAGTATATGAAGCAAGAATGAAGATGAAGTTTTACCTGAGGACAGGATTCAGATGACTGACCTCTCAAGATTTTCACAACTTTGTTTTTATATAAAAGATCCACATAATACCAGTATGATAGTAGCTTTAACATAAAACATAATAAGCATATGCAGTAATTACATAGCCATAGAAATTTGAGACCATGATTATGAAATGAGTATAAAAACCTATAACCAACTCCCTATGAAACGATGGCCTGACTTACAGGTATATGCATGAGATTTAATAATAGAACATTACTCTCTCTCCTCAAAGTGGGAGCTGTTGTTAAATCGGCAGTCCACTGGACCTGAGGGAAGAAGTGTAAAGAGGAGGCTTTGCACATGAAGGTGATAAGAGGAATCACCAGTGGAGAGCAGAGAGTGATGCATCTTTTCTGGTAGCCAGAAAAGCTGAATGTAGTCTGTCTTGAGGTCATTTCACTTTTTTCTCTGGATTGTCTAATGGTAGCTGAGAGCAAAATGTCTCTCTTAGGATATAACCTTCCATAAACTGAGGAGCCAAGCATTAACATGAGGGAGAGAGAGCAGGAAACAAAGACTGTGTGCTTTCCTGGAGCTGTTAATAATGTACTGGACAAGGACAATAAATAATTGATAGTTGTCACCTTTCTGCTTCTTGGTGTTTCATGGGCTTCAAGATGGTCCTTTATCTTAGAACCATCTAATCGTGTTACATCACATGCACTCCTTGTCGCCAACATTAATATGTCTGCCAGTGACGTGTGTCACACACTGGCTTTTCAGAGCTATTACGAACTGTGATCTGTGCCAGTCAAGAGCAATGTAATTGTCACCAGTAGACAGAAATATTACTGCCAGACAGAATAATGTAAATAATACAAAAAATAACCTCTAACACCAACGACAAATCTCCATAATTAGGGAGCAGTCTCTTCCATCACATCTGTTGTATGACTCCCCTGAATGAGAAATTGCCATAGTCTGGAGGGAAGCGGGCTCAATTCAATCAGGCAGAGCACCTGCACTCCTTTGATTATGTACATTGCAGAGACAGAGTAGGTGTGGATTCTGGAGCAAAGCAATGGGGGACTGCAAGGGAGTATTTTAGATTTTTGTTCCTGAGACCTTTACATACACCTGCAGAGGTACCACAGCAACCTAGCAGTGATCGCCTTCCATGGCAATGTGGCCACATTAACCCACATATGGCAGTTCCGAAATTTTGATTATAGGCAGAATGAGAGTACTAAGCACAGAGGGAATAAAAGAGAAGGCCAAATATGTGCTTCAACTGGCAACTAAAACTATCTAGCATTACACAGCTCATTTTATTCTCAAAGTGTTCAAGGGAGCATTACCTAATAAATTCTTTTTATCAAATGCTGCAAGATCCCCATGCACCTGTGGCAAACACTATCCATTCATCCTCTTCCTTGCCAACAGAATCCCAATTTTCAACAGGATGGCAGAATGCCCGGCTAAAGAATAACTTCCTCAACCTTCCTTGCAGCTATGAGAGGAAGTGGCAGAGGTCTGGCCAGTAAGACACGAGTGGAAGACTGTTGGAGATTTCTGGGATTTTTGTTTTCCTAATAAAAGGAGTAGATGTTGCTGGAGCCACCTTTCTCCTTTCTACCTTCTCCCTGCCTTGAATGCTTGGAGCTAAAGCAGCTCCAAGGACAGTTAGAGATGCACAGATGCAGACCCTGACCCCAGCTAGCCATGAATTAATGCCAGCAGTCATTAAACTGTGGGTTTCTTATCTGAGAAAAAGAGCCCTCTATTTTTTTTTTTTTTTTTTTTAGTTTCCATAGGTAGTATTTTGTATTGTTACCTGCTCATGAGCACATTCCTAACTATAGGACCCAATCTAAAAAGCCCTTGCTCCATCCCCAATATTAAGACAGAGCAAAAGTTAAAAAATTCTTTTGAAAGTCACATGGAGAAGTGAAAAGAGACGATAAGGAATACAGTAATAGAACTAGCATCTATTGAGGATGTGCTCTGTGCTAAGCACTTTTGTAGGACCTTTACATATACCAACTCGTTCAATTCTCACAGCAACCTTATGAAGTAGGTTCTGTTATAAACCTGTTTAATAAATGGAAGAGAGACATATCAAGGTCAAGCAACTTGCCCGAGGGTCCACATCTAGGAGGGGATGGAGCCAAGATTCCAGGTTCCAGAGTCTAGGCTTTTAACTACTATATTTTCTGGTTTATATTTTCCATTTCATAAGAGGAGAAAACCAAGTCAGAGTTTTAATTGATTAATCCACTGTTACAGAAAGCTCTTTTTTGAGATACATTTTTGATGTGTCTTGAGTATTACTAGGAAAAGATTCTTTTTGTGAGATATGTTTTCAAGCAACTTTTGTTTTGTGCAGTATTTTTGTTTTCAGAAGCTCAAAACAAAAATTTAATCTACCCATCCACCCATCATATGGAGATGACTATGGCAACTATCTGCACTGCATCTAACATATCTGAATCGATATGTATTGAACTTGCCCAGTTCTTGAACTGTGGCATTTAAAACAACACGTTCTTTAAATTTCGATCACCCTAAGGTAGATTTGAAATTCAGCTGTATTGTTTTCTTTTTTTTCTCTGAAGGCTAATGCATCTGTTTGTTTATTCATTGATTATCACTGAAAATGAGAAAAATGCACGTCAAAATATTTTGGAAACTGTCAAAAATCCATATAAATGTAAATA
This sequence comes from Mesoplodon bidens, assembly GCF_964165515.1. NCBI lineage: Eukaryota > Metazoa > Chordata > Mammalia > Artiodactyla > Ziphiidae > Mesoplodon > Mesoplodon bidens. The sequence continues at coordinate 90,492,798 of NC_138162.1, forward strand.
AGTATGATGTTATAGAGGTATTTTGATGTGCTAGAATGAGAACTAGGAAACCTGAGTTTTTCTTCTGGCTGTGTGTCTTAATTACTTTGTGACATGGGAAGAGTTCATGTATCCTTTCTGGACATTGTTGACCTGCCTTTTATTCTCTGGGCCAATGTAACTCCCTTGTTCCACGTACCTACCAGTTAATAAAAGTAAGCTGAGAACATTAGTCATGTGTTTGGAGGCACTTATATAGGACCTCATCCTTCCTTATTTTGTTTCCATCTTGCTTTTATTTAATCTCATCTAATTCCAGGTCCAAATATGATTCCAAATTTAATTCCTGTTTTCAAAATGAAAACTGTTACTAATGGTAACAGTTCATATTTATTGAGTGCTTGGTCTGTGTCAGACACAATGGGCAATGCTTTGCTTGTACTATCTTATTTAACATATACCATAGCTGGGGCATTTACCTATAGGGAATGGTATGACTAGACTGATTCTTTCTACCTCTGGTTCTGATTGCTGGTGGCTGTGTTCTCCTGATTACTAATTTTTTCATATCACCCCTCACTATAGCTTGAGGAAGGCAGATATGACTGTTATTTCCGTTTTAGAGATAAGGAGACACATTAATATTAGAGATTCTTGGTATTTAGGGCTTTTTTTCCCCCCTAATGGATTCTGGCTTGTTTCACTCCTTTCACCGCTGGCAGCTATTTTTAGTTCTTTAACAACTGCCTATCCATGCCAGCCCATTCCACCGTGCCAAGCTCCAGCCCAAGGAGCCCATTTTCACATTTGGCATTTTGTCTGGTGCCAGACTCCTTGGACTGTCTACCCACTTGCTTGTATATGGATAAGTGACTGAGTGAGTTTGGCCTCCGTCCTTGGGTTTTGGATTATGAGGATAGAGTAAAACACTTCCCCTTTTGACTTGACAGTTCTGACTCATCCTGCTCTGTCCTCACTGCCATCCTCGATCCAGATATAACCTATCAGGGACAGGAAGTGGGGAGTGTGTATGCTTCCTGTGTCTGTATGTGTATTGTATAAAGAGACAGAAAAACAGAAGCATAGATCTATCTTCTCTATATTTTCCAAAATTTATTTTCTTTTGCATATGGTAGAAAATTAAAGTTCATTCTGAGATATAAATTAAAAAATACTTTAGCACTTTAGTTTTAGGAAGATGTGGTCTAAGCCAATATAATAATACTGTCACTGCAAACTCTTAGACACAATAAGAAAAATGTAATAATTTCTTTAAAAATTCATGGTATAACTAGTAAGCAAGACAGGAAAATCAACAGGTGCCAGAGAAAAAAGAGCATTAAGTCTATGAACCAATGCCACAACAGTCTTGGACTGGAAGAAGATGAGAGAAAGATAATATTGTACTTGGTAATATCTAACCACTGAGGTTTTAAGATTCTACTCAATGATACAGAGAAACAACAGAGAAACTTTGCTTAGGATCTCTGTTTTTAAAAAGTTTCATTTAGAGTCTAATTTAATCCTATCAGTGTGGTAAGAAAACCCCAGTTGAAAAATGAACATAAAAATTGGTCCTAGGCTACTGTTAGGTCTAGAGCCCCTGGTATAGGCAAACAAAGAATCACTTTGGAGAGACATTTTACAAACCAGCTATTTAGAATTCACACAGAAAAACTCAGGCTAAAGATGAACTCAAAAAAATTAGGAAACACATAAGATTACAACTATGGTTGAGAATCAGTGAATACAAGATATATCAAGCTTTGTCCTTCAGAATGTTAGGGATGAACACTCTTAGTTAGAGACTATAAAGTATTTTAAATTATTGGTAACAACTGTAAGAAAAAGACAGTAGTACGTTTGCAAAAGTATAAAGTATATAAAAGTATATTTGCAAAAGATAAAAATATAACTTTTAAGAATATGAAATATAATCATTGAAATTGAAATAAAACTGGAGGGACTAAATAAAACAGTAGATTGGACATAACAGAAGAGAAAATGGGCTGGAAAACCAATTTAAAGAAATAAGTAGATTGCATTTCAGATGATGATATGGAAAATATGAGAGAGCTTTACAAATATGTAGAATAGAATAAAAAGTTCTAACATATGTCTAAGAGGATTTTCAGAAAGGGAGAATCTAATATTCAAAGAGTTTTAGTTATAATTTTCAATAACTGAGGAAAGATATCAACATTATTTTAAGAAATACAAGTTCTAGCAATATAAATAAATCCTTACCTGGAAATATCATAGAAAAATTATAGCACACCAGAAACAAAGAAAGAATCTTATTAGCTGCTATAGAGAAAAAAGCAGATTACCTACAGAAGAAACGATAATTGTGGTGAAAAGATACATAACAACTACAATAAAGGCCATAAAACGACGGAATAGTATATTCAAATGTCCGTTTAGGATAGCTATTTTAAATTCCTTTTCTGATAATTCCAACATCTCTGAGTCCAATTCTGATATCTCATCAAATTGTGTTTTTTATCTTTTAGTATGTGTTGTAATTTTTGTTTTGTTGTTCAAAACAGAATATGATATAGTGGGTAAAAGTACTGAGGTAAATAAATAAACCTTTTCTGAGGTTTTATATTTATCTGAGTAGGGGTTAGGCTATGTTTACTGTTTACTCTAGCTGTAGGTTTCAGAGTGTAAAATTTCCTCTGGTGTCCTTGTTTTTGTCTCTCCTGTTGTCTTTGGATTTCTCTAGAGACTTCTTGAAAATTGTCTGGGATGCATGGTTCTTTCACTTCTTATACAGGAGCCCAAATTGATATGGATAAGGTAAAGAGGACGGGAAGCATTCTATAGTCCTTTAATTAGGTTTCAGTCTTTTAGTGAGCCTGTGCCCCTGGGCTATGGTCTTCACAAGTGCTTTTCAGTTTTCTTTTAGTTTTTCCTGCTTAGGTGGGACAGGAAGTTTAAGGGAACTGGAGTTGGATATTTCTCTTCCCTCTGGTTGGTTAGTTTTTGGATAAATTCCCAGTCCATTAGGCTCTGGTGAAATAGTTTCTCTTGAGGGCAGGATTTGTTAAGAAGAGAATGTTCTGGGCATATTTTGAAATGACTGTTTTTCCCCTCCGCCTACTAGAAGTGAGAGGATATTTCTCCAGTCTTCATGGAGATGAATCAGGTGGGGCTTTTGGAGATACACTCGTGGAAGTGTGGATCCCCCAGCCCAAGACTGGGCCTCCCTGTTTTAAACTCTCAAACTTGTCCACCTTGAACCTCCAACAACTCATTAGTTACTGTTCAGGTTTTTCTACTCTGGTGCTGGTTCCCACAGAGGTTTGTGATTTGTTAAATTGTGATTCTCTGTATCAGACTGTTTGTCTCTTCAGTTTTGAGGGCAGTGGGTTGCTCTGGGACCTTAGTTCTCTTATGGATTTAGGAAGAGTTGTTGACTTTTAGTTTTCATAGCTTTTTCCTTGTTATGTGATTGGGAGTGACAAATGCCAACTCCTTACATGCTGGACAGACTGAAAACTAGAAGTTTCCACAGTTTAGACTATGGATGATAAAATACCACTCAAGAATAAGAGAACATAAAGAAATGTTTATATTGGCCCTCTAGAAAAAAACGCAAACAAAAACAAAAATACCAACACCAAAAACAACAATAAAAAAAGCCCAAAGATTAAAAACCCCAAAAAGTGTGTTAAAATTATCTGCTCACAGATTCTTAATGAAAGAACTAAAGAGTATATTTTAATAAGAAGGGAGGAATAGGATATACAAAACAATAAAAATAAAACTTTAAGCTTATTCTGATCATTGGTGATTTAAAATACAACAGATTTTCCTAATTGTTGGAAGAATAGAAACTTTTTAATAATAGAAATTATTATTACCATTATTATTAATTACATCTATTATTATTAATAATAGAAACTTTTGGATTGGTCCTGTTCTACCTATTCAAACATATTTACCTGATTCTCCAATACAAACTCCCCTTTCCCATTACACAGGACTCCTCCCCATCCTCTCTTTATCTCCATCTGCCATGGCCCTTCTCACCAGCTCATTCTGTTCCCTTACCTTGAGTAACTTATTTTCCCCTGAATTTCTTATCTATGCTCATACTTCAAGGTCCAGGTCAAGGTCTACCTCCACTGTTTGATGCTGAATCATTTCCACAATGATTCACCATAGATTGTCTTCATCCCCACAGATGGAGTGGAAGCTCCTTGAGTTCAGGGACCATGATTTATTTATTTATATATATTATAAGACTTGTCTACCAGTATCATAAAATGGGACCAGTTGTCTAATTTTCCTTCCATGACTAAAATTAGACATAGAGAACTCAACCAAATGAGTCAGATACTTGCCAGCCTCAACATTTGGTCAATTTGACTTTAGGCTAATTGAAATTTAAAGCACTATAGTGATTTTAAAAATACAGTGTCAGCTAATGTATAGCATCTCAAACATATCCTTGTGGCTACAAGCATTTACATTAATATTTGTGAGTATGAGTTGCTTTCCTTTGAATGGGTAATTGGCAAGGAATTAAAAACTTCTTCCAGAGAATGACTCAGTTCTTCTTTTTGTCAGTTGAATGATTTGAACAGTTCTCAAGACTAAAAGAATACCCACCTGTGACCACATGGTAAGAAATCAGATATTCAAGTGCATGTATACAGAGTATTTTTTAAGCTTGAAATCTCATGTTAAGCCACACACACATACACACACACACACACAATTAAAAACTTGTTCATATTTCTAATCATTTTATATTATGTACATATTTAGATGACTATTTGACAGCTTGAGTGTTTTTTTTAATTAAAGAGATGCAGAGTGAAAATCAACCACATAAATGAACATTGAAATATCTCTTTTATCCTTACTTCTCAAAAGTAGATAATACCCCAAGCTGTCTGTCTCTGGCTTTTCATGATTATGGTGAGTAATTCCTTAGACCCATGTGCAATTGTAGGATGGGGCATAGTGGTTTGGTAGGATGCCAGTGTGGTTACTGATTCTAATGTTGAAGTTATTTATTGGTGTGATGTCACTGCACAGGTGCTGACCTTAGCACCCTGGCATTCACATTGTTCCTTTTTATTGACTTTTCTACTGCAGTTGTGTACATTTACCTAGATGTTAATAGAGTTTTAATCGAGAGGTTTTAGAGTCATACACTGTTTATGCATTGGTTTCTGGAGTCTTTCATTCAGGATTTCCTTCTGTATCCTTGAAAGACTTCATTTCCCCCCAAACATCTCCATTAGCAGCCTCCTTTTCCCTACATGCAGTGTTGTAAGTCTGTAGGATTCTCATCAAGAAAAGAAGTGTCTGCTTATTCCTTGCTTTTGCCCAACTAAAGATGTTATTCTTAAAGGATGCTTGATTTACAAAGAAGGTTTACTACTGCTCATCCAGGTTTATGGTTTATTGGCTACTTGATCAATCATTTAGAAAGGAGATAAAGCAGTTTTGAAGGTTTGGTCAATAAGAATACAAACAAAAGTGTTGTCAGTTAATATGTGCTTTCACAAATATGTCAAATCAACATATAACTTGTTTAGGAGAACATCTGTTAAACAAATCAACATAAACCTCTGTTCAGAGTAATGTCCATTGCTTTAGTTTAGCAAGAAAATGACTTTCTAACTTAACATTTTCTATTTCAGTCTGAGAATGTATAAATCTATATTCTCTCTTTCTCTTTCCCTGTTTCTATCTCTTTCCCTCATGCAGTCTTCCTCCCTCTCCTTCATTTTCCATATGCAGCCTCTAATTATGAACATGGAGATTTTATTTCAGTAAACAAAAATTTTAAAAACCCTTGAGAATAAAATGTCAGGGAGATCTCAGAAAATTAAAGTTCTGCCTAAGATAGTTTGGGTCAAGTCTACTGGAAGTAATTATTCATAATACAGGCCCACGTTTAAATGATCTTTTATCTGACAATGATTATTTAGAAGTTTTAGAAGTACTTTTCTTTACACTGATTAAATAAGAAATAAAACCTCAATAACTCTTAATGGGCTAATCCATGGAGCAACTCTGTGGTTATGTCCAGAATGGCATAATGTCTGTGAGTGTAGCCTGTGAAGCCAGATTTTCATGGGGTCAATTGCTGGCATTACCCCTTATAAACTGTATAAGTTGGGCAAGTTACTTAATTTCTTTGTCCCTCAGTTTTTTCACTTGTCAAATAGGGTAGATGACAACATACTTACCCCAGAGGGCTGTTCTGAGGACTCATGGATTAATATCTATAAATTACTTAGAGCAGTGCTGGGAACATAGTAAACACTCAATAAATATTAGCTTAAAAATCGCCAAATCATGGATCTGTATGCTTTTGAAGACTTTTTGTTTTTCCCTCAGTGCAGTTAGTAACTGCAAATCTTTAAAATATATTTGGACTTTGCTAGCTGACAATTTCCATGACAATATATCATATCATTATAAATTGTGATCCTATACTGTGAAATATAGAAGGCACATAAAAGCTTAAAATTTATAAGGCTATCTCAGGTACCTATCAGTAATACTATAGACAGCATAATACATTAAAGTGACAGCAAGCTTCACTATCTCGGTAGTAACCATGGAATTAAAGTTGTCTAAAAATTTTTGATCTACTGGCTTTCATAGAACTGTATATATGGTGTGGTGGCAGGTCATTTTAGTAGAACAAAAGGTCTTTATAAGAGCTTTCATGGATGAAAAGGCAAAAACTACTCTAGATAATAAACTTTTATGTATTAGTTGAAAATGTTATTTTTTAAAAAACATCTTTATTGGAGTATAATTGCTTTATAATGGTGTATTAGTTTCTCCTTTATAACAAAGTGAATCAGCTATACATATACATATATCCCCATATTTCTTCCCTCTTGCATCTCCCTCCCTCCCACCTTCCCTATTCCACCCCTCTAGGTGATCACAAAGCACCGAGCTGATCTCGCTCTGAAAGAAGTAGCTTGATATATTTGGAATCTTAAGATCAGAAGCTTGAGTTTGCTTTTTGGGTCTACCAGTATCCATAAACCTATCTAGACCTTAGTTTTTCTTATCTGTACTGTGGAGATAATAATACCTGGTTTTTGAGAATCAAAATGAATAACATACGTGGAAGCACTATTTATATTACAGTGTTCATTAGGGCACTGTATGATTTTAATGTTTCCAGAACAATAAAGTTCCAATGTAAATTATTTAGTACTCCATAAAAAAGGAATTCTGTCATCAAATTAGTTTGGGAAACACTGTGGACTTGTATCAGCTACATGTATTCCCAGGCCTTCCCACCTCTGTGCTGGGGTTGACTTCCCACTGCCTGTGTTGGAAGTGCCCGGAATTCATACCTATTGAAGCAGACTTCTTCCAGTGACTGACAGCAGTTGGCATATAAATAGAGAGATTTCCTGCTCCGCAGATGTGATAGATCTACAGCGTAGGTTCTACTTAGTGTCCCAGAGGTTCCCTGTGGAATTATGCTTTGGTTGCCTTCAGTGAAACTGTCTTAACAATACACTCTTAACTGGCTGCTTTCTCTTCCTTTCTCACTTTTTTATTCCCTTCCCATGATTTCTGCATCACCCCAAAATGCCACTATTATTCAAATCCTCTTCTTGGAGTCTGCTTCTGAGACAAATCATGACAATAGAACAGCTTCCCTTATGGAAATTCATAATTACTTTTGCTTATTGAAGACTTGGAGAAGCCCAGAAAGACTGAGTGATCTTTCACAGTATCTCAGTCTTTCCAACCTTTTTAAAACATTTGTCAGGGAGGAGTTTGGATCAGGGAGGAGTTTGGATCAGGTCAGTGTCATTTTTAGCAGTATTAACCCTTTAAAGACTGAAACCTTATGTGAAGTTGCAAATTCCAAAAATTAAAGTCCTTTCTTATATGTATAACATTACTTTATGCTTACAGTTTATAGCACTAACTTGTTTTACAGAAATCAGTGAGAACAACCTGGCTATTTGGATTAACACCTAAACTTGAAAATTGGGGGTTTGGATGACAATCAAAGTCTTTTATCAACATCATTACCCAACTTATTTCTGTATTTTGTTTGGTTTCACAGTATTGCAGTCATAAAATTAAATACTTACAAGCAGTAACTGTTTAACTGGTTTGCTTTGTAATTTCAGAAGTATTTTCAGTTGAACTGAACCAGAATCTTAAAAGAGGTGTAGTAGAAGCTGTTAGCATCAAAGTTAAATATTCACTCTTCTGTAGGGAAATATTTTTCCATTATTCTTTATATTATTAAAAGATGTTTAAAGTTCTAATTTATTACACTTTAGATACTTCAATGCCTGCCTTTGTCAGAAGGTCACAACTTTTCAACCAATAGAATTTACAGGTTTATTTTGCTTAGCATATCAAGTTCAAAGATTTAGTTTGTTTCATTACTGACAGTATCTGTAGTTGTGAGCACTGTGACACTGTAACCCTAACAAACCGAACTGAACTTGCTGGACTTATTAAAACTATTGGTAGTGGAATCATATCATGTTTGAAATATATGTAGTTAATGAGGTTTATTTTATAGACAAACGAACAAACAAACAAATGTATTCTCATTTGAAATACTCATACAATTAATATTCCTGTTTTGGTCCAGAATAGCCAATAAAGCTTAGTATAAATGGCAAACTGTGCTACTCTCTGCCACTATAATTATAAATAATTCCCAAACTAGGAAATAAAAGGAGCACATACTAATTTGTGTGGCTTGTCCAACTCTGTTTTGAAGCACCCCGGCATTGTTTCAGCAAAGGGCTCATCTATACAACACATATTTGAACATATTTTAGCAGCTTTTTTTTTTTTTTTTTTTTTTTTGCGGTATGCGGTCCTCTCACTGTTGTGGCCTCTCCCATTGCAGAGCACAGGCTCCGGACGCGCAGGCTTAGCGGCCATGGCTCACAGGTCCAGCCGCTCTGCGGCATGTGGGATCTTCCCGGACCGGGGCACGAACCCATGTCCCCTACATCGGCAGGCGGACTCTCAACCACTGTGCCACCAGGGAAGCCCTAGCAGCCTTTTTAATAAGAGCCTTAGCTCCTATTTGTTTTGTTTTTGCCATTCTTTTTGACTGTCATTACAGATGTCACATTTTTCAGATGGATGCTATGGCAAAAATGGGTCTAAATGCTTAATTTTTTTTTCTCCTATTGTGTATGTATAGTATTTGTACAAAGCTACAAATCTGTCTTATGTTTTCCTCCATGAACTTATTCAAAAATGAGCAAAAGAGCTCTGCAATATCTTTCTCCTTGGCCAATGATTTGTGAAGAAATACATTAATGGGGTCTTTAATTCTTCATGTACAATTTTAAATTTTGACTGGATTGTATTTTTCATAAAAGGATGCTAATTTTATTACTCAGTTCTGTGTCCCTGACATAGCATGCATAGGAATGCCAGCACAGCAGGTTTGAATAAACTCCACCTGGATCACCTCAGTGCTGTATGCTTCTTCATGTGCATTTTCATTGCCAGATTTTTGTTTTGCTTGTGTGTCTACAAAGGCACATCTGCAAAACACACCCACAAAGTCCTTGGGTTCCACAGGAACAGCTTAAGATTTCCTTCTTACGAGGAAGTACAAATGGAATTGAAAGTCAGGATTTCCTGGGTGATCCCTTTCACCTTTGTTGTTCAGGCACTACGTTTGTTTTTTTGGTCTAGATATAGAAGGTTTTGCCACAGGCTTGTCATCTGTGAAATGGAATTAATGCAGCACTCAAATCAAATATGGAGAGCAGCAAATAAAGTCCTTATAAAATGCCCTTTGAAGCCACAAAGGATCCAACTATAACGTCTGTAAACTAGGGGGCAGGGATAGCCAGATTGTTTGGAGAGTCAGCAAAAATTATCCAGTACCAATTTCTGTAACAGCATTCTGAGATAAAATTCATTTATTTATGTGTATATTCAGCAAATATTTATTATTTATGCCATGCACTGTCTAGGCTCTGAAAATACAGTTGAGAACAAGATAGTCACCCTTCTTCCCCTCTCAGATCTTACAATCTTCAATGTTATGATAAGGAGATACAAAGTACTATGAGAGCATATAGGAGGAGAAATTAACATGGTCCAGCTGGTCAAGATGATAGGGAAGATTATTTCAGGTAGATCAGGATATTGATATCATGAAATTTTACCCACAGCAATTGGGATTCATACGTTAAAAGCAATTTTTCTCAGGTGTAAGGAAAGAATCCCTATAGATCGTACATCTTGATAGAGTCAAGAGTTTTGATGTCAGCATTGTGTCTGGGTTCACTTATGTTATTAACTCAAAACTAAGTTCTACATTAAGGACTGCTGATATCAATGGCTCTTGGAGAGAACTTAGATCTCTATTTCAAATGCAGATCCCAGTCACGATCTACTTTGCATATGCTTTGAAAATGAGTGATAGTGAAATAACTATGACCATACCACAACAGTCACACTAGAGACAGAGAGTTGCTGAATAATAGTTTTAGTACATAAATATCTTTACTTCTTCTATCAGAAGGCAAATAGGCTTTCCCAGAAAGAGTTGTTTCAGGTTCAGGACATCAGGGATGTTATGAATCAGAAAATTGGCTTTGGAAAGAAGTCTTCAGTAAATATTCAATCTGTCTGATGCTGATGGTACTGGTAGTAACCTTTCTCTCACTTAAATAATCAGGATTTAAATATGTAATAAAACATCTTACCTTACTCCTTCCAATTTCTAGGCTTGTAATTTTAGACTTAATTCTTGATGCTTCCTGATTGTCAATAACCAGTTTTTTTAAAAGCCCACATGACTCCCTATTTATGAAAGAGATCATCGTGTGCTGTAGGTCGGCCCTTAGTGTGAGCTCCCCATTGGGCTACTTTAGGCTGTGGGGGTGAGTGAGGGCAGAGGTGATTTGTGGTGGTGTTCCAGGTGGAGAAGAGGGGTAGAAAAAGTGAGTGGGTGGATACTTGAGACTCATTTTCACTTGCTCTGAATCTTTCCTGGGGCCAGGCTTGGATATAGGATATTTTAAAGCTCAACTTTTTGATCTTGTTATTATCGCTATAAAAATTTTCATATGCCCAAATTGGAAAAGGAAGAATGAGGGGGAGTAGCAGATGAACAAAATGGTCAGAGAGTAAAGATAATTTTTGAGCATTAATGAGATGAATCAATCCACTTCCTACATTTTATAAATGAGAAAACCGAGGCCAACAAAGTAGATATATGATTTTCTTAAAATCAGAAATCAGAATCAAAAGTCTGTTGTTATTTATCTTGAATCACCAGTAGACTTTCCTTTCCTTTTCCCCTTTTCTGAAAATATTAGAAAAATCGTTGTTGAATTAATCTAACCTTGGGTAGATATCTACAAATCTCCCATGGTGTGTGGTCTCCAGGAGTCTTACCATTTCTAGGTCTCTGGATTATGCAGTGAGTGAATGTTTGTACATGTGTATGTGGGTGTGGGGGTGAGGATGTTAGTCGTGGTAGCCACACACATGTATTTAGAAAATCCAAAATGCATCTGGCCCTAAACAGTTACCTCCTCACCTTGTTTCTAAATCCATGTGTATTTCAAGAAAATCTTAATCCATATGTTCCTGATTTACTTTCACTAAGTCATCTGCATGTTGTTGGTAAGAGTCCTTTGATGTCTACAAAGACTTATGAGCAATTTTTATGGCCTCTCTGAGCCTTTGTTCTTTCAAGAGGCAAGATGTGCTTCGCCTGCATGGATGGCGCTCTCATTGTACAATAACAATCAAAAAGTTTCCTAAAATTTGCGAAGAAGGTAGAGTGAATCCTAGCCTTGACCAAAGGCTCATTCTTTTTCCCAGTGCCAAAACTATAGAGAAAAAGGTCTTGTCTGACTCAAGAAAGGAATATGCTGTCAACATTCCAGCATCCCTTTATTTTGTGCTTTGATCCTTCTGTGTTCAGCCAAATTGATTCCTCCTGACTTTTTGGGAAGGATAGTTTATTAAAATATTAATTTGTGCTCGTTATTCCTTCATTTATTTTCCTTTCCTCATTTCACAGGGGCAGTCAGGTCCTTAATAATTCCCTGCCTCAGAGAATTTCTTTTAGTAGGACTGAGAGCAGAATCCTAAACTTATTAAAGTCATTAGGAAGGTGCCCTATTAAAGTCATTATTAGGTGCCCCAGAGAGTAAGAGAGGGAATTGTCTTCCATGGCAGGGAGTTCAGGGAGGTAATCCCTTTGACTGATGTGGGAAAAGAGAATGATTTGGTCCTTCTGGAGTGGGGCTCATATCTCACTCCTGGTAAAGTCCTGGGTAGATGACTCTATGAAATGTAGCCCCCAGTCGCCGCAACTAGAGAAAGCCCGCGTGCAGCAATGAAGACCCAATGCAGCCAAAAATAAATAAGTAAAATAAAAATAAATGAAACAAAATAATAATAAAATAAAATGAGTCTTAGAAAAGTAAGGTTAAAATGTAACTTAGACATCATTTAATCTGTTCCTCACCCTTTACAGATGTGGAAACTGAGTCGCATACATTGATGGAATTTAGATAAGCAGAGGGTAAAGACAGAACAATGTGACAGAAGGTATGGGTGTGGGCATGATTATAGAACAGTCATTTTTACAGTAAGAAACCAAGCCACAGGACAACAGAAAGTGATGTCGGAAGAGAAGTAAGTTACAGTGGATATCAGGACAGTGTAGGGTGCAGAAATTGTAGAGATCCATGAATTCCAGGTTAGAGCTCTGAACTGTATCTCAAAGTATATATCCTATCTTAGTATCTTGAATGTTTGTTTAAAAGACTTATTTCTGGATACATGCCATATCTAAATTGGAAATTTTATCCTGATTGGGGCTGGGCTTCTGCATTTGCCACAAGCTCCCCACCCCAGTATCTCAGTGATTCAGATGCTCACTTAAGTTTGAGGACTCTTGCTGTAGACAGTGGGCATCAGGCATGTGACAGACACTGGAGATTTCAGAACAGGGAAGAGGCCTCTGAGGATGTATTAGGTTGTAGAACGTGGGTTGGAGACCAGAGAGATGAGCCCCAATATGGATGTCAGTCACGATATAGCACAGGGCTTATCATTGTGGAAAATGTCTTCAGTAGCTGTGGGAACAAATGGGAACAGCTGAATAATGCTTAGTTTGAAAAAAGAACTAATAGACTTGGTGACCAGCTAGGTTAGAGCGATCAAATCAATCACTAATCCTGTCATCTCTACTCATAAATAGATCTCAACTACTTCTAGGTTTCTCCATTCTCGCATCTCATACTGTTATTGCCCTTGCCTTCTTGTAGTTTCCCTGACTTAATCATTGTTCCATCCCTCCTACCATCCGTTCCCCACTACTGTAAGAGCAATTCTTCTAAAATGCAGAACCCGCCAAGTCACTGTTCTGCTTAAAAGCGTTTAATAGTTTCCTATTGCTCTCAGAATAGCTTGAATGTTTTTTATAAAGCATACAGAACGCTTCATGGTCTGGCCTCTATTGCTTCTAAACTCCTTCCTCTGTCACCACTCTCTGCACCTCTTGATCTCAGCTGTGCTAAACTTGGATCGTATCCTTTTTACAGCTCTGAATCTTTGAACGTGCTCCGCTCTCTTCTTCTAGAACAGTTTCACTGTCCTCTTCTCTGGTGAGCTTAGGTTTCATATCCTCTTGGAAGCCTTCCTTAACCACCACCACCCTGCCCAGACTGGATTAGGACTTCCTCTAATGTGTTGCCATTGTCCTTTATTTTTCATTTAATGTGCAAGCTTCTTGAGGGAAGGCCATGTCTGATTTATGGTTGTAACCTAGCACCTAGCCCAGGGCTTAGCCCACGGTAGGTCCTCATGACATGGTTGTTGAAGAAATGAACATATGAATGATTGAAAAACAGGGAAGAGCTTAGGATGTTACCAAGGCTTCACACCCGATTACCTGAAGGAGTGGTAATGTCAGAGCACTCACTTACCTCTTCAACAACTTCCACCTTAACCTTAAGGAGACACAGGGTCCTTTTCTTTGTCAGGACAAATGAATAATGACCAAAACCGTGAGATCCAATCTATTCTAACTGAATCGGTTTCCTTGACACTTAGAAGTCAACACCAATCAGGGGAATAATGATCAAACTGTGCATAATAAGATTGAAACTAGTATTTATCAACTCTATATTGGATAAATCATGTGAGGACAGAAAGCTATGCAGTCATTCGTTAAATGGCGTTTTTTGCCATTTAAAAGGAACCTTTTTTCCACTGGGAGAGGGAGAGGCAAGGAACAGGGTGTCTTGATCCTGGGCAGAAGCAGCAAGCTACTTTGTGTGTTGACTTTCTGTTTGTGAGATATATAGTCAGCATTTCTAATGAATCTGCTGGAAGCGGCTGGAATATTATGATTTATAGCACCTTCCCACTCTCTATCATAGCATTTTATTAGATGGATGGGAAGCTGGTAGTAATGAGGTTAGGAATGAGAAAACATCCATCAAGCCCTGCTACATCTTCTCAGGAAAGACAACACACTATCTCATATGTCACAGGCAGTGATCTAGGTCACGATGATATAAAATGCGTGATTAAAACCAAGCATTTGACACTAGATAATAGGCATCTAGTTAAAAAATAGCTCTAGTGTTCCTGACTTTTAATTAAACCCAACTCGTAAATATGCACTGTGGTAAATATACTGCAGAATGGGGCTTGTTTATATTCCACCATGTAACAATTACCTCCAGAATGAGTGCTTTATTTCACTACATGGTGTTATTAGTCAGGCAATGGACTGAAATACAAATGTTAAGCCAGTGATGTCAGACAGGCATGCCACAGCAGTGCCACCACTCGACTCCTGCTCTTTCCTCCCACCTGCCCTGGTTTTCCTGCCTTCCTCTCACCATCTCCACTGGAGTTATTAATCTAAAATAAAACACATTTAATCATTTCCAGCAATCTCTCACAGTACCTTTGATTGCATCAGTAATGACTGGAAGAGAGAAAATCTTTTAAATGCATAACCTTGGTGTTCAGGAAATCTGCCCTGTTAATGGGTTTATTCTTTGACAGGAGATTTGTTTATGAGAAAAAATTTTAATACCAAGTCCAGTAGTAGAATACTAGAATACTAATATAGAATCGAATGGGGAGGAGTTAGGAAACAGACTAATTGAGCAGATTTTTTTTTCATTTTATTGCGTATTTGGAAATTCTTGGGTGATAATATGGGTCATGGACAGAACACTGGTCTAGGATCTAGATTTAACTCTGACATTAATTAGTTGTCTGACACTTATTGCCTCTTAGCCATGCAACTTTGGCGAGTGCTCACATTTGAAAAATGAGGTTAGATAAGACCTTTACCAAGATTTCTTCCCCTCTGGTGGTTTATGAATTGGTGAAATCAATGCATCTCAAACTCAAATGTCATACAAATCTCTGGATCTTGTTAAAATGAAGATTCTGATTCAACAGGTATGGGTTAGAGCCTGTAATTCTGTATTTCTGACGAACTCCTAGTGAGTGCTGGTGCTGCTGGTCTACAGACCACACTTTGAGTAACAAGGTATTAAAATACAAGGATCATTTACCATCATTGCAGGCTTTAAAGCTCTGGGTCTTTTTTTCTCTCTCCTGGTATAATTACTTATTATTTATGTAGTGCCTATAGATAGAACACCTACCTTCTTTGAGCAACATATTGTTAGAACTGCCTTCTTTTGGCTAATGGCATTAAGCTAAGAACATTTCTGAATATACATCTACCCTCATGGAGTTCAGTCCAATTCAGTTAATATTTCTCCAGTGTCACAATCTAATTTAGTAACCCATTCCTCTGATCAGACAACTCCCTATCAGAGTGATTCTTTTTTTTTTAAAAAACATCTTTATTGGAGTATAATTGCTTTACAGTGGTGTGTTAGTTTCTGCTTTATAACAAAGTGAATCAGTTATACATATACATATGTTCCCATATCTCTTCCCTCTTGTGTCTCCCTCCCTCCCACCCTCCCTATCCCACCCCTCTAGGTGGTCACAAAGCACCGAGCTGATCTCCCTGTGCTGTGTCCATGCCACTCTCTCACTTTGTCACAGCTTACCCTTCCCCCTCCCCATATCCTCAAGTCCATTCTCTAGTAGGTCTGTGTCTTTATTCCTGTCTTACCCCTAGGTTCTTCATGACCTTTTTTTTTTTCCTTAGATTCCATATATATGTGTTAGCATACAGTATTTGTCTTTCTCTTTCTGACTTACTTCACTCTGTATGACAGACTCTGGGTCCATCCACCTCACTACAAATAACTCAATTTCATTTCTTTTGTTGGCTGAGTAATGTTCCGTTGTATATATGTGCCACATCTTCTTTATCCATTCATCTGTCAATGGACACTTAGGTTGCTTCCATGTCCTGGCTATTGTAAATAGAGCTGTAATGAACATTTTGGTACATGACTCTTTTTGAATTATGGTTTTCTCAGGGTATATGCCCAGTAGTGGGATTGCTGGGTCATATGGTAGTTCTATTTGTAGTTTTTAAAGGAACCTCCATACTGTTCTCCATAGTGGCTGCACCAATTCACATTCCCACCAGCAGTGCAAGAGTGTTCCCTTTTCTCCACACCCTCTCCAGCATTTATTGTTTCTAGATTTTTTGATGATGGCCATTCTGACTGGTGTGAGATGATATCTCATTGTAGTTTTGATTTGCATTTCTCTAATGATTAATGATGTTGAACATTCTTTCATGTGTTTGTTGGCAGTCTGTATATCTTCTTTGGAGAAATGTCTATTTAGGTCTTCTGCCCATTTTTGGATTGGGTTGTTTGTTTTTTTGTTATTGAGCTGCATGAGCTGCTTATAAATTTTGGAGATGAATCCTTTGTCAGTTGCTTCATTTGCAAATATTTTCTCCCATTCTGAGGGTTGTCTTTTGGTCTTGTGATTCTTAATCCCTTTAGATCCCACCCATTCACATTTAAGCTCTTTTCTTTCTCTGATCTCAAAGGAGATGAGGAGCAGCTGATCACCTGTGGAAGTAATTTATACTAAATTGGCAGGGACAAACCAGGTGCCTCAGAGCAAGAAAATTCTGTTAATAAACAGGAAGCTAGCCAGCAAGCCTCTCCCCCAAGACTTGTGTCTCTGCAGAGCCAGGGAGTAAAAGGTTTCATACCCAGGACAGTCAAGCAGTTAACCAGCCACAAACAGCTGTGAATGGGCTGGTCTCAGTGCCTGTGTGCATTTGGAATAAGGAGTGTTTCCTCTTGCATGAGGTTTAACTTATTATTTTATTTCTTTTTAATATGAAGATCAGGCCTCTATTCTCTTTCCTTTATTTTCATTCAGTTTTGATGTGATTGCTGTAATTATGTGTCAGCTATTACCAAGCACATTCTAATTACTCCATTTATTGCTAGAATTGCTATTACTACATAATGCCTTGTTCATTAGTGAACTCTGAGGGGACTTCCTTGCACGTCACACTTTAGAGACAGTTGGATTTTACATGTTATGTGATACTCAAATATTATTATTTTGAACAGATTCACAAAATTAATGTGTAATTTTGAAGTGGATTTTCTTGACTAATGCAGTTCAGCATTTCCCATTTCTGAATGTGTTGTTGCTAGGAAAAATAACAATCTCATTCTTTGATAGGAATATAAAAAAAGGGGACAAGTTATGAATCAATATTTTGCTTCCAACTCTTAAAGATAGCACCATGGTGTTTTAATTTTCAAAGCACTAAACTCCTTTATTGATTTTTGTTTTTAACTGCACGAATTGTTTAGGCTTTGTGATTCTAAACCCAGCTTCTCTATTGACTTATGTTGTCTTAAGCAACTGGTCAGAGTTGAGCCTCCCTTTATCCATCTGTAAAAGAGTTTTAACAGAGCTGTCTCTCAATGTCCTAATGATGTTGTGAGTTTAACAGGCTGTTTTATATGTGAGACAGTGTCAGTATCCCCAAATCTTGGGAAAGCAAAGGCTATTAAATTTAACAAACTTTTATTGGTTTCTCTAAGTTCAATAACATTTTAAATAATATAGGAATTGTTTTTTTTCTTGAAGGTTTAGGGAAAATCACACTTAAAATATTCTTAGCCTGGTATCCTCCACAGAGTTGGTTCTTTGAAAATCTTCTTGATTTATTCCATAAATATTCAGATTTTCTATTCCCTCTTGAATTATTTTAACAAATTCATATTTTTCTAGTAAATTGTCCATTTTATTAAATTTGTCAAATTACTTAGAATAAAAAGTTGTTCATGACATTCCCTCCATATCTGATCTTAGAAGCATTTTCTCCACCAATTGCCCCATTATTGACCATCTGATTTGTGCCTGACCCTGCTCAGAGCACTGAGTAATTACTAATGAACAAAACATATATGGTTTCAGGCCCTTTAAGATTATACAGCTTAGTGGGGAAGAACAATGGTAAACAAGTAAGCAAACAAGTAATTAGAAATTGTTATAAGTGCTATGAAGTTAACAAAATATAGTAATTAAAAAAATGTGATAGAGCAAACAGGGTTAAGATAGAAGAGTATGGGAAGACCTCACTGTGGGGTGACATTTAAATCCAGACCTGGAAGATTAGGAAGAACGAGCTCTGTGAAGGAAAGGAAGAAAGAAGTATAAGGTAGCTGAAACACAGGGAATGATAAGGAGAGGGCCCTGAGAAGCTTTTGGAGAACTGGGTAGACAATGCAGGTTTTTCAGTGGCTGTTGGGGAATTTCTGTTAAGGAGATTAGATACTGGCAATCCAATCAAAAGGGGAAATTATAACCAATTTTGCAAAGTTCTTTATGTAAAATGGAGAATAATTCAGTCATCCATATCCAAGAATGGGATAATTTATAATAGGCATTTTGTGGATCATACTAAAGAGCTTAAATATTTTTTAAAAATTACTGTATTTTACTCTTTAGCAGTTTTTAGTTTATACAGAAATTGAGCAGAAAGCTCCTATACAACCCCTTTTCCTCCCACCCTGATTCATTTCCCAACTCACCACCTCATACCACCCCTCAACCAGTTTCTCCTATTAATAACATCTTAAATTAGTGCGGTAAATTTTTACAATTGATGAAAGTTTTGGCAATTAGGTATAAATTATGGTACATTGTTATAACATCCATAGTTTACATTGGGGTTCATTCTTTGAGTTGTACATTCTATAGCTTTTGAAAAATGTATAATGTCATGTCTCTACCATTACAGTATCATACAGGATAATTTCACCACCCTAAAAATCTCCTGTACTCCATCTATCCATTCCTCCCACCCTCCCTCCCTCTTAGGCCCTGGCAACCACTGATCTTTTTACTGTCTCCATAGTTTTGCCCTTTCCAGAATGTCATATGGTTGGAATCATTCAATATGTAGCCTTTTCAGACTGGATTCTTTAACTTAGCAATATGCATTTAAGGTTCTTCCATGTCTTTCCATGGTTTGGTAGTTCATTCTTTTTATCACTTAAGAAGATTCCATTGTCTGAATGTACCACAGTTTGTTTATCCATTCACCTCTTGAAGGACATCTTAGCTGCTTCCAAGTTTTGGCAATTATTAATAAAGCTGGTATAAACATTCTTGTACAGATTTTTGTGTGGACTAGGTATTATTTTACCTGCACTGGCAATCCATCAAAGAATTTTGAATATGTGTTTATTAAAAAGATGACCCTCTGTCACTGCTGTGTGGAGAATAGTGTAGAGGAGGTACACGTGGAAGTGAGGCTAGTAAAGAGGCTGCTGTAGTAATCCAGGTAGACTCACAACTTGGACCAGGGTGGGGCTGAGGAATGAAGAGAATGCTTTGGGCTATATAATAAGGAAAGGGAATAAATAGGACCTGCTTAAAAGAGGGAAACAAAAAGGTAAAACAGTAAAAACTGAGAATAATGGCCTGTGAAACTGAGAGAGAGCATGGCCATTTATTGAGACAGGGAAGAAGAATTGAGGAACAATGTTTGAGGGAAAGGGGGAAACCAAAGTTCAATTTTACACATGTAAATGAAATAGCTGTCATATCTCCAAGAAGAAATACAAAATAGAGAGGCAGATATGGAGTGGGACTGTAAAGTTGGAAATCACCAATAAGTGAATGCTATTCAAAGCTTTGGGAGAAGAGGGCTAAGGATCCACTGTGGGCAGCTCCAATATTTGGAATTCACAAAGGAAAAGCAAATTTTAAAGGGAACAAAGGGGTATCTAGAGAGCTAGAAGGAAATTCAGTGTACAGCATCATAAAATCCAAAAGAAGAATGTTTTGAAGAAGTTATCAATTGCAAATTGTGTGTATTTGAGTGTTTTTCCTTCATTTATATTAATCTTGCTTGCTAGTTAGGGGGCATCAATATTTTTTCTTAAAGAATCACTTCCTGAATTTATTTCCATTGTTTTTTTTTCTTTTATAATTGTTAATTCTTAAATTTATTCTTTTTTCTTTTTTTTTTTAAAGACACTCTATTTATTTATTTATTTATTTAGGCTGCGTTGGGTTTTCATTGCTGGGCGTGGGCTTTCTCTAGTTGTGGCAAGCGGGGGCTACTCTTTGTTGCAGTGTGCAGGCTTCTCACTGCAGTGGCTTCTCTTGTTGCAGAGCACGGGCTCTAGGCATGCAGGCTTCAGTAGTTGTGGCACGCAGGCTCAGTAGTTGTGACACATGGGTTTAGTTGCTCTGTGGTATGTGGGATCTTCCTGGACCAGGGCTCAAACCCGTGTCCCCTGCATTGGCAGGCAGATTCTTTTTTTTTGCGGTACGTGGGCCTCTCACTGTTGTGGCCTCTCCCGTTGCGGAGCACAGGCTCCGGACGCGCAGGCTCAGTGGCCATGGCTCACGGGCCTAGCCACTCCGCAGCATAGTGGGATCTTCCCAGACCGGGGCACAAACCCATGTCCCCTGCGTCGACAGGTGGACTCTCAACCACTGCGCCACCAGGGAAGCCCGACAGGCGGATTCTTAACCACTGTGGCACCAATTCCTTTTGCTACTGTTTGGTTTCCCTTTACTGCATGCATTAAATTTTTAAATTTGTGGACATTATTTATTTAATAACTGAATAGTTCAGACAAATAATTTACTTCTGGATTAGAATTTTCCACTTACCAGGAATCATGTAAACTACTCTTATTATTATTATTTTCTAATAAGTATATAATTTCATTTTTTACTTATTCTTGACCATATTTAAGAAAGTCTTAAATGCCTAAATTTCCCTTTTGGTTTGTTTATATTCTTTATTATTAATGTTGTTAATACTCACATTGCATTTCAGCCAGGTAATTCAGTCTTAAAAAATTTATGATTTGGGAAATTTATTGAGACTTTGTTGTAGAACACATGATGAATTTTATAAAACATTTAGGTCAATGCAAAAGAAAATATATTTTACTTATGTAAGTTGTTGAGTTAGATATGTTACTATTAAATCAATATTATTGTTTTATTATTCATCCAGTTTTTTCTTAGTTGGAGTTTTCCTACTTCATCTGTCAAGAACTAAAAGTAATATGGTAATATTTATGCTACCATCATGATTATGTCAACATCTATTTGTATTTCTAATAGTTTTTATTTATACTTTAAGTTATATATTATTCATCAAATAAAAGTTCATGACATCCATACTTCATTGCAGATTATGACAGTTTTTCAGTGTAAAGTAGTAAGACTTAATGGTTATTTGCCTTGCATTTATACTCATTTAATGAAATAATGCCTTGAAATCCACACTAATATTAATTTAATGTCAACTACTTTATTCTTTTGCATTTGCCTATTAACTTTACACTGACATTATCTTTAATTATTCCAACATTTTATTCTCGGTAAAGCTTTATATAAAGCATAGAGCTGATTTTCAATTCCAGTTTTTTTTTTAGTAGTGATATTTTACCTTGTTTCATCTATTTTCTTGAATAATAAATGACTTTTGCTTTGTTTTACTCTTTCTGTTCTTTTTTGGACATTTCTAAAATCTTTTTTCTTAAATACCTATGTTATCTTTTTTTCAGATCAGAGAAAACTCTGATCATTGGATGTTTGGGTGATGAGAGGAAGAAATAAGAGTAATATCTTAGTGAAAATTTTAGAACTAGAAAAAATATAATAAAAACTGAAATAGCTGCATCTATAAAACGTATGCAAACTTTATGCTAAAGTAGGTTGTATTTCTGTATTTTCACTGAATGAAGAGGTACAGAACTGATTAATTGATCCCCAGTTTATTTTGTGAATTGCAAAACATAGCTAGTTCACATAACAATAAAGATTCAAAAACCCTAAATAAAGTTAATGGCAACTCAGATACATTGTATTAGAATATGATATGCTATGAACATTTTATTAAGTTTAGAAAAAGATGGATTGATCCCCAGTTCATTTTATGAATTTACAAAAGTAGCTAGCTCACTTAAGAATAAAGATTTAAAAAAAACCTAAATAAATAATAGTAACTGAAATACAGTTTTATATTAAAATATGAAGATGTTGGCTTTATCGCAGACATGCAAAGAAATTTTAAAAGTAGAAAATTTATTAAAACAATTTATCATATCAGGAGATCAAAGAAAGTGAAACACTTATGTGATCATCTCAATTGATGCTAAAAGGACATTTTATAAATTCATTTTCAATGTATGAAGAAAAGTTTTGTAAAGTAGGAATAGAAGGATATATATTTAGCATGATAAGAACTATTCGATATCATCTCACACTGGTCAGAATGGCCATCATCAAAAAATCTAGAAAAAATAAATGCTGGAGAGGGTGTGGAGAAAAGGGAACACTCTTGCACTGCTGGTGGGAATGTAAATTGATACAGCCACTATGAAGAACAGTATGCAGGTTCCTTAAAAAACTGAAAATAGAATTACCATATGACCCAGCAATCCCACTACTGGGCATATACCCTGAAAAAACCATAATTCAAAAAGAGTCATGTACCATAACATTCATTGCAGCTCTATTTACAATAGCCAGGAGATGGAAGCAACCTAAGTGTCCATCAATAGATGAATGGATAAAGAAGATGTGGCACATATATACAATGGAATATTACTCAGCCATAAAAAGAAACGAAATTGAGTTTTTTGTAGTGAGGTGGATGAACCTAGAGTCTGTCATACAGAGTGAAGTAAGTCAGAAAGAGAAAAACAAATATCGTATGCTAACATATATATGGAATCTAAGGGAAAAAAAAAGAAAAAGTCATGAAGAACCTAGGGATAAGACAGGAATAAAGACACAGACCTACTAGAGAATGGACTTGAGGATATGGGGAGGGGGAAGGGTATGCTGTGACAAAGCGAGAGAGAGGCATGGACATATATACACTACCAAACGTAAAATAGATAGCTTGTGGGAAGCAGCCGCCATAGCACAGAGAGATCAGCTCGGTGGTTTGTGACCACCTAGAGGGAAGGGATAGGGAGGGTGGGAGGGAGGGAGATGCAAGAGGGAAGAGACATGGGAACATATGTATATGTATAACTGATTCACTTTGTTATAAAGCAGAAACTAACACACCACTGTAAAGCAATTATACTCCAATAAAGATGTTAAAAAAAAAAGAACTATTTGAAACCTGAAGGAAATATTTGAACTAAATATCAAAAATTAAGGAAGTATAGCATGGTATTTGAGAGTACATTTTACCTCTATAAGTCTCAATTTCCATATCTGTAAAATGGAGATAAATAATAGAATTTTTCATGGGGTTTTTAAAATTATTATATCATATAATGTTTGTAAATAGATTTACACAGTACCTAGCAGATAGTAATAGGAATTAAATTTGTGTTTATTTCCCCTCTTCATCATGAAGATATTAACCTTAGTTTCATTTTGAATGATGAATGTGTAGAAGCCAAGGCAACTTAGAAGGAAAGGACTGCAGCAAGACAGTGTAGAAAAAAGTGTGATATTAGATTTTGTGTTAATGAGAGCTCAGAGGGCAAAGCTAAGGAAGATAGGCCTTGGATCTAGAGGTTTCCATTTCCGAGCCTCAACACTGAATGGCCTCACAGTAAATCTCGGGCCTTGGAAAAGCTGATGCCAGTGGACTAGAAGAAAAAGCTGTCATAAGAGTTACTCTGAGAGCCCAAAGAACTGAATCTCTCTGCTTTGCCCAGCCCCATTATACATGGCATGTGCAATGAGACCTCATTTGGCCACACTTTCTGAGAATCAAAGTCATTTGCCTATGCCTTGAGATCTTGCCTGATAGTTATTCACTTATGATATGAGGTAATTTTCTATCATTTTGATGCTTTGAAATCATACTCCAATGAGTCAGTTTTCTAAGGAAGATGTTTCTGTGATACATCCCAGGATGCAGGTAAACCCTAAGAGGACCAGTAGGAATGTAATAGGTTTCATTCTAAGATTTTTAGATTTGAGGCTGACCTGGGGCATGTTGAGCTGGGGATGATGGGGAGTTGACACCCCTGTGACAAATATTATATGCCTATTAGTAATAGAAGTAACCATTATCATTATTACAGTTTAGTTTTGCCTTGAAATTTCTATCCAATGAAATAATATAAGAAAAAGAAACTGTAAATGTTTCTTTTATATTATTTTGATTATATTTTATATTATTATATTAAATTATATTTGGAGATAAAATTATTTTTAAATAGGAGTATTGTTTACCTAGAAAAATCTAAAAGAATTGACTGTAAAGCCCTGAGGATTAACAATAGAAACAGAGTTCAATTAGAGGACTATGCATAAATTCACACAGTTCTTATAAATCAGCAATAACCATTTGTAAAATATAAAAGAAAATGCCAATCCGAATAGCAATGTAAATTTAAGCCTAAAACAAAATCTTCAAGATCTACCTAAAAAAATTTTACAAAACATTTGATACTTAAAAGAAGAATTAAACAATTGGAAAGACCTACCCTGTTCTCAGATAATCAAGATTTGAAAGATGTCAGAGTTCCCCATATGTATCATAAATTATACAGTGCAAATAGCGTGGTGAATTTTTGGCTGTATCTGATGAAATGATTTTGAAATTGTGAAATAAAACCAACTATAATAAGGAAAGAAACATTAATCTAGAAAGAATAATATATTTGATATTTGCAATACCAAATATTAAAATGATTGATAAAGTTACAATTACAACGGTGTGTTGAAAATAGATCTATGAAACAAAGCAAAAATCTAGAAATAGCCTTAAGTGTATGTTAAATACAGCATAGTAAGCAGAAATTACATGAAGAATGATGCTGGAAATTTGGGTCAATTAGTAAGGAAAACAAAAAATAATTAAACTATATCTTACATACATTATATAATGAAAGATTTAAATTTTACATAGTTTATATATTTAAATATAAAAATAGGCTATAAATTAATATTTATCTGAATCAAGGTTATAGAAATATTGTCTAAACTTAAAACAAGCCTTTTAAAAGTATCATGAAAGAAAAAGATTGATGATTTGGATTCTGTAAATATTTGAAGTTTTCTTTGTAAAAACTCACTATAATCAGGGTGTTTATAGTAGAGCTGGAGAAAACCTCTCCCCTGGAAAGGCTGGTCAGAATTAGCAAAGACAATTATTTAAAGTCTCTGGAGATTGATCAAAGGGCTTCCTACATACTGAGGAACATTTATTCAACAGAGCCTATAGAATCTTGCATGAGACTGTGGCATTTGAGCTAGGGACTGCTGTATACCCTCACAACAGTGTGTTCCAGAAAAGCTGTTCCAGCAGCCCTGGGAGTTGAGTGGCAGACCTTAGCTCCCTTAGCTTTCTTGAGTGGGAGAGCTATTCCCAGGGGGTTTGGCAGCCAGTAAACACTGGCAGATCCCCTTTTCTGTAGCCTCATGCTGCAGAAGGCCTATGTTGAGTAGATGGTAGCAGTGTGCATTACCCCACTCCCAATTCTTGCTGGATAGGGAGTATCTGGGCGGGGAAGCTGGTGAAGAATGTAGTCCCACAGTCTTGCACAGCTCTCTGTTGCTGAACTGCAGTGGGCTTGGCAGCCAAATGTCAGGTTCCATCTTCTCTGACTTCCTGGGGCAGAAAAGCTATTCTGATTAGATTTGGCAGCCGGTAAAGCTTGGCATATTCCATGCTCTCTGACTCTGTGCTGCAGAAGATGTGAAAAGATAATTCACAAAAGAAATATTTGAAGCCAATAAACATATACAAAGCATTCAAACCCTTTTGATGCAAATTAAAACAATAGCATGATGCCGTTTTTCATCTGTGACTGGCAAAGATTAAAATAAATATACTACTCATTGATGGGGAATGGGAAATGTGATCTTTGGTTGCAAATGGAACTGCAGGTTGGTATAAACTTTTTGGTTAGCAATTATTGTCATCTCTTTAAAATGTCTATACACTTAGAAATTCTACTTTTCAAAATTTATGTTTAGAAAATATTCAGAGATGCATACAGAATTTTATGTGAGCAAATAATCATTAGAATTTTATGTTGAATATAGTTAACTAAATGTTTAACAAAGTGCTAATTGTTAGATAAATTATGCTATATCCATGAGTTCGAATAACATATATCCATTAAAAATCATGCTAGGAAAGTATTTTAATTATATGAGAAATACTCATTATAGACTATTAAGTGAAAATATAATATATATCTCCATAGAAGAAATACTGAAAGAATATAACTCAAAATGTTAGTAGCAGGTAACTCTAGATTGGGGGTATATGGTCGGTTTTGAGTATATATTTTTATACTGTTATGTAATTTCCAATTTTTTGACAATAATCATGTATAATTTTATAGTAAGAAAATTAATAAATGTTATTCAAATATAAATAAAAGTGTAATAAAGCTTGAAAATGTATAGGAAACTATAAAAATGATAATAATAATACTAATGTTTTTGTCCTAGCATCCAAAATTGTTATTCTTGTTGAATTTCATTTTTCAATATAAGAAAGCATAAAGAAGGAAAACATAGTCAAAGAAAATCAGTATTGGAAGAAATATGAAAATTTGTTTTGGCTTTTTCTCGGGATTTTTTTAATTGATTATCGTAGATGGGGGATTATGGATAATTTGCTTAGAAAGAAACATATTGTATGAAAAATGATACTAGAATCAACAAAATTTTGTAATTATAACTGTTAATGACAATATCCCTGTGTTGCCCACTCTTAAATATCATGAATGTACAGGTTTGAGACATGCTTTTCACTAAAGACAATATATGGGAAGTCCAGCATAATGAAGTAAAAGTCAATCACCTAGACCAAGGATTCTGAAACTTTAGTGAGCACATGCTCACCTGGGAGATGTTATTAAAATGCAGAATCTGACTCAGTAGTTCTGGGATGGGGCATGAGATACTGCATTTCCAGTAAGTTCCTAGGGATGCCCATGTGTGCCCATGCACAGACCAGCAGGTCTGTGGACCACACTCAGAGTAGTAAGAGTCTTCCTTATTCCTGGATCTGCAACTGAGCCTGGTATTATTAGCTCTTGCCACCTTTCTGTATGCAAAACTGAGGCTAAAATTTCAAGCTTTTTAGATAGGGATAGGGGTGAAATTAATTTTTCTTGTTCAAAACAATGAATTTCAAAGTACTTGTTAAAGTGTGTGTGCTTTAAAAAAAACTCTCATTATTTTGATATTGTAAAGATATTTTCTCTATTTTTAAAAAATGATCTAGTTTTGCCTCCTACATTTAGGTCCTTAGTCTACCTGGGATTAATATTTTTGTGTATGATGTGAGGTAGGGATCCAGTTTTGAGTTTTTTATATGATTAGTCTATTATCTCAGCACAATTTAAGAACAATCCAACTTATTTCATTAATCAGCATTGTTTTGCAATATATGTTTGATATATGTGTGGCAATCTTTCTGGGGCCTTTATTTTTCTCCACTTGTTTATTTCTCTAAGTCTCTGCCAATGCCACACTGTCTTACTACTTTAGCTTTACAATATCTTTTTTCCTTAATAATGACATATATTTTTAAAATTTTTATTTTATTTTGCAGTATAGTTGATTAACAGTGCTGTGTTAGCTTCAGGGGTACAATAAAGTGATTCAGTTATACATATACATGCATCCGTTGTTTTTCAAATTATTTTCCCATTTAGGTTATTAGTATTGAGCAGAGTAGCCTGTGCTATACAGTATGGTCCTTGCTGCTTATCTATTTTAAGTATAGCAGTGTGTACATGTCAACCCCAAACTCCTAATTTATCCCTTCCCCCAACCTGTCCCCCGTGGTAACCATAAGTTCATTTTCTAACTCTGTGAGTCTGTTTCTGTTTTGCGAATAAGTTCATTTGTATCATTTTTTTAAGATTCTGCATGTAAGTGATAAGATATGATATTTCTCTTTCTCTGTCTGACTTACTTCACTTAGTATGATAATCTCTAGGTCCATTCATGTTACTGCAAATGGCATTCTTTCATTCTTTTAATGGTTGAGTAATATTCCATTGTATGTATGTACCACATCTTCTCTATCCTTTCCTCTGTCAATGGACATTTAGGTTGCTTCCATGTCTTGGCTATTGTAAACAGCACTGCAATAAACATTTGGGTTCATGTATCCATTTGAACCATGTTTTTCTCCAGATATATGCACAGGATTGGGATTGCTGGATCATATGGCAACTCCATTTTTAGTTTTTTAAGGGAACCTCCATACCGTTCTTTATAGTGGCTGTACCAATTTATATTCCCACCAATAGTTAAGAGGGTTTGCTTTTCTCCACCAGCATTTATTATTTGTAGATTTTTTGATGATGGTCATTCTGACTGGTTTGAGGTGGTACCTCATTATAGTTTTGATTTGCATTTCTCTAATAATTAGCATTGTTGAGCATCTTTTCATGTGCCACTTGGCCATCTGTATGTATCCTTTGGAGAAATGTCTATTGAGGTCTTCTGCCCATTTTTTGATTGGGTTGTTTGTTTTTTTGATATTGAGCCTCATGAACTGTTTGTAAATTTTGGAGATCAATCCCTTGTCAGTTGCGTCATTTACAAATATCTTCTCTCATTCTGTGGGTTGTCTTTTCATTTTGTTTATGGTTTCCTTTGCTGTGTAAAAGCGTTTGAGTTTAATTAGATCCCATTTGTTTATTTGCATTTTTATTTCCATTACTTTAGGAGGTGGGTCAAAAAAGATCTTGCTGCGATTTATGTCAAAAACGGTTCTGCCTATGTTTTCCTCTAAGAGTTTTATAGTGTCCGGCCTTACATTTAGGTCTTTAATCCACTTTGAGTTTATTTTTGTGAAAGGTGTTAGGGAGTGTTCTAATTACATTCTTTTACATGTAGCTGTCCGGTTTTCCCAGCACCACTTATTAAAGAGACTGTCTTTTCTCCATTGTATATTCTTGCCTCCTTTGTCATAGATTATGTGACCATAGGTGTGTGGGTTTATCTCTGGGCTTTCTATCCTGTTCCATTGATCTGTATTTCTGTGTTTTGTGCAAGTACCATGCTGTCTTGATTACTGTAGCTTTGTAGTATAGTCTGAAGTCAGGGAGCCCGATTCCTCCAGCTCGGTATTTCTTTCACAAGATTGCTTTGGCTATTTGGGGTCTCTTGTGTTTCCATACAAATAGTAAAAATTTTTGTTCTAGTTCTGTGAAAAATGCCATTGGTAGTTTGATAGGGATTGAATTGAATCTTTGGGTAGTGTAGTCATTTTCACAGTGTTGTTTCTTCCAATCCAAGAACATGGTCTATCTCTCCATCTGTTTATATCTTCTTTAATTTCTTTCATCAGTGTCTTATAGTTTTCCGCATACATGTCTTTTGTCTAATGGGTAAATGGGAGTATTTCCTTAATTTCTCTTTCAGACGTTTCATTGTTAGTGTATAGCAATGCAAGAGATTTCTGTGCATTAATTTTGTATCCTGCTACTTTACCAAATTCATTGATTCGCTCTAGTAGTTTTCTGGTAGCATCTTTAGGATTCTCTATATATAGTATCATGTCATCTGCAGACAGTGACAGTTTTACTCCTTCTTTTCCAGTTTAGATTCCTTTTATTTCTTTTTCTTCTCTGTTTGCCATGGCTAAAACTTCCAAAACTATGTTGAATAATTGTGGTGAGAGTGGACAACTTTGTCTTGTTCCTGATCTTAGAGGAAATGGTTTCAGTTTTTCATCATTGAGAATGATGTTGGCTCTGGGTTTGTCACATATGGCCTTTATTATGTTGAGGTAAGTTCCCTCTATGCCCACTTTCTGGAGAGTTTTTATCGTCAATGGGTGTTGAATTTTGTTGAAAGCTTTTTCTGCATCTATTGAGATTATCATATGCTTTTTATCCTTCAGTTTGTTAATATGGTGTATAACATTGATTAATCTGCATATATTGAAGAATCCTTGCATTCCTGGGATAAAACCCACTTGGTCGTGGTGTATGATCCTTTTAATGTGTTGTTGGATTCTGTTTGCTACTATTTTATTGAGGATTTTTGCATCTATCTTCATCAGTGATATTGGCCTGTAGTTTTCTTTTTTGTGACATCTTTGTCTGGTTTTGGTATTGGGGTTATGGTGGCCTCGTAGAATGAGTTCTATTGTCTGACATAAGAATTGCTCTTTCAGGTTCCTTTTGATTTCCATTTGCATGGAATATCTTTTTCCATCCCCTCACTTTCAGTCTGTATGTGTCCTTAGGTCTGAAGTGGGTCTGTTGTAGACAGCATATATACAGGTCTTGTTTTTGTATCCATTCAGCCAGTCTGTGTCTTTTGGGTGGAGCATTTAATTCATTTACATTTAAGGTAATTATCATTATGTATGGTCCTAATAGCATTTTCTTAATTGTTTTGGGTTTGTTTTTGTAGGTCTTTTCCTTTTCTTGTGTTTCCCGTCTAGAGAAGTTCCTTTAGCATTTGTTGTAAAGCTGGTTTGGTGGTGCTGAATTCTCTTAGCTTTTGCTTGTCTGTAAAGGTTTTAATTTCTCCATCAGATCTGAATGAGATCCTTGCTGGGTAGAGTAATCTTGGTTGTAGGTATTTCCAGTTCACCACTTTTAATATGTCCTGCCACTCCCTTCTGGCTTGCAGAGTTTCTGCTGAATGATCAGCTATTAACCTTATAGGGATTCCCTTGTATGTAATTTGTTGCTTTTCCCTTGCTTATTTTTAATTTTTTTTCTTAGTGTTTAATTTTTGATAGTTTGATTAATACGTGTCTTGGTGAGTTTCTCCTTGGATTCATCCTGTATGGGACTCTCTGTGTTTTCTGTCCTCAATTCTTTTGATTCTTTCTTCTTATTCTGCTGTGCAGCAGTTATTTCCACTATTCTATCTTCCAGGTCACTTATTTGTTCTTATGCCTCAGTTATTCTGCTACTGATTCCTTCTAGACTATTTTTAATTTCATTTATTGTGCTGTTCATCATTGTTCGTTTGCTCTTTAGTTCTACTAGGTCCTTGTTAAATGTTTCTTGAATTTTTTCCATTCTCTTTCTGAGATTTTGGATCATCTTTACCATCATTATTCTGAATTCTTTTTCAGGTAGACTGCCTATTTCCTCTTCATTTTTTTGGTCTGGTGTGTTTTTACCTTGCTCCTTCATCTGCTGCCTACTTCTCTGTCTTGTCATTTTGTTTAACTTACTGTGTTTGGGGTCTCCTTTTCTCAGGCTGCAAGTTCATAGTTCCTCTTATTTCTGGTGTCTGCCCCAGTGAGTGAGGCTGGTTCAGTGGCTTGTGTAGGCTTCCTCGTGGAGGGGACTGGTGCCTGTGTTCTGGTGGGTAGGTCTGGATCTTTTCCCTCTGGTGGGCAGGGCCACATCTGGTGGTGTGTTTTGGGGTGTCTGTGAACTTAGTATGACCTTAGGCAGCCTTTCTTCTAATGGGTGGGGCTGTGTTCCTGTCTTGCTACTTGTTTGTCATGGGGCGTCCAACACTGGAATTTGCTGGGCTTTGGGTGGACCTGGGTCTTAATGTTGAGATGAAGGTCTCTAGGAGAGCTCTCAGTGATTAACATTACATGGGGCAGGGAGGTCTCGGTGGTCCAATGTCCTGGACTCAGCTCTCCCACCTTGGAGGCTTAGGCCCTACTTCTGGCCAGAGCAACAAGACCCTGCCAGCCACATGGCATGGAAGAAAAGGAAGAAAAATAATAATAAATGAACAGACAGAGCCCCAAGACAAATGGTAAAAGCAAAACTAAACAGAGAAAATCACACAAAGAAACATATACAAACACACTCACAAAAAGAAAAGAAAAAAAAAAAGGAAGAGAGCGACCAAACCAATAAACAAAACCACGAATAAAAACAAACACTAAAAACTAAACTAAGGTAAACATAAAACCAAAAACAAATCAAATGCAGAAAGCAAACCCCAAGTCTACACTTGCTCCCAAAGTCCACTGCCTCAATTTTGGGCACACTTGTTGTCTATTCAGTTATTCCACAGATGCAGGGTAGATCAAGTTGATTGTGGGGATTTAATCTGGTGCTCCTGAGGCTTCATGGAGAAATTCCCATTTCTCTTCTTTGTTCACACAGCTCCTGAGTTTCAGCTTTGGTTTTCGCCCTGCCTTGTGTGTAGGCTGCCCTCAGGCGTCTTTTACCCACCCAGACAGGAAGGGGCTAAACAGTGGCTGATTAGGGCTCTCTTGCTCACTCAGGCTGAGGAGAGGGCTGGGTATGGTAATCATAATTGGAATGTGGGATGTGCCTGCAGCAGCAGAGACTGGTGTGACATTTCAGCAGCCTGAGGCACACCGTGTGTTCTCCCAGGGAAGTTGGCCCTGGACCATGGGACCCTGGCAATGGCATGCTGCACTAGCTCCCAGGGGGCTGTGGGTAGTGACCTGCACTTGAACACAGGATTCTTGGTGGCAGCGACGGCAGCAGTAGCGGTCCGTTCCTGTCTCTGGGGTCCAAGATGATAGCCTCAGCTCACACTCATCTCTAGAGCTAGCTTAGGTGGTGCTCTGCCGTCTGTGGGCACACAGAGCAGGAAGCCCCTCTCCTCGTGCACCCCAAAACAATGGTCTATTGCCTCTCTGGCAGGTCCAGACTTTTTCCTGGACTCCCTCCCAGCTAGCTCTGGCACAGAGCTAGACAACCCTTCAGGCTGTCTTCACACAGCCAACCCCAGTCCTCTCCCTGGGTTCTGACCTCCGAAACCCGAGCCTCAGCTCCCAGCTCCCACCTGCCCCGGCAGGTGAGCAGACAAGCCTCTTAGGCTGGTGAGTGCTGGTCAGCATAGATCCTTTGTGCAGGAATCTCTCTGCTTTTCCCTCTGCACCTCTGTTGCTGCACTCTCCTTCTTGGCTCTGAAGCTTCTGCCCACCCCATCTCCACCAGTGAAGGGGCTTCCTAGTGTGTGGAAACTTTTCCTCCTTCACGACTCCCTCCCAGTGGCACAGATCCCATCTCTATTCTATTGTCTCTGTTTTTTCTTTTTTCTTTTGCCCTACCCAGGTATGTGGCGATTTTCTTGCCTTTTGAGAAGTATGAGGTCTTCTGCCAGCGTTCGGTAGGTGTTCTGTAGGAGTTGTTCTACATTTAGATATATTTTTGATCTTTTCAAAGAATCAGCTTTTAGTTTCATTTATCTTTTCTATTATTTTCTTCATCTCTATTTCATTTATTTGTGCTCTCATCTTTATGATTTCTTTCCTTCTACTAAACTTGGGTTTTGTTTGTTCTTCTTCCTCTAGTTGCTTTAGGTGTAAGGTTAGATTGTTTATTTGAGATTTTTCTTGTTTCCTGAGGTAAGATTTTATTGCTATAAACTTCTTTCTTAGAACTGCTTTTGCTGCATCCCATAGATTTTGGATCATCATGCTTTTGTTTTCACTTGTCTCTAGGTATTTTTAAATTTCCTCTTTGATTTCTTCAGTGATCCATTGGTTATTTAGTAGCATATCGTTTAGCCTCCACATGCTTTTTTTTTTTTTTACAGTTTTTTCTTGTAGTTGTTCGAATTTCATAGTGTTGTCGTTGGAAAAGATGCTTGATATGATTTCAATTTTCTTAAATTTACTATGGCTCACTTTGTGACCCTCCAATACTAGCAGGTAAGTCTGGCCCAGTCTCTTATGAGGTCAGTGCTTTTATCCCTGGGTCCTGGTGCACACAACTCCCTATGTGCACCCTCTCAGAGTGGAGTTGCTGTATCCCCCAGTGTTGTGGAATCTGTGTGATCAAACCGCACTGGCCTTCAAAGCTAGATTCTCTGGGGGTTCCTCCTCCCATTGCCAGACCCCCAGGCTGGGAAGTTTGACCTGGGGCTCAGAACTTTCACTCCTGTGGGAGAACCTCTGTGGTATAATTATTTTTCAGTTTGTTGGCTGCCTACCCAGTGTGTTTGTGATTTGATTTTATTGTGATTGCATCTGTCCTGTCATCTCACTGTGGCTTCTTTGGATGTAGGGTATCTTTTTTGTTATGTTCCAGCACTTTTTTATCAACGGTTGTTCAGCAGTTAGTTGTGATTTTGTTGTTTCCGTAAGAAGAGATGAGCTCATGTCCTTCTACTCCACCATCTTGTCTCCAAGCCCTGTTGGTGCTTCTTGACTTGCCATTCCACAAGTAATAACTGTTCTACTGTCTCCGGCAAAGTGCCTGTGCTGTGTCCCTCTGCCCTAGGGAAACTCTGCTGTGCCCCTCCTCCTATAATATCTTGATATTTGGTAAGGAGTGTAGTTTTTTTTTATATTCCTTCAACCCACACTTAGAGGGCATGTCCTCTATCCTAGGTACTTTTCTACATACTGGAGATATAAAATTGAAAAAATATCTTTCCCTCTCTAGGAAGAGAATCCTTTGAGATAGTCTTCCTGGTGAACAAATGAATTATAACGCAAATATTAATACTATGACATATGTATATAGTAAGTGTTCTAGACATTTTTTGTCTGAAATAGGAGAAAAGCAGAAACTGTGTGTTCTTAATTTTTTTGAATTTAGATCAGGAATTTCCAAATCTGCTCCCAAGAAATGTTAGCCTTCTCTGTAAAATCAAGAGTTGGGTTTGAGTGTGTTGAAGACGGACCTGGTCTATAATTAAGGTATGTCTGACCTAGAGGTGAAGAGGAGAGTTTTAGGAACTGGATTTTGCATCCTATAAAGCCAGTTTGGCACAGAGGTTCCATTCAGCTTCCATTTTGCTGATACTTTGACATTCAGTGGCTTTAGAGCTGCAGTCTTGCATCCTTCACCATGGTGAGCCTGCTATGCACAACTCTGGAAGAGTGGTTATGTCTTAATTCTATGCCTATAGAATTAAAGAATTTATATGAAAGGAAGACAAATCTCAAATTCCATTTGGATGAATGTAACTAGATTTTCTGCCTAAGACACTAACAGAATGATAGATTGTATCAGTGACACTATACTATCTAAAGTAAGGGAGGTAATGGTCCTAATCTATCTTTTTGTGCAGATACACCTATAGTTTTAGGTCCATTTCTATGTTTCTACCCTTTAGAGGAACAAAGGTAAACTGGTATATTCTTGGAAGAGGGCTCTAGATAGGTAGATTCTGGACTCAAAATTCAGTGATATTGGGGCTTCCCTGGTGGCGCAGTGGTTGAGAGTCCGCCTGCCAATGCAGGGGACACGGGTTCTTGCCCCGGTCCGGGAAGATCCCACATGCCGTGGAGCGGCTGGACCCGTGAGCCATGGCCACTGAGCCTGCGCATCCGGAGCCTGTGCTCCGCAACAGGAGAGACCACAACAGTGAGAGGCCCGCATACTGCAAAAAAAAAAATAAATAAATAAATAAATAAAAATTCAGTGATATTATTGGTGGATGTGGAGGAATAGGGATTGTTTTGATTGGAGTGGTGTGGTGGAGGGGGCTATCTTTAGAAATGGTCTCTAAATGGCACCCATAAGAGGAATGGATTATGCCTAGAGCAGATTCCTTCTTGCTGGCAATTTTCAAACATGGTTTCACTAGCTGACCTATGAAAGGGAAATTTAGAAGGGATTCAGTTCAGTGGTGTTTGCCAATATAATTTCTAGGTTATATACATTTCTTGAGACATTATATTTTTTAATTTATTTTTTAATCAGTGTACCTTTGATGTGTTAATGGTACTACCTCATATTTTGGCAATCCTGTTATATTTTGTTTTCACGTTTGCCCTGTATTTTGAATAATAAAGAACATGGATACATGACTATAACCTCAGTCTAACCTAATAATTTCATGCTTGTCATGCATTGATCACCAGCACTCAGCAGCCAGCCTGTTCAGAACTGCAAAAAGCAAACTTAAGATATGTGATTGCAATTTGAGTGTATTACTGAGCTTGTGTTTCTCTAAATAATAGTTCTAGAAACAAGGAAAAGCAGTAAAGATAAAGAGTGAAGTCCTTGGGTTAGGGACCACATCTTGTTTGCCCTTCCTGTTATGTCTGTTGCTTAGCATATTGCCTGGAAAATGGACGTTTGTAATTAACATTGGTTTCGTTTAAAGAACTGTTATTTCTCAATAACCATAGAAACTGTCCATGTCAGCAGTAGTAAGGATGACTCTAGATTCATATTCATGTATTTCTTCTTCGTGTACAAAATTCCATGTAGTCAACATTTATTGTGAACTGCAGGGTATGGGGCAGCAGTATTAGGTGCTGGGAAAAAATAGATTTGGAAGTCAGAGGTTTTGTTTGAGCACATGATAAACATATTTTAAATACCTTACAACTCTACAAAACAACACACATCCATTTTCCAGAGTGTAGGAGCATTCATAAAATACAGCAAAAAAGGAATGATTGGAAATCAGTGCATTAAAAGCCTTTAATTTCTGACTTTTGACAGCCAGTTCCTCTCCACTTCAAAGGATAATATCAGTAATTTATATTTTGAATTGCATATTATTTAAAATGACTTTCAAGTTACTTATTAAGGTTTACTCTGATGGCTTTGAAAACCAAGTTTTACCAACCTTTTCACACTTGGGAATTGTGGCTTTGAAATGAATTTGGGACCTAAATGTCTGTTTTTTGGAGTTTACTGACAGAAGTCGTATATGAAGGCAGGTATTCATCCCTGACACTAGCATAAGTTAAGTATTCTTGATTTCATTATGGGGAAGAATAGTTCTTTGAAAAGAATAAGTAAATTCCTAAAGTGAGTGCAGGTTGCTTTCTTGATGCCGCCATGATCCTCTTAGCAAGAATGATTTATTATGTTGGATTGTATTGTCCAACTCTTTTTTTCAAAGGAATAAATCACATGCTTCTATTACTATGATAATATGCAAGCAGCTATGACCACTGTTGAATGCTCTCTGAGCCACATCTTTTATACTGTGCCAATTAAGCAGAAGGTGGGGAATGTTGGCAGGGGGATTTAAATGTCTCATCTAAAGGTCAATATCTAACAACAGGACAGCATTTATCCTGAACTGGACTGTAGAGTCAGCACTGGGTTTGAGCCCAGTTGCTGTTGGGGGACTTAAATATACAGTCCTCCAAATGAGAGCAAGTGGTGTCAAAGGGGCTATACTGGTGTTCACGATATATCCTAAAATAGCTTTAAGCTTCTCCATGACCTCATTTTGCCATGCTGGCTTGCTTACGAGTGTGTTTTTGGGTGGTGTTAATGTTCTAGCGTTAGCCATTATAATTTATGGACTGACATAGTATCATTAACACTGAGCACGGATTGTACTCAGTAGCCAAGGCACGACTTTTTCCCCTCCATGTTTCCTGCAGCTGGCCAGTGTTTTGTAACCAGGGCACCAACTCTGGAGCCAGTTGGTAACTTTAGATGTTTGATCGGGTGTGCAGTTGGCATCACAGACATGGTTAACCAAGGATAATATTACAGTATACGTGACAGTTTCAAGATTTCATACTGTTAGACAGAACTAGTTTTAGCACAAGATGAAACTAGATAACTGTATCTGTAGTAAGATTTTATTTGATAAGAATGTTTTATGTGAGGTAAAAGTAACTGTGACTATATAGCCTTTGAATAGGTGAATGAGTTAATAATTTTTAAAATTAAATTTGTTTTTAACCAAAGTAAGCCATGTATATGGTGTGTTTGTAAAGATTAATAATGTTCTAAGACTTACAATGAAAAATAGCAGACACTTCCTTTGATCTCTTCTTCTCTGCCTTAAGTCCTGCTTCCAAAGACAACTACTTTCCATTCTTTTTGTTGTTTCTCCTGGCATTTGCCACCATATTTCTAAATAACACAGTTATGCTTGTGGTTCTTGATTCTTCAGTTTTAGAAATTATAGATTGTGTTTCTGTTATGAAAGGTGAATATTTAACTCTTAAACCCCTTTGCCCCCAACACAGCTTCTTCCCCTCCTCCTATCATTTTTGTCACACATTTTGGTGAAATCAGTATTAGATACTTTTCTCATTATGACCATGTAGACTCGTTGGTTTCCAATGGGGGCAGAAATAGTCATTAAGAATAAATAGTCATTAAGTGATTACAATACTTTAGGGTAAGGGGTTTGATGCTGTCAAAGTGATGCCCTGATACTACTGTAGAGATGGAATGATACACAGAACATAAAGAAATTAGCTGCTTCCTGGGCTTAAGTGGAACAAAGCAATAGCGTAAATACATGTGCCTCCAAAGAGAAATCAGAGGTGGATGCTCTGCGGGAGAGGGGACAGGCAGGTTTATAGTCCCTGACCTAGGTGACTCTAGCCACTTTTGTTTTAGTTTTATAATATCTGCAGAACCTGAAGCTTGCTGCTCAAGGTAGTCCCTGGCCATTTATTTATGACTCAGTCCAAGTCTATGAGGCAATTTCTCCTCCAATTGTCAGCAAACGGGAGGGAATGGTGGTCAGCTATTGATTGAAGTTCAGGCAGCAGGTAACGACTGGCACTGGCTGGAGCTATTATATCCTTGGATAACACTTTGTTATTGGGAACTAGGGAGAAACTGAAGAGTTGAGATTAAATATTACAAATGTTTACAAGGTTACAGTAATCCAGGCAGAGGTCAAGGTGAATGTGTCATCATGTGCATTACAAGTAGCAAAACCCCCACAATTTTAAGGTGTACTTTGTGTGTATCTGTCAAAAAAGCCCTTGACACGGCCTTATGGACTCTTACAATACTCTCACTAGCACCTAGCATAATCCTCATCACATGCTGAGAAATAAATAATAGTGCTTTGTTCAAGTCTCAGCTATTTGGATATAACTGTGTAAGGTGTAGTTTAATTTACTGTAGAGAAGCAGGACTTATTCAGGTGCCATCCTTTCATTAGGGCTGTTGCTTACCAGGTGTGCCCACTTGAGATGCTGGACTGTTGATGGTAATTGTCCTCTGTATCATTTGATCAAGTTAATGATACCAAAAGGGCTCTTTTACTTGGAACATTATAGTGACAATAAGAATGATAAGTTGGGAATGAGTCAACACACAGGAGTGAATTATATCATGAGATACTTGATTTTAGCAGATATATACAGATAAGAAGCTACAAATGGTACACAAAGTAGTTTGGCTATTTAATTTATTCCTGCTCATAAGGGAATTGGTGAAATACTTAACTAGATCATGTTAAGAGAAATATCTCTTTGATCTCTTTAGATCTTTTTCTTCTTTCTTTATCCTTTTCTTATTTTATTTGTTATTTTTCTTCATGGCCTCTATTGGTCCACATCCTGCATCTATTTGTCATTATTCAAGTTTACATGTTAAGCACTGAATCATTATAATCTACCTATGTATTTGGGTGAATATTTTATTTAATAACTTTTAAAAGTAATTAGATGTTCAGTGTTGAAACGCTAGAAAATGAAGAGCCAGATGATCAAACAAAAAAATCATAATCCTCCTGCCCCAGAAAAAGCCCTTTTAACACATTGGTGTAGGTACTTCCCTTTCCAGATATGTGCATGTATTTGTCTATATGCATTAAAAATTGGAATCATACTATTTTGTAGCTTGTTTTCTTTTTCTTAGCATTTTTCCACATCAGAACTTCTCTTTAATAATATTACTGGTCATGGATGCATTATGTTTATTT
Source organism: Mesoplodon bidens (assembly GCF_964165515.1). Lineage (NCBI taxonomy): Eukaryota > Metazoa > Chordata > Mammalia > Artiodactyla > Ziphiidae > Mesoplodon > Mesoplodon bidens. The sequence goes on from NC_138162.1 coordinate 90,532,737, forward strand.
GTATAAATATGCAACAATTAGGAATAATAAATTCATACTGTTGAAACTTCAGTACGTTTCCATTTTTTTTTTTTGGTCATTGTACCTGTAGCCTGTGCTATCCTTGTTCCTGTGAATTACTGCACAGCCTTGGGCAGAGCTGAAAGCAAAGAGGTTTGCCATTCTCTAATGTACAGACTGCAAGATATGCTATGATTCCTAGGTTTCCTGCATGCATGTCTCCCCTCTCTGTCTCTCTCCCTCACTTTTGCTCTCTCACTCACTCTTGTAACATAAGGTGGTAGGAAGGCTATAACTATCTCTCAGGATTCATTTGGAAAGAGTAAAACTTCCTGGCTTGATTTTAGCTAAGAGGCCCCCCTTTGTACAAATACTATTAGCTTTTAAATGGTGATTTAACCATTTCAAGCTGAGTCATGTATATTGTTCTCATGCTTATAAGACTAACCATCATGGGTTACAGCCTTTTCTTGTCAACAGTGGATTATAGTGAAGGTGCAAGAAGAAACTTACAAGATTCAAGGGTTGGGGGATGCAGTGGAAGCAGGATAGTGTAGTGCACAACCAACCTGCCAGGACCTTCGCAAGCTAATTATTGCCTCTCAGCTTCTACTTTGTCATCTGTACAATGAGTATATTCATACCCAATCATAAGGTTTTTGTGGAGGTTAAAAGGGAAAATATATTTATTGCAAACTCAGCACAGTGTCTTGTACAAAGTATTAATGGTAGCATTATTATGTTGTTCTGATGAAATTGCAGATGGCAAGAGATATGCTGGTGCTGTGTTGAGGAGCACAGCCAGATGGAAAAGGATCCTTAAAACAGATCTTCTATAGTCTTTATTTGCCTACCTTCCTTCATACATCTTGGGTAAAGCAGCTCTTTTTGATTCCAGTATTTTCTCTGTCCTGAGAGCCAATATGATACTGATGAAAAGAAAAAACATCACAAACCGCCTGAAAATTGAGAGTGCTCCTGAGAGGCCAACGTTTGTTGGAGCTTTCCCAGTAGATTAGTATTCATTTCTCCTCCTTCCCACCGGCCCCAGACCCTCCTACCAGCTTCAGTTTTACTTTGTTATTAACAATAAAGCCTTTGTTCACAAACAAAGCAGATATGGGCTTCGTCTTAACTGATTTGTTTAACCCTCACTTAAAGTTATTGCTTTTTGCAACCCAGGGCATTTCTGGTATTTGAACGTGAAAAATTCTGAGCAAATGAATCAAATAACACATTGTCTTAAAATGGTCCTTTATTACCAATGAGCTAGCTAAGAGGCATAGAGTAGCATCACGATTGGAGTTATATTCCTGACCAGAGTCACCACATTTAATTACCCAGAAGTGTCATCAGCATAGTGTTATAAATGAAGATACTCATTATAAATCTAAGTAGAAATTTCAAATGGTAAAATGTTGCAAGTCCCATAACAGGAGTATAAACATACCTTATGCATTGATTATGCAAGGAATCTTTATGATAAATGATAGGGTGTACATATAGCACATAAACATACTATGTCATAAATTTGCCCTAGCTTAAATTAATGTTTGCTATGACAAATATTAACATTTAAGTCACAATTTCAGATTTAAATTCATTTGGAGACATTATCTGAATGATCAAAATAGTTTTAAAAGCTATCAAAGGAAGTTTGATTATTTTTAAAATAAATAAATTTTTGTTCTAGCAAGTAGAAGCATTTGAAATCATTTTATTGACCTTAAAGCTGCTCTCAAACTTGAGATGTTGATTTTTTTTTTTAAGAGGCATGGAGGTATCTAAATATTTCAAGGGCTGTCCAAGGATTTTCATTGTGAGAGTTTGAAGAGCAGCAGACTCTTAAATCTGGCCCTTCTGTTCATCTTTCTCTCTTCTCTTAGCAGCTATAAGGGCGGAAAGGAATAAGAAAAGAAGTCACAGAAAGGCCCCTGAACAATAGGGAAGACGGGATCGGGGAAGGGCAGTCCTACCTCTTTGCTTTTAAGGTTGGAATTATTTATAGGCTGATCTATGTATCTGTGTATCTACCCATCTAGATATATAACAATATGAAACTCTGAGACTGAGACAGATAGATAGACAGATAGATAGATGGATAGATAGATAGATATGTTATATGTATGTGTATGTATATGTATTACATACACAAACTCACCTATAACATATGTGATACATCATATGTACATATGTATTTACATGTGTATGTATATCTCAGCCTCAGAGTTTCAAAACTTTTTAGAGCCCACCTGCCAGAGTTGCTGTCTTTTTCAGATTTAGTTGCCTTCTGATTTGGTACCGTGTTGCAGAAACTCTATAAGCAGATGTCACTGAAAAGTAAAAAACAGTTATGAGAGACAGATTAGTTAATAATCTCTATTCTTTTATTTGCTAACTCTTTGAACTCTTGATATTGTTAATCTAATGAGCATGAATTTCTTCATCTATGAAATAGAACTCATAATACCAATTCTTTAAAGTTATGGTGAGGATTCCATAATATAGTACATTAAAAAGTACATGACACAGGGGGCTTCCCTGGTGGCGCAGTGGTTGAGAGTCCACCTGCCGATGCAGGGGGCGCAGGTTCGTTCCCCGGTCCGGGAGGATCCCGCGTGCCGCGGAGCGGCTGGGCCCGTGAGCCATGGCCGCTGGGCCTGCGTGTCCGGAGCCTGTGCTCTGCAGCGGGAGAGGGCGCAGCAGTGAGAGGCCCGCGTACCGCAAAAAAAAAGTACATGACACAGAAACTGGTCATGGTAGACAAGTGCTCAAAAAATAGTTGTTATAATTAATTTTTCTGTTATGAATACTTCCTTTACTAATAGTAGTGTTTAAGTAAGTGGAATTTATCAGGCAAAATGTTGGCTAAAAGGGACTGACTTTATTATGGTTTATATATTTACTTACGTTACTCAAGTTTCTTGAAACTATGCATGAAGCATAATTACTATTTATTCATAAATATATTTGTAATCTGAGTCTTAAATTAGAATTTTTTTCCCTAAGCAATTATTCTGATCCACATTGGTAAGGATAAACAAAGTCAATGTGGATGAGTGGACAGGGGCTAGACCATCAGAGCCTAATGGTTTTTAGCCTTTACCTATAACCAGCCCTTGAGTAGCTTATGGGAGAGGCAGGAATATTTTTTTTAAAAAGAGAGACTTTCCAGAGGTTGCCTAAGGAGAGTCTGGGAAGAATTGTAGTCTCACTTGTTCTGATATTTATTAAAATACCACAAAAATCCTATTCCTACTTTGATCTTGACTCAAGAGAATGTCATGAAATTGACACCAAATTAGTCAACTCAACTCTATATTTGTCTACTTGGGTGCATCTTGCAGGCAGGTGAGAAGGTGGAACAGGAAGGATTTGATGACATACATCTTTTTTGAAAGTGTAATATCAACTAGATGTTGGAAAGAAAATACATTATATACCCTGGCATTACTAGTCAATGTCCATCTAATTATAGGAGCTTCAGGAACCTGGTGTTCTGTCTGACTTCAAATATGTTAAAGGCTCAACCTAGTATAATATTTTCTGAGGATTGGTCAGATCATTTTCTTGCCTCAAATATTTAATTGAACCAGTTGTGGGTAATGAGGTCTGCTTCTTGACATCTCACAAGTAGTTTTCACACTGAGTTATCCTTAATCATAAGTTATATGTCATCTTTGGCCTTCATCACAGGCAGATGGGAATTTAGTGGGACAGTCCATGAAAACACTGGCCCGTAGAAAAAGTCTTGACTATTTCATAACAGGCTGCTTTTCAGAACATTTCATTCAGGCCCTATGTCAGTGTAAATATTAGAAGACTTGGGAGAGTTTGCAATCTTCTGGCCTGCAGTTAAATTATTATTTTAACCCTTCCTTTCTCTGAGTACCACTGATGGATAATTTTAGTTCATTTTTTTGTTTTTCTTTTTGTTTTCCTAAAGATATCCCCACTGTACTGGAAAAGGAAACCAAACAAAATGATACAAATCACAACACAATTCAACAATAACAAAAAACAATGTGTAATCCATTGACATTGTTTGGAGGTGTGGCTTATTAATTTTTTTTATCTCAGAAAAAACCTTAGCTCTATTGCCTGGATATAGAGTTCTGTAGAAGCCCTAGGCTTGCTGTGAGCAGGTTTTTTCTTTTATAAAGGAAAGGAGATTACAGGAAAAATCACCAGTTGGAGAAAAAGAATAGTTGGAGAAATCTTTTAAAATAATTTGCATATGAGTAATCCCCAGGGATGTTATTTAGGCATAAGGGTATAGCAGCTTCTCCAAAATGGAAGTGAATCCAAAAAGGGAAGTATAATTTTTATAGATTGTGTTTGAGAGAAAGTAAAATAGGAAAGGAAAGATGAAGAGAACGATTCTTTTATAAATGTTAGGTGCTTGGATAGTAAACACATCAGTAGCAATTCTGTGTTTTGTTTTTCTTCAGCCATGCATGGTGCTGTTTTGGATGCACAGTGTTTCTTTCTTGATGCTATCAGTCCCCATTCAAACCTTCATATCCCAGATTGCTTGTTTTACATTGGCTATGTATTAAAATTACCTTACGTCATACACTCCATGCAATTTAGAGAAAGATTTTCATTGTGGAGCAAACTTGAAAAAAACAAAATATTTCTATGAAAAGCAATTTGCTTTGCTAGGCTTTGCTTGTATTCCCAGTACAATTACTGTAGATTATATGAGTTTGAAAATGAGCTTCCTTCATTGCAACCCATTCCTACCTCTGTTTGATTCTCTCATGAAGTCATAATCCTTTGTTTGCGCAGTAAGCCTGTTGCCGTGGAGATTAATGTGAGGTTACAAATTTGCTATTATTTATGACTTCATTGTAAGATGGATCCGAATGAGAAATTAATCTGATTTCTTCACCAAATATTTGATGAGTCATATGAGAACAGGTGAAGGCATTTCAGCTTTCATTTCTTAATTGGGAGGTAGAAGTGCTTTCACTGGTGAAAAATACAAATATCTAAGAAATAATAATTTTTTTAAATATCAAAATAAGTATCTTGAAAGAAAGTTGAAACATGACATACTAGGATAAAATATATATTCTATTTACAAAATATCTTCCGAGAGCTACAAGATAAATTCCACCTTGAGAAGCCCAGCATGTCAGTGTCATTCTCTGAACAAGTTTCTCCTTGGTACTGCCATGTTTACTTTGTTAGCAAAAGAAAGCTAAACAGTGAGCACTCTGGTGCATAAGCCCCTCAACCACTGAGATATTGAATTCTGATCTTTAATAAACCAACATTGATTTATTTCACTTCTTCTGTTTGCTTAGTTAAGCTCCATTGGCATAGGAAAAGGCACACATAATTTAATCAAATTGCTTTTTTTTTTATTTGATTTTTTATTAGTGCATAAAGCAGGCTCTAAGCATTTGGAATTTATTTTTACCAGTAAAATATCTTTCTTCTCTCTTGGAGGAGAAGTTTGAAATTTTGGTTAAGTTCACCCCTAACTCTTGATACATACAAAAATAAAATACAAGGGCTTCCCTGGTGGCGCAGTGGTTGAGAGTCCGCCTGCCGATGCAGGGGACATGGGTTCGTGCCCCGGTCCGGGAAGATCCCACATGCTGCGGAGCGGCTAGGCCCGTGAGCCATGGCCACTGAGCCTGTGCATCCAGAGCCTGTGCTCTGCAACGGGAGAGGCCACAACAGTGAGAGGCCCACGTACTGCAAAAAAAAAAAAAAAAAAAAAATACAACCCAAGATCTTATTTTTGAGTGTCAGATTTACTCTTTCCTTCTTGACATCAGTGTTGACTCTTGAAGAATCCAGTGTAACATCTGAACAGGTTTGAGCTGTGAGATTTTCAGATTTCAGATGCCAATAAGCAACTCAGTACCTTCAACATTTATAGTTAGGCAGCATTTTGTTCTGTTAGAACTGATTTTTTCCTGATCATCTAGGTTAGCCAATTAATAGAATAAAAAAGCATACTTGGAATGGTGAAGTGATCTGTCAAAGCTCAGGGGGCTGATTGGTTGACAATTTGGGGGTATACCCAGAGATCTTAAGAATTTAATTCTAGATAATCAATGTTACTTGAAAAATACTCTTATTTCTTCTCTTGAGTTTATTTCAAATTAGAGTTAAAACTCATTTTCCTAAATATAAAGGTTAATGTTAATTATACTTCTCATATCTAACTTCTGTTAGTTTTTTTTTTTTTTTGAGACACTGGGTATTTAAAGTTTCCAAATGAAGGTCCTAGTTATTTCTGTGGGAAGGAAGTCAGTGAATTAGAGTGTGAGTGGGATTCATGAAGTAGCTTGTGATGTTGCATTTTGAGAAGCCTAGAAGCACATAGATTTGCCAGCTTTACTGGAGAATGACAAGGTTGAAAAGCTGTGAATTCTGTTTTTCTGCACAACACACTTGTTTCTTCTGATTCCCTAGTGCACGGTTAAAAAATATAGTAGTAGTATTACTTTGCTTTATGAAATTAGTCTAACCAACTGTTACAAATTTTTATGTATATAATTCTTCTGAATTATATTGAACTAGAGGTATTTCTCCATTAATAGAAGATATCCTTTTCTTATCTCCCAGAATTTGAGGACTGGGGTAGGGCTTTTCTCTCTATTTCTTGATGCAGACAAGGAAGCATTTTTCTTCTAGCCAGATGGCAGCTACCTCCTCACCGTGTGGAGAACTAAGCATGAGTGGATAGAAGACACATATATGGCAGAATGGAGAGATACAATCTGTCTGGGGATCCTGATGAATATATTGAAGTGCTAAGTTAAACGGTCCTAGAACCCAAACTACTTTTGGACATACTCCTTTATGAGATAATAAATACTCTTAGTACTGTACTGACCAGTTTTAATTGCCTCCCAGATTTGCTCAGCCCCATCTACCTCCCAGCCCTCAACCATTGCCCTGATTCCTGGCCAGAGTGAGGGCCAGGCTGTAGCAAAGGTTCTATTATGTCTTCTTTGTCTGGAGCTCCAACTAACAAGTTCAACGCAACTGGACCTACTGAAACTCTGGCTTTCCTCCCTAGTAGCTGCCTGCAGGGGTAATAACACAACCCATCTATGAGAGGGTATTAGACAAAACATGAGAAGGAGCTGGCAGATAGATTGCTGCCCTGTCCCCACCCTATGGACTACTTGGAGATGTAGTGGTTTCCTATAGCAAATATCCTACATGATTAAGCAAATCATTTATGTTTTTTATAAGGCTGTGCCCGCTGGGTAATGCACCACCTCATAATGCTCTTCCTCCTCCTGTGCTTCATTCCGTTTCCCCCTAACTCTTACTTCCCTGGGATTATACTCCCTAACCCCAATGAAATGTTAAGCAGGTAAATTCCCCTTAGATTCTATTTTCTAGGAAACTCAGATCTAAAAATTCCCTTGGAACCCTGTTATCAAGAGAGGTCCTAGAAAGCAGACCCTCAGGATGTTGGATTCCTTGCCTAACAGAGGGCAGTAGGGGCCAGATTGCTGCTGGTGTGGGGAGTTGTGATAATCTCTGGCATGCATGGCCTCAGAATTGCTAAAGTTTCCATAGGTGGTGAATTAAGATGAGGTACAAAGGCAAGTCATTGGAAATGATATGGCTACTGTGTTTGATTGGGAAGGAAGAAAATAATGTAAGATTTATGGCATGAGGTGGTTGCTTTTGATGACATTGGGGGCCTTGAAAAAAGAGAGTGATATATTTGGGTCAAATAATTATTTATATAAGATGTGCTGTGAATGCCAGAGGACTTCTATAGCAACCCTAAAGAAGACTAGTTTAAAAAGAAACAAAATAGGGCTTCCCTGGTGGCGCAGTGGTTGAGAGTCTGCCTTCCGATGCAGGGGACACGGGTTCGTGCCCCGGTCTGGGCAGATCCCACCTGCCACGGAGCGGCTGGGCCCGTGAGCTATGGCCGCTGAGCCTGCGCGTCCGGAGCCTGTGCTCCGCAACGGGAGAGGCCACAACAGTGAGAGGCCCACCTACCACAAAAAAAAAAAAAAAAAAAACACAAAATAAAACAAAAACCAGGCTTGGGATCTAATTATAAATGTGGCAGACACCTGCAAAGGAAAAAAATAAACGTCTGCCCTATCTCCTGTGTCAAAATCAGAGCCCTGATGAGGAAGGAGTAGGACACTGAGACTAGCAGTTTAAGTGGATAAACCTAAGAAACTTGAATCCTTTCACTCCCCTGAATCACTGGCCATAAGAAGCAGCCCCTTTTACAGGAGAATGGCCTCACAATACCTGGAGACGGCAGTGTTTTTACATAAAGCAGTTATCCAGCAAGATGTTTGTTCTACTCACTATCCCTCACTACTGCCCTCATTAGGCAACTAACTGAAGTTATTCTATAGCTAATATTTACCAGGAAGGAGTGGGGGTGAGGAATAGGGGAGTGGATCCCAGTGGGGCCACTGGATCCACTGAAACTCTGGCTTCTCATCCCAATGGTTCCTCAGAGGAGAAAACACAATCTAGAAATGAGAGGGAGTTAATTTACCATGCAGTAAATTTTAGCCAGTGAGAGATAGAAAAAGGCAAACAAATTCCTGGCCCATTCTCCCCTGGATGGATTGCTTATGATGCACTGGTTTCATATGGCAAAAATCCTACACAAATGAGCAAACTAGCTGTGTTTTCTAGAAAAAAGAAAAGTTGTGTCTGTCTGGGTATTAAACTTGTGGGATTGGGAGGAAGAATATAAAGATGGATAGGGAGAATTCATTGTTATGGAGGAATTCACCTTTGACTAGGAATTCCATGTTCTGGCAAGGATACTTGGAGCTGGTAGTGATAATTTGTAAGGATGGTTCCTGGGTCTCGTAAACAACAATGGAGCTATTAAACAGGGCTAACATGCCAGAACTTCCTTGGCATGGTATGAAGGAGGGAGTCAGAAAACTTAGAGAAATGAGAATGTATCTCTGTATTACTCATTAGTATCTGAGAATCCATCACATTCACATGACTGTGTACCCTGGGGATTAAGCAAGGGACATTACCTTGCTTAGACAATAAAGAATATACTTGGATGGAGGGTACCAGAATCTTTGAGAAGCCTAGTAATGGTTGTGAAGGCTGGGTATGTTAGTTAGAGATGCTGCCATAGCCCTGGGCTCCCTAATATCTTTGTGGATTATAAAATTCCGAAACAGAAGAGTCCAGGTGACAACCCTTAACTGTCAGATGCAAAGTATATGTATTTACTGTAATGGACAGCAAAGGCAGAGTGACAGCCACGGTGCCTTTGCTCACAGGAATCTATGGTAATGATCATGGTGGAATCCTTGTAGTAAGGCATATAGATAGTGACTAGAATATTGCTTGCTTTTTTTTTTTTTTTTTTTTTTTGTGGTACGCGGGCCTTTCACTGTTGTGGCCTCTCCCATTGCGGAGCACAGGCTCCGGGCGCGCAGGCTCAGTGGCCATGGCTCACGAGCCCAGCCACTCCGTGGCATGTGGGATCTTCCCAGACCGGGGCACGAACCCGTGTCCCCTGCATCGGCAGGCGGACTCTCAACCACTGCGCCACCAGGGAAGCCCTTGCTTGCTTTTTATAATAATAATAATAATAACCCTGAAAGTGTTGAGCAAAAAACTGACACCAAACACCACAATGGAAAATGGTGGCTTTTCATTCTGTTTCCAGATGTATATTAATTTACTGATTCATAGCCCATTGCTTGAAGGGAAAAATGGGTTTCCTTTAAAAGGACTCTGCAATTATGCCAAAAGTATATATGCAAAAATACTTCTCTGATTATTTCCCAAAGAGTAATTCCTCTCTAGAGAAAGAGGATACAGACTTCTAAAGGATTGTTAAATATGAGGTCTGTGTGGACACTCATACCAGGAGAACTGAAATGTTATCATGGTCTGATTAAGGTGAAGACTATGGAAGCCACATGATAAATGGAATTTTCTGAATCTAGTGGGTTTGAGGATCTATTCTATAATTATTTCCCAAGTCCAGGAGAATATAATTGGGGTAGACGTACTATACATAGAGGCTGACAGAACCCTTGCATTGGCTTCCTGACTTATTCTAGGAAGCATTGTGGAGTCCTTAAAATTATCCAAACACTATCATACAGCCATGATAATAAATAAGAAGTAATACTGCTCTTGGAATGAATTGCAGAGATTAGAACCGTTATCAAAGACTTGAAGGATGTAGCTCCTCGTTTCTTTTATTTATTTATTTATCTTCTTAAAACTGCTGGCCCAGCATCATTTTATTTATTTATTTATTTATTTTTGAATTTTATTTTATTTTGTTTTATTTTTTTATACAGCAGGTTCTTATTAGTTATCTATTTTATACATATTAGTGTATATATGTCAATCCCAATCTCCCAATTTATCCCATGACCATCCCCCTCCCACCTCGCTTTCCACCCTTCATGTCCAAATGTTTGTTCTCTACATCTTTGTCTCTATTTCTGCGTTCCAAACCAGTTCATCTGTGTCATTTTTCTAGATTCCACATATATGTGTTACGATACGATATTTGTTTTTCTCTTTCTGACTTACTTCACTGTGTATGACAGTCTCTAGGTCCATCCACATCTTTACAAATAACCCAATTTCATTCCTTTTTATGGCTGAGTAATATTTCATTGTATATATGTAACACATCTTCTTTATCCATTCATCTGTTGATGGACACTTAGGTTGCTTCCATGACCTGGCTGTTGTAAATAGTGCTGCAATGAACATTGGGATGCATGACTCTTTTTTAATTATGGTTTTCTCTGGGTATATGCCCAATAGCGGGATGGCTGGGTCATATGGTAATTCTATTTTTACTTTTTAAGGAAGCTCCATACTGTTCTCCATAGTTGCTGTATCAGTTTACATTCCCACCAACAGCACAAGAGGGTTCCCTTTTCTCCACACCCTCTCCAGCATTTGTTGTTTGTAAATTTTCTGATGATGCCCATTCAAACCGGTGTGAGGTGATACCTCATTGTAGTTTTTATTTGCATTTCTCTAATAATTAGTCAGGTTGAGCAGCTTTTCATGTGCCCCTTGGCCATCTGTATGTCTTATTTGGAGAAATGTCTATTTAGGTCTTCTGCCCATTTTTGGATTGGGTTGTTTGTTTTTTTAATATTGAGCTGCAGGAGCTGTTTATATATTTTGGAGATTAATCCTTTGTCTGTTGATTCATTTGCAAATAGTTTTTCCCATTCTTAGGGTTGTCTTTTCAACTTGTCTATAGTTTCCTTTGCTGTGTGAAAGGTCTTAAGTTTCATTAGGTTCCATTTGTTTATTTTTGTTTTTATTTCCATTACTCTAGGAGGTGGGTCAAAAAGGATCTTGCTGTGATTTATGTCAAAGAGTGTTTTTCCTATGTTTTCCTCTAAGAGTTTTATAGTGTCCTGTTTTTCATTTAGGTTGTTAATCCATTTTGAGTTTATTTTTGTGTATGGTGTTAGGGAGTGTTCTAATTTCATTCTTTTCTTTCTTTTTTTTTTTTTTTTTTTGCAGTACACGGGCCTCTCACTGCTGTGGCCTCTCCCATTGCGGAGCACAGGCTCCAGACGCGCAGGCTCAGCAGCCATGGCTCACGGGCCTAGCCGCTCCGCGGCATGTGGGATCTTCCCGGACCGGGGCACGAACCCGTGTCCCCTGCATCGGCAGGTGGACTCTCAACCACTGCGCCACCAGGGAAGCCCTAATTTCATTCTTTACATGTCGCTGTCCAGTTTTCCCAGCAGCACTTATTGAAGAGACTGTCTTCTCTCCATTTATATCCTTGCCTCCTTTGTCATAGATTAGTTGATCGTAGGTGCGTGAGTTTATCTCTAGGTTTTCTATCCTGTTCCATTGATTTATATTTCTGTTTTTGTGCTGGTACCATACTGTCTTGATTACTGTAGTTTTGTAGTATAGTCTGAAGTCCGGGAGTCTGATTTCTCCAGCTTTGTTTTTTTTCCCTCAAGATTGCTTTGGCTATTCGGGTTCTTTTGTGTCTCCACACAAATTTTAAGATTTTTTGTTCTTGTTCTGTAAAATATGCCATTGGTAATTTGGTAGGGATGGCATTGAATTTGTAGATTGCTTTGGGTAGTATAGTCATTTTCACAGTATTGATTCTTCCAATCCAAGAACATGGTGTATCTCTCCATCTGTTTGTGTCATCTTTGATTTCTTTAATCAGTGTCTTATAGTTTTCTGAGTACAGGTCTTTCACCTCCTTAGATAGGTTTATTCCTAGGTATTTTATACTTTTTGTTACAGTGGTGAATGGGATGGTTTCCTTAATTTCTCTTTCTGATCTTTTGTTGTTAGTGTCTAGGAATGCAAGAGATTTCTGTGCATTAATTTTTTATCCTGCTACTTTACCAAATTCATCGATTAACTCTAGTAGTCTTCTGGTGGCATCTTTAGGATTCTCTATGTATAGTATCATGTCATCTGCAAACAGTGACCGTTTTACTTCTTCTTTTCCAATTTGTATTCCTTTTATTTCTTTTTCTTCTCTGATTCCCATGGCTAGGACTTCCAAAACTATGTTGAATAATAGTGGCAAGAGTGGACATCCTTGTCTTGTTCCTGATCTTAGAGGAAATGCTTTCAGTTTTTCACCATTGAGAATGATGTTGGCTGTGGGTTGTCACATATGGCCTTTATTATGTTGAGGTAGGTTCCCTCTATGCCCACTTTCTGGAGAGTTTTTATCATAACTGGGCGTTGAATTTTGTCAAAAGCTTTTTCTGCATCTATTGAGATGATCATATGGTTTTTATTCTTCAGTTTGTTAATATGGTGTATCACATTGATTGATTTGCGTATATTGAAGAATCCTTGCATCCTTGGGGTAAATCCCACTTGATCATGGTGTATAATCCTATTGATGTGTTGTTGGATTCTTTTTGCTAGTACCTTGTTGAGGATTTTTGCATCTATATTCATTAGTGATTTTGGTTTGAAATTTTCTTTTTTTTTTAGTTCTTTGTCTGGTTTTGGTATCAGGGTGATGGTGGCCTCATGGAACAAGTTTGGGAGTGTTCCTTCCTCTTCAAGTTTTGGAAGAGTTTGAGAAGGATGGATGTTAGCTCTTCTCTAAATGTTTGATAAAATTCACTTGTGAAACCATCTGGTCCTTGACTTCTGTTTGTTAGAAGATTTTTAATCACAGTTTCAATTTTATTACTTGTGATTGATCTGTTCATATTTTCTGTTTCTTCCTGGTTCAGTCTTGGAAGGTTATACTTCTGTAAGAATTTGTCCGTGTGTTTTACGTTGTCCATTTTATTGGCATAGAGTTGCTTGTAGTAGTCTCTTATGATGCTTTGTATTTCGTTGGTGTTCATTTTAACTTCTCCTTTTTCATTTCTAATTTTATTGATTTGAGTCTTCTCCCTCTTTTTCTTGAGTCTGGCTAAAGGTTTATCAGTTTTGTTTATCTTCTCAAATAATCAGCTTTTAGTTTTATTGATCTTTGTTTCTATTTCATTGGTTTCTGATCTGATATTTATGATATTTTTCCTTCTACTAACTTTGGGTTTTGTTTTTTCTTCTTTCTCTAGTTCCTTTAGGAGTAAGGTTAGGTTGTTTATTTGAGATTTTTCTTGTTTCCTGAGGTAGGATTGTATTACTATAAACTCCCCTCTTAGAACTGCTTTTGCTGCATCCCGTATGTTTTGGGTCATCGTGTTTTCATTGTCATTTGCCTCTAGGTATTTTTTTCAATTTATTTTAATTAATTTATTTATTTTTGGCTGTGTTGGGTCTTCGTTGCTGCACGTGGACTTTCTCTTGTTGTGGAGAGCAGGAGCTACTCTTCCTTGTGGTGAGCGGACTTCTCATTGTGGTGGCTTATCTTGTTGTGGAGCACGAGCTTTAGGCGCACAGGCTTCAGTAGTTGTGGCTCGCGGACTCTAGCTTACAGGCTAAGTAGTTGTGGTGCACGGGTTTTGTTGCTCTGCAGCATGTGGGATCTTCCCAGACCAGGGCTTGAACCTGTGTCCCCTGCATTGGCAGGCGGATTCTTAACCACTCTTCCACCAGGGAAGTCCCTCTAGGTATTTTTTGATTTCCTCTTTGATTTCTTCAGTGATCTCTTGGTTGTTTAGTAATGTACTGTTTAACCTCCATGTGTTTGTATTTTTTATGTTGTTTTTCCCCTATAATTGATTTCTAATCTCGTAGCATTGTAGTTGGAAAAGATGCTTGGTATGATTTTAATTTTCTTAAATTTACCAAGGCTTGATTTGTGACCCAAGATGTGGTCTATCCTGGAGAATGTTCTGTGTGCACCTGAGAAGAAAGTGTTCTCTGCCGTTTTTGGATGGAATGTCCTATAAATATCAATTAAATCTCTCTGGTCTATTGTGTCATTTAAACCTTGTGTTTCCTTATTAATTTTCTGTCTGGATGCTCTGTTCATCAGTGTAAGTGAGGTGTTAAAGTCCCCCACTATTATTGTGTTACTGTCAATTTCCTCTTTTATAGGTGTTAGCATTTGCTTTATGTATTGAGGTGCTCCTATGTTGGGTGCATATATATTTATAATTGTTATATCTCCTTCTTGGTTTGATCCCTTGATCATTATGCAGTGTCCTTCCTTGTCTCTTGTAACATTCTTTATTTTAAAGTCTATTTTATCTGATTTGAGTATTGCTACTCCAGCTTTCTTTTGATTTCCATTTGCATGGAATATCTTTTTCCATCCCCTCACTTTCAGTCTGTATGTGTCCCTAGGTCTGAAGTGCATCTCTTGTAGACAGCATATATATGGGTCTTGTTTTTGTATCCATTCAGCCAGTCTATGTCTTTTGGTTGGAGCATTTAATCCATTCACATTTAAGGTAGTTCTTGATATGTATGTTCCTTTTACAATTTTCTTAATTGTTTTGGATTTGTTTTTGTAGGTCTTTTTCTTCTCTTGTGTTTCCCACTTAGAGACATTCCTTTAGCAGTTGTTGTAGAGCTGGTTTGGTGGCACTGAATTCTCTTAGCTTTTGCTTGTCTGCAAAGGTTTTAATTTTTCCGTCGAATCTGAATGAGATTCTTGCCAGGTAGAGTAATATTGGTTGTAGTTTCTTCCCTTTCATCACTTTAAATATATCGTGCCATTCCCTTTTGGCTTGTAGAGTTTCTGCTGAGAGTCAGCTGTTAACCTTATGGGAGTTCCCTTGTATGTTATTTGTTGTTTTTCCCATGTTGCTTTTAATAATTTTCTTTGTGTTTATTTTTTGTCAGTTTGATTACTATGTGTCTTGGTGTGTTTCTCCTTGGGTTTACGTGCCTGGGACTCTCTGCGCTTCTTGAGCTTAGATGGCTATTTCCTTTCCCATGTTAGGGAAGTTTTTGACTATAATCTTCTCAAATATTTTCTTGGGTCCTTTCTCTCTCTCTTCTCCTTCTCAGACCCCTATAATGCAAGTGTTGGTGTATTTAATGTTGTCCCAGAGGTCTCTTAGCTTGTCTTCATTTCTTTTCATTCTTTTTTCTTTATTCTGTTCTGTGGCAGTGAATTCCACCATTCTGTCCTCCAGTTCACTTATCTGTTCTTCTGCCTCAGTTATTCTGCTATTGATTCCTTCTATTGTATTTTCCATTTCAGTTATTGTATTGTTCATCTGTTTGTTTGCTCTTTAATTCTTCTAGATGTTTGTTCTTTAATTCTTCTAGGTCTTTGTTAAACATTTCTTGCATCTTCTCTATCTTCGCCTCCATTCTTTTTCTGAGGTCCTGGATCACTATCATTATTCTGAATTATTTTTCTGGAAGGTTGCCTATCTCCACTTCATTTAATTGTTTTTCTGGGGTTTTATCTTGTTTCTTCATCTGGTACATAGTCCTTTGCCTTTTCATTTTGTCTCTCTTTCTGTGAATGTTCCACAGGCTGCAGGATTGTAGTTCTTCTTGCTTCTGCTGTCTGCCCTCTGGTGGTTGAGGCTATGTAAGAGGCTTGAGCAAATTTCCTGATGGGAGGGACTGGTGATGTGTAGAGCTGGGTGTTGCTCTGGTGGGCAGAGCTCAGTAAAACTTTAATCCACTTGTCTGCTGATGGGTGGGGCTGCGTTCCCTCTCTGTTGTTTGGCCTGAGGCGACCCAGCAGTGGAGGCTACAGGCTCTTTGGTGGGACTAATGGCGGACGGACTCCAGGAGGGCTCATGCCAAGGAGTACTTCCCAGAACTTCTGCTGCCAGGGTCCTTGTCCCCACAGTAAGCCACAGACACCCCCCACCTCTTCAGGAGACCCTCCAACACTAGCAGTTAGGTCTGGTTCAGTCTCCTATGGGTTCACTGCTCCTTCCCCTGGGTTCCAATGTGCACACTACTTTGTGTGTGCCCTCCAAGAGTGGAGTCTCTGTTTCCTCCAGTCCTGTCAAAGTCCTGCAGTCAAATCCCTCCTGACTTCAAAGTCTGATTCTCTGGGAATTCCTCCTCCCATTGCCAGACCCCCAGGTTGGGAAACCTGATGTGGGGCTCAGGAACCTTCACTCCAGTGGGTGGACTTCTGTGGCATAATTGTCCAGTTTGTGAGTTACCCACCCAGCAGTTATGGGAGTTGATTTTATTGTGATTGTGCCCCTCCTACCATCTCATTGTGGCTTCCCCTTTATCTTTGGATGTGGGGTATCTTTTTTGGTGAGTTTCAGTGTCTTCCTGTCTATGATTGTTCAGCAGTTAGTTGTGATTCTGGTGCTCTCACAAGAGGGAGTGAGTGCACGTCCTTGTACTCGGCATCTTGAACCAATCTCCAACTGTGCTCCTTGTTTCATTCCCTTACCTGAACTCTACAAAAAGCAGATGGATCATGACAGCAGATAATGTACTACCATAAACTTAACCAGGTGGTAGCCCTAATTGAAGCTGCCATGCTGAATGTGCTATCTGTTCTGAAGCAGATCTGCACTGCCTCTATTATTTAGTATGTGGTTATTGATTTGGAGAATGCTTTCTTGTAAATTGACATAAGTAGAATGTAAGTACAACTTTACGTAGTAAGGAAAGCAGTACACTGATACTTTCCTTAGTGCTCTGTTATCTCTCCTGATTTCTATCATAAGGGGCTTAGATCATTGTATCAGTCAGAGTCCATTAAAGGGACAGAAACCATACCAATTACTTAAAAGATATGTTAATATAAAGAATTGTTAACCTACTCTAAGAGAACTGAAAAGGCAAAAGGAACTTGAAGTATCAGAAAAGTAGCAATTACAGGAAGCATTTATCTCTCCTAGGGTTGATAGTAAAAGAGAAGATATTGGGATTATTAAAATCTAGAGGCTTGAACGAAGGACTCAGACCTCGAAGAGGGGCCCTGTTGGCTGGTATAAGTGCTTAGCAGCTCAGTGGAAGGACCCTGAGGAGCTGGGATTTAGACCTGTGAGGAGGGGGCCCCAGCTGTTGTGCTAAGTCTGAAAAGGCATGATAAGGTTGGAGATACTTGTGTGGAAAAACTTCAAAGTGGAACGAGCTCCTGTTACTGAAAACAACTAGGAGCAAGATGAACCATGGGTATGACAGTAAAGTGTATCATACCACTGAACAACTCCCAAAGAGGAGAGTCTCAACAATAGGTGAATAAAATGACAAATCCTGAGTATATTCACCAACCTCTCTCCTTGGCCACCTTGTCGTTGCACAGTAAGACTACATATAGAGAAAGCCTGGTATCAGGGATGGAGGCTATTCATGGATTCAGTAGCATAAGCTCTCTAACCAAAGATGATATAGCTACTGCTACTGCTGTTGGCCAAACTGACAGTAGAAGAAACTACTACTCTGTGAGTGTAGCCCTTTGAAATACCTGCTTTATGCAGAGCTGTCTTATTAGAATTCCCCCCTTGAGCTGGTCCTAGGCTTTGTCTCCTGTTCCCATAACTCAGTCCTTCCTTTTTCCCTCTTTTCAACCCCTTCCTTCTCTCCTTCCTTCTTTCCTTCCTTCCTTCCTTCCCTCCTCCCTTCCTCCCTTCCTCCTCCTCTTCTGCTTCTTTTGCTTCCTTTCTTTCTTCGCTTCCTTATCTTTCACTATATCTTTATTTTCAAGTTCCATATCCTTTTTATAAAACACATATGTTTGGATCTTGGCAATATGTTTCTCTGCCACCCTTTATGCTATAGTTATGCATTTTTTTAGTTTTGTTTTCTACTGCTGTAATAGTTGGAATTGATCCACAGATTGGAGAACTTTTTATCCAACTCTCAGGATATGCTGGGGACAAATAAAACGTAAAAATTACCAGAATCATTGGGAAGGAAATCTTCCTAGAAAGTAAATTTCAGCAAAGATCCATAAACTGAAGGCTACAATAATGTACAGAAAAGAAGCTGAATATTTTGCAGTATTTTCTTCCAGTTTGTGGCTCATAAATTCATTTTGATATTGCTGGATGAACAGCAGTTATTAATTTTAATGTAGTTAATATTATAAATCTTTGCCTTTATGTTTATTTCAGTCTGTGTTCTATTTAAGAAAATCATCGTAAGTTCCTAAAGATATACTTCTTTATAATTTTCTGAAAAGATTTATCGTTTTATCTTTCATGTTTAATTACTTAATCCACTTAGAATTTAGTTTCATTTTTTATTTAAGGCAGGGTTCCAATTAAATTTTCTTCCACAGATAGCCAATTATTTCAGCAACATTTATTGAGGAGTTCCTCCCTTACCCCAGTTGTTTACAAAACTAGCTCTTTTCCTGGGATATCAGTTCTTTTCCACTGGTCTATTTGATTAATCTTGCACTGATTACAAATGTTTAATTCTTATAGTTTTATTATAATTCTTGATATCTGGGAAGAGCCAGTCCCTCAGCCATGTTTTTCTTCTTCAGTAGTATTTCTACAAGTTCTTTCTTTAACAAATCAACTTAATTATTTTATAGACTTTTTTTTTAGATATATGTCATTGTTTTCTCTTATTCACTTATTATTATTTTTTTAAACTGAAGTATAGTTGATTTTCAATTCTGCATTAATTTCAGGTACACAACAAAGTGATTTGAGTATACATATATATGTAAATATGTTCTTTTTTTACTCTTTTCCATTATAGTTTATTACAGGGTATTGAATATAGTTCCCTGGGCTATACAGTAAATCCTTGTTGTTTATCTATTTCATATATGGTAGTATGCATCTGTTAATCCCATACTCCCAATTTATCCCTCCCCCCGCTTCCACTTTGGTAACCATAACTTTGTTTTCTATGTCTGTGAGTCTGTTTCTGTTTTGTAAATAAGTTAATTTGTACTGTTTTTTAGATTCCACATATAAGTAATATAATATTTGTCTTTCTCTGTCTGACTTTGCTTAGTATAATAATCTCTAGATCTATACATGTTGCTGCAAATGGCATTATTTCACTCTTTATTTATGACTGAGTAATATTTCTCTTACTCCTTTAAATATTGAACATACTTATTTTTATATTATAAGCCTGATATTTTCCATTTCTGGAGTCTTGTTTTTTGTGTGGCTCTCTTTTTGTACCTTCTTTTCTTGTGAGTTTTGAGATTTTTCCATTTGAGCTACTGTTTAGTGGAACTCTATTTAAATTGCTGCTGTGAGGTGTTCTTGAAGGTATGTTCATCTAGAGGATTTGTTTCTGCCAAAAGCCCAGAGCTACCAATAATTCAGGACAAATTTAACATGTATCTTGATTTAAGGTCTTTGGGATTATCCTGAAAATATGGCTGGCTCATGATTAAGAATTCACAAAGGAGACTTTCATTTCACCCAGAGCCAAGGCTGAAAATGGAAATCTTTCTTGTCTTTTTCTAAGAGCCTTATTTATTTCTGGTCTACTGCTACACCGTGGATATAGCCCTTTGGGATAATTCCGTCTGTGTAGCTATGTCTTACTAGAACTCCCATCCTGAGCTGGTCCTACAGTTTGTCTCTTGTTCCCAGCACTCGACTTACATATTCATCAAAACAGAAACTCAATGTGCCCAGGATTGAGTACATGTCCTCAGTGTGAAAATTGCTTTGATTTCTTATATCTTCAGATTCTGATTTTACTTTATTATTGACCTTTGAAGTTTCCTTAACTTTCTTGCCAACTCAGTAATTTAAAATGTCTTTCTTTCTCCCTTGTTTTCTTTGTATATTTTTTCCAGCATTTTTTGTTGTTTTCAGAACAGAGGGCCTAGTCTACCATGTTTCAAAATGGAAATCTTTATGAGACCAATTTTTAATAAATGTGAAATGATAACTTCAAGGTTACAGGCACACACATCATCATCTCTGCCACTTACTATCAGACTGGCCAGATCTGGCCAGTTGTGAGCTAATCTTTTGGTGATTCAGTTTCTGTCTCTGTAAAATATGCTCCTTTGTCAGGGTTGTTATGAGGATTGAAAGAGGTTGTGGAGGTTGAAGCACTAAGTATTGGACTGAATGACACATGCTGGGCTTTCATTAACTGTTATAAATCCAAGTATGATGAATTCTATACTTTTCCAAATCTGTATTTTTCAGAATTCTTATATGAATCACACAAATATAAAGAGCTAATCAGGTAAAGTATACCATGGCTTGTAAAACAGCAACAGCAGTGCTTAGATGTTGAAAATAAGGATTTCTCTTTAAAATGTTGGTTGTTAAACTGAGCTACTGGAAATTAACACAAATCCCCACAATAAATACGCATCTAAGACAAGTTGTATAATTTGAGGATAGATCCCCTTGCTAAGACAACTCTGGAAATAAAGGAGCAGTTGCCTTGTATTTAAAATTATACAAATTTTCTAAATCTCACGAGCACCCAATAGCTCTGTGATGAGATGTTAGCAGAAACTAACAGCAGTGGCTGTAGATTTCCTATCCAAAAACTTGGTTACTTTTATTAATTCTTGCTAGTGTACCATCTGTTTAGAAGACTGAGCATAAGTCTAGTATCCTCCGATACTTTTAGCCTCCAGACTGTTATTAAAAATATTTATTTACTTACTAGTTTACTAAATTCTCTAATTTTTCTTCTCTATTTTGAAGTAAGAACATTTTAATGATCACTGATTAGTTCTGGAGCAGTTAATATGTTGGTAACTACAAAATATACATTTAAGAGAAAATGGTTTTGATTTCCTGGTCAATAAAATTTAATAGTAATTTGACACAAAATAATTACATATTCATGTAAAATACAAATTAAAATGTATCCAGTTATTTAGAAAAAAATTAGCTAGGTAATTGTGGTTTCCTTTAGTTTCATATTCCTAGCCATAGAGAGAGTTAGAATTTGACTCATTGTAACCTGAATGACCTAGCCACATATCTATTTTCTAGCAATATTCAGAATAAGCCTTAGTTGAAAAGATGTCCCTATCTAGCTTTATTGGCCTCTGCATTAGCAGTGCATCAGAACTGTTTTTAATCATGATTTCCCACCTAGAAATTAATGTGGGGTATTTGATGCAGCCTTATGAGTAACTCTCTTATATTTCAAGAAATACATTTATTTTTCAGAATATCATTATCTTCTATTGTATAGTGGTCCCAAAATGCACAAAAACTGTATTATTTTTGGCAATGCTAATGAATACAAAGGAACTCATATATAGTTTTTCATATTTCTGTTGAGTAAAAATGCAAGTTAAAGAGCAAGGATTTATTGAGCTAAGCATTGTGTTACATAAAAATAGTGACCATAAATATAAGTAAATTAGTAATGATTATTGAAAACTTGCTAATTGTCAGGCACTTTACTAAGTGGTCTCTATATTATATTACCTAAAACAACTGCCTATGAAGTAGATACATATTCCTGGGTTGGACTTTCAAGCTCCCTCTTTCTATAGTGTCAAGTCTCCTTTATCACATGGTGAAATGAATTACAAATTGCATGCTCAAGTCTCAGTTTATGATAAGTTAGTTTGGTCTTAAAAATATTTTGGAGTGAATTGTAAAAACTAAGTGCCATTTTCCTGGCATTTTGAATGAGATTTTGTGTGTGTGTGTGTGTGTGTGTGTGTGGTTTTAACTATGATATTAATTGATACTATGCTTCTTTTCCAAGTGTGGAGATTATCAGCTGTTAACTCTTAAATATAAACTTTTATGTATAAACATTGCCTGAGATTCTATTGTGGACTGATGAAAGTTAGCTGCCATTAAGCTTTGTGTGATAACTCTGAAGCTTCAATATATGATCTTAATTATAAAAAAATTTGTTACAAAAGTTTGTAACAAACTTTACAAGTTGTAAAATTTCAAGTACCTCCAAGTAAGATCTCCTAAGTGATTAATCTGAGAGTTCCATAGTGACCAATTGCTTCTAATATTCTTTTATGGCTTGATTTTATTTACCTAGAATAGGTCACGAAAGAGAAAGCTAAAAGGCACTACATAATCTTTGAAAAGCTTCTCCTTCTGTTTTTACTGAGATTTATTTGGCAGAACTGCTAATATTCTAAGGTCACTTTGGGGAGCTGTACATAGAGTCTGATGTTTAAAAATTGGAAGTGAGGTATTACCATTTACCACTTTTGTGATTCTGGTCAAGTCAGAGAATCTTCTAAAGTCTTGTTTTCCTGTCTAGAATACCTGTTGTTCCCGTACATGGATGCTGTGGAAGGTATTGCATAAGTTAATATATAAGGAAGCATTTCATAAGTGATTGAGTGCTGTACAAATAATAAAAGCATGTGTACCAACAACTGTAATACTAGTTTGGTGCTATGAATCTTGGAGTGATTTGTTTATTCCAGTTCTTAAATAATACCTATTTTTCAGTATCATTCTTTTAAGCTGCAGAGAAGTAAAGAAAACTTTACTTTCCTTTACAGCAAAGGAAACTTGTGTAGAGTGGGAAATTCATTGTATTTCAAGTAAAAATCCTTACCATATTAAAATTAATCATGGGTCTCTTAGTCAATTATTGACTTTAGAGAGAATGGGGAAAGAAAGCTTAGAACAATACAGTGTTTCCTTCATCTATGAAAGGAGGAAGGAAAGACTTTTTGGCATCTCATTTTTAACTTACTTGTCATTTATACAAGCAGCAAAGTTCTGTTTCAAAAGAAAACTGCAATCTTCAGCTGACCTTGGCCTGATGTATCTTAGGATGACCATAATCTTTTTTAATAACAAATTATAAACTCTGTCCTTCTACTTCAAATGTAAAAATTTTGATGTTTTCTTGGGTGCCTTTTTCATAAACATTGCTGATCTATAGATAAAAGTAAAAAGAAAAATTTCAAGAAACTAAAATGTCAGATTCTCCTACAGACTAGCTGACTTGTCTCTTCTTGGCAAGGGCCTTGCTGTAAATCTTAACTTTGTTATTTAATCTACTGTCTTCCTCTCATGGGAAGTGTACTGATAGAGAATCCATATAAAATTAAAATTCTGTTTCTTGAAGGGCAAGAAGCTAGAAGTGCCACAGAAATTTATCAGGAGTGATAGACATAAATAGGTATTGCCATCACATTGGAATGGGCACAAATTGGGAGGAATTTTACCTCATCAAGTCCAAGACGGTCTCTGGGCATTGTAAAAGGCTTTAGAATAATTCTTAAATCAAAACTCATTCTCAGGCACTCTCATATGAAAATTGCATACCTTTAATAGTTTGGGCAGAGCAAAGTTATTACCAAAACATGCAATAATAAGAGACTTTGCATTTAATAGAAATTACTCCTGAGGAGAGACCATTGGCCTAAATCACTGGAGAATAAGGCTAGTTCTGACTTTACCTAGCTTGCCATGTAACTTGAAGTAGCAACTTCTCTGTGCCCTGGTTTTCTAACCTGAAAATGAAGATTTGGATTTTTTTTCCCCCTTCCTCTGTGATGATACCGTTTATGTTTATAACATGCTCCATTTAGTACCATTTCTTATTCCCATACAGTGATTCTTAATAGTAGTGCTTCCTGTCCCCACCAGGTTGAGAATTACTGCTAGATAGTCTCTAGTATCACTCAGAACTCTTAATTCTACGTGTCCCAACTCCAGAAAGGTCTGGAGTTCAATGCAAAGTTTTTAGGCTAACACCTATCTTTCACATTGCTTTCATCTAAGAATGATTAGTGCTCTTGTCAGAAGGATGCTTCTGTTGTTAAACCACCATTTTGTTGTATTACAAATAGTTTAATTTTCTCTTCAGTGTGTCAGACACAGACACCAGAAGTCAGCTTTTACGATGTCTTCTGTATAATGTAAGCAGTTTGGGATCTGTAGAGCTAAATTCTCAGCTTGAATCAGCAATGAGAAATAGCTTATTCACTGCCTAAATTAACACTGAGAAACTTTTACATTTATATAGAAGGACCAGAGAAGGTTTAAGAGGACATTATAAACTTCATTGAAGATTTATTTTAGCCAGTATTCTAATTTACATTTTTTAAAGGATTTTAATTTTGGGGGTGGACTTTGCAGTGAAAATACTATTGTTAAAATTAGTGATTTCGTTGCTGAGTCCCTCTAAATCATAATTATAAGCTATTGGTTGAATGTCCATAAATGAATTCTAATTACTGCTATGAAAAGAGGAAGGAAACAGAGCAATGTTGCCATTCACTAGGTATCTTTATATGAAAGGATATTTGGGAAGTGAGCCAGCACTGCTCCACTGTT
Source organism: Mesoplodon bidens (assembly GCF_964165515.1). Taxonomy (NCBI): domain Eukaryota; kingdom Metazoa; phylum Chordata; class Mammalia; order Artiodactyla; family Ziphiidae; genus Mesoplodon; species Mesoplodon bidens. The sequence goes on from NC_138162.1 coordinate 90,557,291, forward strand.
AAAAGAAAGCAGTCAATTTGATTTTGTCATTCAGAAAGAATTATTGGCCTTTAAGATTTGCCTTGACTATAGATTGAGGTGCATTTATCTCCTCCCTTCCTCACCTCCCACACTCTTGACATTTCCACAGAAGAAAGAAATTTGCACTGTCCGGAAGGAATGAGAATGGAGGGAACTCTTCTGGCCTCTGTTCCCATACACCCTTCCTCATTTCTTTTAGGAGACAAAAGGAGCAGTTTCCCTGTAGAGTGATATCTGGAGATGTGTTTGGTTTCTCTCATTTAGACATGCTTGGCTTCAGGAGTCTGGGCTCTGTGCTTGCTCCTATCTCCATGTTTAAGCATGCAGTGAATGGATCAGATTCCACACCTGCCTCTGTCTTTACTCTCAGGACTCAGTGGGTGTAAGGCTGCAATTCTGATTAAGTGGGTCTTCTCTGTAGACCTTTGTTCTTCTTTAAATGGCTCTCTGAATGTCCAGACTTTGGGATGGGGGTGAGAGCGAGGGGAAGATATTAGGAGGCCAGAGGCTGGTCACATGTTTAAGTAACAAAGATGTCTTTAATTTCTATCAGTCTGATTCCGTATTTCTCAATTGGTTTGAAATTTAGATGGGATATAAGAGTGTGAACAATTATCATCCTTAAAATCTGTTTTACTAAGTTATGAACAAGAGAGAAATTATTACTATTACAGATGCCTGCTTTATTTATTTTGAACATATACATTAATTCATTCTAACTTTTTGTTTTATTAAAGACTTTTTAAGGCAGTTTTAAGTTTATGACAAAATTGAAAGAAAGGTGCAAAGATTTCTCATATACCTCCTACCCCTTCACATTCATAACTTCCCCCATTATCAACATCACACACCAGAATGGCGCATTTTTTACCAAGGAGGAACCTGCACTGAAACATCATAATCACCCAATATCCATAGTTTATCTTAAGGTTCACTCTTGATATTCTACATTCTATGGGTTTGGACAAATATATATATATGTCCTTATAATATATGGAGTATTTTCACTCCCTTAAAAATCATCTGTGCTCTGCCTATTCATCTCTATTGCCATGCCCCTGGCTACCACCAACATTTTTATTGTCTCCATAGCTCTTCCAAAACATTATATAGTTAGAATCATACAGTATGTAATATTTTCAGATTAGCTTCTTTCATTTAAGTTTCCTCCATGGAAACTTCATGGCTTGATATCTCATTTCTTTTTACTGCTGAATAATATTCCATGGTCTGGATGAACAATAGTTTATTCATTCACCTACTAAAGGACTTCTTGGTTGCTTCCAAGTGTTTGCAGTTATGAATAAAGCTTCTATAAAATACATGTGCAGGTTTTTGTGCAGACATAAGTTATTTTCTCTTTTGAGTAAATGCCAAGGAACATGATTGCTAGACCGTTTTGTGAGAAAGTATGTTTAGTTTTGTAAGAAATTACCAGACTGTCTCCCAAAGAGTCTGTATCATTTTGCATTCCCACTAACAACAAATGAGAGTTTCTGTTGCCCCACATCTTTGCCAGCATTTGGTGTTGTCAGTGTTCTCGATTTCAGCTATTCTAATAGGTATGTCATGGTATCTCATTGTTTTAATTTGCATTTTCCTGACGACATAAGATGTGGAGCATCTTTTCATATGCTTATTTGCCATCTGTATATCATTTTGCTGAGGTGCCTGTCAAGGTCTCTGGCCCATTGTAAAATCAGGTTCTTGATTTGCAAGGCAGAAATAGAGACACAGACGTAGAGAACAAATGTATGGACATCAAGGGGGAAAGCGGGGGGTGGCGGGTGGGGGTGGGATGATTTGGGAGATTGGGATTGACATATATACACTAATATGTATAAAATAGATAACTAATGAGAACCTGCTGTATAGCACAGGGAACTCTGCTTCACTGTACAGTAGAAACTAACCCAACACTGTAAGACAACTATACCCCAATTAAAAAAAATATCGGGTTCGGTGTTTTCTTATTGTTGAGTTTTAAGAGTTCTTTGCATATTTTGTATCCTTATCAGATGTGTCTTTTGCAAATACTTTCTCCCAGTCTGTGGCTTGTCTTTTCATCCTCTTGATTCTCCTTCTCTCTGCTGCTCTTTCACAGAGCAGAAGTTTTTAATTTTAATGAAGTCCAGCTTATCAATTATTTCTTTTATGGATTAGGTTTTGGTGTTGTATCTAAAAAGGCATCACCATACCGAAGGCCATTTAGGTTTTCTCCTATGTTATCTTCTAGGAGTTTCACAGTTTTACGTTTTACATTTAGGTCTGTGATTAATTTTGAGTTAATTTTTGAGGGTGTAAGGTCTGTGTCTAGATACATTATTTTTGCACATGAATGTCCAGTTGTTCTAACATCATTTGTTAAGAGACTATTTTTGTTCTATTGTATTGCTTTTGCTCCCTTGTCAAAGATAAGTTGACAAAAGGGTCTCTTTCTAGGATCTCTGTTCTCTTTCATTGATCTACTGGTCTATTCTTTTCTCCATTACTACACTGTCTTGATTACTATAGCTTTATAGTAAATCTTGAAGTTGGATAGTGTCAGTCCTTCAACTTTGTTCTTTTCAATAAATATTGTGTTGGCTATTCTGGTCTTTTGCCTCTTCGTGTAAACTTTAGAATCAGTTCGTAGACATTCATAAAATAACTTGCTCGGATTTTTATTGGGATTGCATCGAATCTATATATAAAGTTGAGAAGAGCTAAGATCTTGACAGTATTGAGTTTTCCTATCTATGAGCATGGGATATGTCTCCATTTATTTAGCTCTTCTTTGATTTTATTCATCATAGTTTTGTAGTTTTCCTCATATAGATCTTGTTCACATTTTGTTATATTTATACCTAAATATTTCTCTCTTTTTTGGTTGCTAATGTGAATGATATTGTGTTTTAATTTCAAATTCCACTTGTTCATTGTTGGTATATAGGAAAGCAATTTACTTTTGTATATTAACCTTATATCCTGCAACCTTGCTCTCATTGCTTATCAGTTCCAGGAGTTGTATTGTTGATTCTTCTGGATTTTCTACACAAACAGTTATGTCATCTGCTAACAAAAACAGTTTTAAATCTTTCTTCCAATCTGTATACCTTTTATTTCCTTTCCTTGCCTTGTTGCATTAGTAACTACTTTCAGTACAGTGTTGAAAAGGAAAGGTGAGAAGAGACATCCTTTCCTTGTTCCTGATCTTAGTGGAAAGGCTTATAGAGTTTCTTACCATTAAATATGATATTAGCTGTAGATTTTTTTGTAGATAGTCTTATCAAGTTGAGGAAGTTTCCTTCTCTTCCTAGTTTACTGAGAGGTTTTTTTTTTAATCATGAATGGGTGTTGGATTATGTCAAAAGCTTTTTCTGCATCTGTTGATATGACCATGTGATGTAATTTTTTATTCTGTTGATGTGATGGATTACATTATTTGATTTTTTTAATTCAAGTATAGTTGATTTACAGTATTATATTAGTTTCAGGTATACAGCATTGTGACTCAGTATTTTTACAGATTATACTCCATTAAAAGTTATTATAAGATATTGCCTATAACTCCCTGTGCCATACAATATATACTTGTTGCTTATCTATTTTATACATAGTAGTTTGTATCTCTTAATCCCATACCCCTAATTGGTCCCTTCCCTCTCCCTTTTGGTAACCATTAGTTTGTTTTCTGTATCTGTGAGTCTGTTTCTGTTTTGCGTGTACATTCATTTGTATTATATTTTAGATTCCACATGTAACTGATATCATACAGTATTTGTCTTTCTCTATCTGACTTATTTCACTTAGCCTAATATCTCTAGGTCAGTCCACACTGCTGCAAATGATGGAATTGCATTCTTGTTTATGGATGAATAATAATTCATTGTATATATTATATTTTCTTTATCCATTCATCTGTTGGTGGACACTTGGGGTGCTTCCATATTTTGGCTGCTGTAAACATTGCTTCTACGAACATTAGAGTGTGTGTATCTTTTTGAATTGGTGTTTTCATTTTTTTTGAATATATACCCGGGGTGGAATTGCTGGATCATACGGTAGTTCTATTTTTCGTTTTTTGAGGAACCTCCATACTGTTTTCCATAGTGGCTGCACCAAGTTACATTCCCACAAACAGTGTACAAGGGTTCCCTTTTCTCCACATCCTGTCTAACATTAGTTATTTGTACACTTTTTGATGAAAGCCATTCTGACAGTTATGAGGTGATATCTCTTTGTTGTTTTCATTTGCATTTCTCTGATAATTAGCACTGTTGAGCCTATTTTCATGTGCCTGTTAGCCATCTGTATGTTTAGAAAAATGTTCAGGTCTTCTGCCTTTTTTAAAATTGAGTTGTATGGGGTTTTTTGATATTGAGTTATATGAGTTGCTTGTATATTTTGGATATTAACCCCTTGTTGGTCATATCAATTGTAAATATTCTTTCCCATTTAATAGGTAGTCTTTTCATTTTGTCAGTGTTTTCTTTGCTTTGTAAAAGCTTTTAAGTGTAATTAGGTCCCATTTGTTCATTTTTGCTTTTATTTCTTTTGCCTTAGGAGACAGACCCAAAAAAATATTACAACAATTTTGGTCAAAAGATGTTCTCTCTGTGTTCTCTTCTAGGAGTTTCATGGTTTCAGGTCTTACATTTAGGCCTTTAATCCTTTTTGAGTTTTTTTTTTTTTGTATATTCTGTGAGGAAATGTTCTCACCAGTTAAATGAGAACTAAAATATAACAAATGGTTATATGCCAACAGATTAGACAATCTAGAAGAAATGGACAAATTTATAGAAATATACAACCTCCCAAGACTGAATCAAGAAGAAACAGACAGTTTGAACAGACCCATCACTAGTAGTAAAATTAAATTTGTATGAAAAAAAAAAAAAAAAACCTCCCAGCAAACAAAAGTCCAGGACCAGGTGGCTTTACAGGGGAACCCTACCAAACATATAAAAGATAGCCAATGCCTATCCTTCTCAAAATATTGCAAAAAATTGAAGAGGACAGAACACTACCAAATTCATTCTGTGAGGCCACCATTACCCTGATAGCAAAACCAAACAAAGAAACATCAAAAAAAAAAAAAGAAAGAAAATTACAGGCCAATATCTTTGATGAGTATTGGTGCAAAAATCCTCCACAAAATATTAGCAAGCCAGATCCAACAATATATAAAATGGATCATACACCATGATCAAGTGGGATTTATTCCAGGGAGGTAAGAAAACTTTAGCATTCACAAATCAATCAATGTGATGCATCATATTAACAAACAGAAGGATAAAAATCACATGATTATGTCAGTAGACACAGAAAAAGCATTTGACAAAATTCAACATCCATTCATGATAAAAACTCTCCTCAAAGTGGGTATAGAGGGAATATATCTCAACATAACAAAGGCCATTTATGACAAACCAACAGCTAATATCATACTCAGTGGTGAAAAGCTGAAAGCCTTTCCTCTAAATTCAGAACCAATACAAGGATGCTCACTGTTCTATTTAACATAGTATTGGAAGTCCTAGCCACATCAGTCAGACAATAAAAATAAATACATGGCATCCAAATTGGAAGGGAAAAAGTAAAATTGTCACTATTTGCATATGACATGGTACTTTATATAGAAAACCCTAAAGTATCTATCCAAAAACTGTTAGAACTAATAAATGAATTCAGAAAAGTTGCAGGATACAAGATTAATATACAGAAATCTGTTTCTTTTCTATACACTAATAATGAACTCTCAGAAGGAGAAAGTTTAAAAAAGAGTTACATTTAAAATTTCCTCAAAAAGAATGAAATAACTAGAAATAAACTTATCTAAGGAAGTCAAAGACCTATATCCTGTAAACTATGAAACACTGATGAAGGAAATTGAAGATAATGCAAAGAAATGGAAAGATACACTGTGCTCTTGGATTGGAAAAATTAACATTGTTAAAATGGCCATACTACTCAAAGCAATCTATAGATTAAATGCAATCTCTATCAAAATACACATGATATTTTTCACAGAACTAGGACAAATAATCCTAATATTCACATGGAACCACAAAAGACCCCTAATTGCCAAAAAATCTTTAGGAAACAGAACAAAGCTGGAGGTATCATTGTCCCAGTCTTCAGACTATACTACAAAGCTACAGTAATCAAAACAGCTAGGTACTGGCACAAAAACAGACACATAGATTAGTGGAACAGAATAGAGAGCCCAGAAATAAACCCATACACTTATGGTCAATTAATCTATGACAAAGGAGGCAAGAATATACAATGGAGAATAAACAGTCTGTTCAACAAGGAGTTCTGGGAAAACTGGACAGCTACATGTAAAACAATGAGGTTAGAACATTTCCTTACATTAATTGACTTTTGAATGTTGAGCCAGCTTTGTACATCTGGGATAAACCCTACTTGGTTGTGGTATATTAATTCATTTTATATATTTTTTGGATTTGATTTCTAATGTATTGCTGAGAATTTTTGCATCTATGTTCATGAGTGATATTGGTCTGTGGTTTTCTTCTCGTGTCTTTACCTGGTTTTGGTATTGGTGTAATGCTGGCCTCATAGAATGAGTTAGGAGGTATGCCCTTTGCTTCTGTCCTCAGAAGAGATTGCAGAGAATTGTTATAATTCTTCCTTAAATGTTTGGAAGAATTCACTAGTGAACCCATCTGGGTCAGGTGCACTCTGTTTGGAAGGTTATTAATTGTTGATTCAATTTTGTTAACTCAAATAGGCCTATTTACATCATCTGTTTCTTCTTCTATGAGCTTTGGCAGATGGTGTCTTTCTAGGAATTGGTCCATCTAGGTTATCAAATTTGTGGGCATAGAGTTGTTCATATTATTCCTTTATCATCCTTTTTATTTCCATGGGATCTATGGTGATTTCATTTCTGATAATTAGTAATTTGTGTCTTCTTTCTTTTTTTCTTAGCCTGTCTAGAGGCTTATCAATTTTATTGATCTTTTCAAAGAAGCAGCTTTTAGTTTTATTCAGTTTCTCTGTTGATTTCCTGTTTTCAATTTCATTGATTTCTGCTCTAATTCTTATTATTTCTTTTTTCTGCTTACTTTGGTTTTAATTTGCTCTTCTTTTTCTAGTTTTCTATGATGGAAGCCTGGATAATTGCATTTAGTTCTTTCTTCTTTTCTAATAAAGAATGCTAATTTATAGCAGTAAATTTACTGCTATAAATTTCCCTCTAAGCACTGCTTTTGCTGCACTCAACAGATTTTTATAAGTTGTGTTTTACTTTCATTTAATTAAAAATATTTTAAAATTTCTCTTGAGATTTCTTTTTTAACCCATATGTTATTTAGAAGTGTGATGTTTAATTTCCATTTTGGAGGACTGTCCGGCTGTCTTTCTGTTGCTAATTTCTAGTTTAATTTAACAGTGGTCTGTGAGCAGACATTGTATGATTTCTATTCTTTTAAATGTGTTGTTATGTGCTATGGCCCAGAGTATGGCCTATCTTGGTGAAAGTTCCATGTCAGCTTGAGAAAAATGTGAATTAAGCTGTTGTTGGATGGAGTAGTCTATTGATGTCAGTTATATCCAGTTGATTGATAGTGTTGTTGAGTTCAGCTATGTCCTTGCTGATTTTCTGTCTGGTTGATGTTTCTGAGAGAGGGGTGTTGAAGTCTCCAACTGTGAGAGTGTATTCATGTATTTCTCTTGCAGTTCTCTCAGTTTCTACCTCACGTAGTTTGATGCTCTTTTGTTAGGTGAAACATGTTAAGGATTTTTATGTCTTCTTGGAGAATTGACCTCTTATCATTATGTAATGCCCTTCTTTATCCCTGATAATTTTCCTTTGAAATCTTCTCTGTCTGAAATTAATAGAGCTACTCCTGCTTCTTCTTTTTTTTTTTTTTTTTTTTTTTTTTTCTTTTTGCGGTATGCAGGCCTCTCACTGCTGTGGCCTCTCCCATTGTGGAGCACAGGCTCTGGACGTGCAGGCTCAGTGGCCATGGCTCACGGGCCCAGCCACTCTGCAGCACGTGGGATCTTCCCAGACCAGGGCACGAACCTGTGTCCCCTGCATTGGCAGGCGGACTCTCAACCACTGCGCCACCAGGGAAGCCCAATCTCTGTCTTTTAATTGATGCATTTAGGCCACTGACATTCCATTTTTACTTTTTTTTATTCATGAAACTAATCTCACTGTGAAGTGACCAAGTTGTGTTTATATCCTAGAACTTTGACTTAAATAACATGAAAATCATATGCTAAAAATTTTTGGTATAAATATTCTGGAATCATGCCATATAATGTAGCATTTAGCATAAGGCTTATGCATTTTAAGGCTCTAAATAAAAGGATTTATATTCTGTGAAGTTTAATAATTCAACAAATAGTTATTAAATTCTGAGTAAGTTTTAGATCTCATTATGTGGTGAGGATACAACTGAGACTGTCTCTCAGACATTTTGTGAATGAGATTATTTCAAAGAAGGACAGTATAGTACTGTAATGAAAATTAAATCTGAGGATGTGCTGGAAAGTGACTGGGAGATGAGGAAATTACTTTATATAATATGATCAATCAAAGTGTATCAGTCAAGGTAATCTAAATTATGCTGCGATCTCCAGACCTTTGTGGGTTAAGAGTACAAAGGCTTATTCTTGCTCCAATTGCATGTCCAGTACAGATAGTCAGGTGGCAGGAGGGTTGTGCTCTGGTCATCATAGTCTGTAGAAATGCAGGATGTCAGAGGTGCTCCGTATGCATATGTATATTTCTTTTCTATGATCACCATTGCAGGGGAGAGGAGATGTGGTACTTCTGCTGGAATTGACAGATGTCACTTCTGTGTAAAAGCTCTACTTACCACTTTTCAAATTTCACTGTCCACAGCAAGGCACATGGCCATTTCTGACCTTAAAGGAAGTGGCAATCCAATCACACCAAGGCCTAGAAGGAGGAGTACTGGAATATTTATGAACATCCCTAAGGACCATCACAGAAAGCCTCTTTGAGGAGGTGACATTTTAGTTGAGACCTGATCAGCAAGAATGAGCCAGTCAAGCATAGATGTAGGCAGTGATTCTTAACCCTTGCTGCCCATGGACAGAAATCACCATGGACAGAAACTGTACTATGTGCTTTCAGGCATTAATTCCATTGTCTTACAGTAATGCTGATTTTCTATTTTCAAGCTCATTTTACAGAAAAAGAAACTGAGTTGGAGTGAGGTTATATTATTTTCACAAGGTCGCAAAAACAGTAAGTAGAGAAGTCAGGATTTTCATTCAGATAGTCTGACTCTAGTACCCACAATTTTATCTACTCTAATATAATCCCTGTTTAAATTATGTGAATTATGGCCTCACCTGTAACTAAGTTAAAATCAAGAGTGCTGATCCCTTGGACTCACCACCTCTACCCTTGCCTTAGACATATATGCATGTGTATGTGAGTGTGCACATATTTGTGCTTACTTGCATGTGCACACTCCAGCCCTTAATAAACTGGACTCCTTTGTGTCATGACTGACACTGGTCTCTTTGCTATCCATTGGTCCTCAAAGCACCTTTCAACCTCAAAACCTTTTCACTGACTTTTCCCTCTACCTAGAAACCATTTCCCCCAGATATCCAAATGATTCACTCCCTCATCTTCTTCAATTCTTTGTTGAAACATTACCATTTCAGCGAGGCCTACCATACCATTTAAAATTGCAGCCCTCCCTTAGCGTTCCACAGATTTATTCCTGTTTTGATCCTTGCTCTATCCCCAGGGCCTAGAAGAGGGCTAGCACTTAGTAGGAACTCACTAAGCACTGGTTACTTGAATCCTGGGAATTCAGGCCTGAGAGCTGGCCAAGGAGGGTAAATGAGATTGGATGCCACAGTCTTGCCACGGCATGTGGAGGCTGAGTGGAATGCCTATATGGGAGATGTGGTATGACAGAGAGTGTGCTCCTCATTGGTGGGGCCTGCTAGGGCTATTCCCATCTCAAATAGTACATAAACAAACCTGATCAACAGTCATCACGGCCAAAGAGAGGAATATAATCCTGTCTAGCCAAGAAGAAAACATTTATTTTCCCTCTTTCTCTTACCCTTGCCTAACTCCTGAGAGATCAACACAGTGAAGGAAGAAAGTGCAGGAGGTTGGGAGGGTGGGTAGGGCAGACGAAGAGTTGACTGTGCCTCAGCTCAACTTCAGACTACTAGAGTCACAGTCTGTCCTATCCTGGAGGCAGAGAGAACTTTGAATCAGATATGGGATTGAAGTTCAATACTGAACAGAACTATGTATTCCAATACAGGAATAAGAAATAAGATTTTTCTAATGACCAACATTCACTGAAAAATTGCAAAATCTGTCATAGTTTCATTAAGGGAGTTGCTACATAGAAGGAAAGTTTGGTTCTACATAGATGACTTGGAGGAATGTATTGAAAAAACCATAAAACACTTTGTTTATACCTCAGAAAATAACATTCTTCAATACAACAGTTTAGTTTAAAACTAGCTATTATTATCCCATTAGAGAAGGTAGAAATTAACTTAGAGAGTTAAACAATGAATTTAAGGTCATACCACAGAAAGTATTAGCCAGGATTAAATATCAGGTTTGGCTGGGTCTAATGTCTATACTTTACTGTTGGGGATATTTTCTTACTTGCGATGAGAAAGAAAGAAAAAACAAACGAAAACACACAGCACACACACACACACACACACACTCTCTCTCTCTCTCTCTCTCTGTCTCTCTCTGTCTCTCTCTGTCTCTCTCTCTCTCTCTCCCTGTCCTTCAGTCCAACCCATTTTACATTGTTCTCATACAAGTGGTGAATGTAGGTTGTCTCTCCATGGGAATCTTCTTGAACAGTTTGATATCCCCAAATTTCCGCAGTTGGAATATTATCCAGAAGCATCAAGAAAATATTAATATACTCGGATGGAAGCTGGTTGCACTCACTCCTTTGTGTAGTTTCCCTCCCTCTTCTTTTTTTTTCAATAACATTCAATTAACAACTAGCATTCAGTTAAGAGCTGGAATTACTTCATTAAGTTAGCCAAATTATCTTTTTATGCTGGTGATAAATAAGCAGCTATTAGCAATGATTCACATTAGTTCCATGGTTTAAAACAGCTAATTTCCTCCTGCATGCTTTACAGCACTCACACCGATACTTTTGCTCAATGTATTCTTATTATGGTACTTTTACTAACAAGGTCACCCTCTTATTTTTAACAAGACTATAAATTTCTCTTCTCTTCAAGCTTATACTTGGTAGAAGCTACTTTATTAGAGGCAGGTATTTTTGTTTAGATCTCTGGGTTGGTTCAAAGGCCTAGGGTGAGATATGGACGACAGACTAGCTGTTTCTTTTCTTTTTTTTTTTTTAAACATCTTTATTGGAGCATAATTGCTTTACAATGGTGTGTTAGTGTTTGCTGTATAACAAAGTGAATCAGCTATACATATACATATATCCTCATATCCCCTCCCTCTTGCATCTCCCTCCCACCCTCCCTAGCCCACCCCTCTAGGTGGTCACAAAGCACCGAGCTGATCTCCCTATGCTATGTGGCTGCTTCCCACTAGCTATCTATTTTACATTTGGTAGTGTATATGTCCATGCCACTCTCTCACTTCGTCCCAGCTTACCCTTCCCCTCCCCGTGTCCTCAAGTCCATTCTCTATGTGTGCGTCTTTATTCCTGTCCTGCCCCTAGGTTCTTCAGAACCATTTTTTTTTTTTAAGATTCTATATCTATGTGTTAGCATACGGTGTTTGTTTTTCTCATTCTGACTTACTTCACTCTGTATGACAGTCTCTAGGTCCATCCACCTCACTACAAATAACTCAATTTCGTTTCTTTTTATGGCTGAGTAATATTCCATTGTACATATGTGCCACATCTTCTTTATCCATTCGTCTGTCAGTGGACACTTAGGTTGCTTCCATGTCCTGGCTATTGTAAATAGAGATGCAATGAACATTGTGGTACATGACTCTTTTTGAATTATGGTTTTCTCAGGTTATATGCCCAGTAGTGGGATTGCTGGGTCGTATGGTAGTTCTATTTTTAGTTTTTTGAGGAACCTCCATACTGTTCTCCCTCAGACTAGCTGTTTCAAATGTTGGATGAATTTTCAAGGACGCAGATAGTGTGTGCAGGGGAGGCAGTCAGGCTGTAGAGGAAGGGGTTGAAGGCATCACAGTCTTGTTTCCTCTTTCTGTTGTCCTTTCTCTTGTCCTTTGCCTATCCTTCCACTTTGTTTCAGCAAGAATTCAAATAGATTCAAAAGGGACTCTGATAGCTTCTTTTTAAAGTTTAATGTGTCATATGTGGAATATAATCATGTTGCCTTTGGTGCTTAACCAGTAAAATGACTGGTGCTGAGAGTTTTGCCTCACTTCCTATCAGAACTTAAGTTGATGTTCAGTTAGTTATCAAACTCAGTACATACCTGTTTTATCTATAGAATACTGAAGATAGTGCTTACACAGTATCCAAGTGTTCTACAAACATATCAGGAGGATATCAGTAAACAAAAGTTAATTGGAAGAACCATTCTTCTGTGTTGACTGGTGGCTTTGCATTCATTAGATCAAGTTCAGAGGTTAAATTCTTACATGTGACTGCAGTGTTTACTGTTACTCTATAAGTTTACACTCATGATATTCTTCCTTGATAACTGGAGTATATTTGGCACCAGTTAAACAATGGTCTCATGGTCTAAAAGCTAGGATTCTTAGAAGTTTCTCAACAGAAACAATCCTTACTTTACATTTAATTTTGCTTTTATATGAAAACAACTTTTTAGAGCATCTAAATCTAATTTTTAAAAATATATTTAAGAAGGATTTTAGAGGAAACTATTAAAGAAATGAATGCTTAGATATAATTTAGTACTTTTCTCACTAAACCATTACTGTTATATATAACTTGAGTTTCCTCCTGGTAGTATTTTCTTTAATTCATAGAAATAGGAATCATCTGCTGTTAACAAATAATTAGTTTAAGAAATATTGCCTGGCTGTAGTATTTAATTTTAGTCACTCATTGAGTAGCTAATGTGTACTAGCCCTTTTGCTCCTACTTTTAAAGAACTCTTAGTATAATGAAGGACGTGCATTGGGCAATACATGTTTATAATACAGTGGGATAAATAGTCCTTTAAAGTCTTGTGGCATTCCAGAGGGAGAAGTGACCTGTGATTACATTGGAACTTGGGGAATGCTAGACAATGAATCAGCGATTAGAGCATGCTAGGCAAAAGGAGCAACCCAAAAAGTAAGCCATGGAATTAAATTAAAAATGATCTCAGAATACCATAATCTAGGATAGAAAAGAAGGGGAAATGGCTAGAGTGATAGATGGAAGGATAAATGGGGACAGATTTTCAAGGTTATAGAGGATCGTTCTGAAATATTTAAAACCAACGGACAACCATTAATCGGTCTACAGATGCCTTGGAATGATCCTCTCTGACCTCGGCAGTGCCACAGTACTGCTATATAACAAACCCCAAACTCAGTGAGCATCTTGCTCATGCATCTGCAGATCAGTTAAAGTTCACCTGATCTAGATGAATACAGTTGGGCTTGGTGCCACAGTGTCCCTCATCCTCCTTGGACTAGCAGCTACTGGAGGCATTTTCTTCTCATGGCAAAAGGCCAAGGCACAAGAGAACAAGCCCATTGTGCATGAACATTTTAAGCTTTTTTTCATTTCATGTCCAACCCATTAGCCAAAGCAAGTTACATGGCCAGGGCTCCAGTCAAGGGGCGAGAGATACATTCTACCTAATGTGAAACTATGATGTAAGTATGGAACTATGAAACTGTTACAGGAGAGTGAAATATTGAGATCAATCTATAGTACTCTGTATGGCTATTTTCGTTACTCTGGGAACCATGGATCCTCTTTTCTCACTGATAAAAAATTATTTAAGTATTTTCTGGTTAATCATAAAGGATGATGAAGGGCTGTAGCAGAGGAAGCCTCCAAATGACACTGATCCAGCACATGTGCATGATGCTGCTAAATTCAGGTGACTATGTGTTTTTCAGTAAGCAGGTGTCTAAGTTGGTTAGGCATGTTCCTTTTAGGCATCCCACTCATCAGAAATCCAGCAGCCATAGCTATAGCCCCTTTTCTCCACTGCTCTAGTAAATCTTAATGTCCTCCCTAGAGATCAGCCAATTCCAAAATATTGATTGGCCTTAATTCTGTTTAACTTAAGAGAACAATCAAACTCCCCACTTGAGGTGATACAGCATCTGCTGTTCCTGGGAAAGAAAGACTAAATAAATGTCATGGAGAGGAAACAGTAACAGGCAGTGTCCGCCTCGACCCGTAAGTGCTGTTTGTGTCTTTGTGTCTGTCTCCAGTCTCCACTGTCACCTGGAATGCTTTTACCTCAGTTGTTTAAAGGTTTTGCACTGCAGTCTCTTTTTGCTATCTCTTGTATCCCTTCCCATAAAGTAGGCAGTTTACAGTAATAGCATAGGAATGAAGCTCTGCTTCAGGCAGGAAAGGTTAAACATTTAAAAAATGCAAAGCAGATAATTTTTTTAAAACATCAAAATAGCCTTGGTGCCACATCGCCTCTGTGCCATCCCCAGCCATTCTTTTAACAAAAGATGCTTGTCTCTTATGGGAGCTTCTCATTTGTCAGAGGAGAGATTTCCCTGTCTCCTCAGCGGCACACTCTGTATAATTTAAGGTGACTCACTGTACAGGAAAGTTCACCTTCCATTAGCATGTTTTCTTTAGTAAGCACTCTCTTGCAAGTGCTGTAGTGTAAACATGAGTGCCTACGAATACGAACATTTATTAAATAGCACTGATGAATATTTCAATACCTCAGGGAGAGCAATTCACAGCTCAATCATTCAGGCTGTTTTAAGTGCAGCACAGGACAATTCCACTACATCTTCCATTAATATTTAATTGCCCATTTTATTCTGTTTACCTTTTTGGTTAATATATAATTTAAAGCCCTTCTACTAAAAAGGGGGGAAAAGAGAACAGCTGTTCATCTGCTTTTAACAAATCTCTGGTGAGAGCTTTTATCTCATTTAAAATTCATTGCAAAGAGTTTTTATTTAATATCAGTAACACAAAACCTTAGGTATTAAAAGTAAAACTTGGAAGCGACTCTCATGCAAAAAGCCTCACTGTGACTTGGGTTTGATTACATATCCATTCCTGAGTGGCAGGCATTGACAGGAAATGTCTGAACTGCCAGCAATGGCGCCATGTGTCACGTCCTCATGAAACAGAATCACAGTAACTCAACCTGACACATTCTGACAACATGTCGGAAAGTTGTTATGCACCCTGCAGAAAGTGAGTTCCTGTCATCCCAGCAATGCAGATTTTACTGACGGGATAAAACACTTCTCTGCTTGCTAAAGGACAAGGGAGTCAAATATGTGCGTGGCCTCGAGGAGCCGGGAATCCCTGATGCACTAACCACTTGTTTCTCCTTGGCCCTCCCTTGGTGGATGGTATCAGCTTCTCTTTTTGTTGTGTTCAGAGTCCCAGGGCGTATCTCTTGCCATTTTAGCTTTTCTTTTCTCCCAGTTGGCTGTGGTTGTTTGTCTCAAGTCTGTCCCTTAAACCCTACTTGGTGGCAGGTATCCTGACATTTACTGACAGATCTCCATGTTCTTGGGGGCTTCCTAGACCTCTCAGGCTAGCCAGTAAAACTGACCCCCACATCCAACCCAGCGAGGGTCACCCTATCCCTTCACCCTCAGTCGCCTGGAATCAACTGCTTTTCGGGACAGTGAGCTGCATTATCACCTGTTTTTCCTGCTCGACTTGATCTCTGCTGCAGATTCATTCCTTCCTGTCTACTGAGCTATGGTCTGTTTAAGTATTCCCAGCATGGCCAAGCCAGCAGCAGCAGGAACCTCAAGACACCATTACCACCGTCACTTTACTTCAGTTCTGAATTTATTTTCTAAGGTAGATTTCTCTTATCTGCTTTGCATCACTTTATTAATGCTCTCCTCAGTCTCTTGTTAAATTTGGTTCACTTTCTCCATCTGACTCTGTTAATAGAGAATCTTACATAATGCTTCCTTTCACTCATTCATTTATTCAATCACAAATATTTATTGAGCATCTGAGCTAGGCATTGTTTAATATGTTGGAAATATAGGAATACAGTAGGGTGAGGAGGAGAGAGAGGAAGAAAGAAGGAGAGGGACAGAGAGACGGAGAAAGAGATAGAGACAGAGAGACATAGAGATGGAGAAAGACAGAGATAGAGAGATAAGAGAGAGAAAGTCCTACCTGACTATATGTAGCGTGCATAATTTGAAGAGGAGTCACTGATCTTGAACTCTGCTGATGGTGAACACAGGCATAGTGGCACTCCACCCTTGCCCCAGATGCTGGGATGCCTCTCTGTAGGTGCCCAGAATACCTCAATATTCAGCTGGAAAGGAAAGATATTAAATACTATTATAAATTTATTGCAAAGTCAACCCCAGTTTTCACCCCTTTCTGTATCAACACCTTCCGAAGCTTGTATTATTCAACCATCTGTTGAATCTGGGTTGTCCCTGTGACTTTCTTTGGCCCGTCCAATTTGGGTTAAAGTAACAGTGTGCCAGTTCTGAGCCTAGGCTTCAAGAGATCTTTTTGCTTCTGTTTTCTTTTGGACCTTGCTTCTGCCTGGACTAGCTTGCAGGAGAATAAGAGGCTACATGGAGCAGAGATGACATATCCCTGCTGAGACCATCCTATACTGGCTAACAGCCAGCCAACAAAGATCAGCAGAGTACCTATCCAACACATAGCTGACCGCAGATGTATGAGTGATCCTAGCTCAGACAAGCAGAACAACCCTGAGAAGAAGGCCAAAAGGCTAGCCCTGGGACTTCCCTGGTGGTCCAGTGGGTAAGACTCTGAGCTCCCAATGCAGGGGGCCCAGGTTCGATCCCTGGTCGGGGAACTAGATCCCACATGCATGCCACAACTAAGAAGCCTGCATGCCACAACTAAGAAGCCTGCATGCCACAACGAAGAAGCTTGCATGCCACAACGAAGATCCCATGGGCCGCAACTGAGACCCAGTACAGCCAAACTAAATAAATAAATAAAATAAATATTTTTAAAAATCCCCCCAAAACAAAAGACTAGCCCTCCCAGATACTTGTGGGCAACAAAAATGCATACTGTTTTAGGCCATTAAATGTAGGGGTGTTTTGGTATGCTGTAATAGCTAACTGATGTATTCTCTAAACTTCTTACATGATCCAGTTAGGTGAGATATGCACTTCTATATCATGTGGCAAACCCCATTCAACCAGATCTTAGGATTTCACAGTTTGGGCTTTTTAAAATTTTTTTTCAAGTTTCTGAGCCAGGCAGTTGGATCAAATCCCTTAAAAATTGAGCTTAGACTGCAGTGAGCTAGAAATGAAATGAGAACTAAAGGCTAAAAGGATGGGAAAGATATGGTTTAAATTCACTGGAAGGGAGAATTGGATGACTGTTTGGATTGATTTATATCTCATCAGAAAGGGCTCACATATCTCTGGCTGTAGTCATTTACCAGCTTGAGTGCAAAAACTGATGCCATGATGTAACTGTACACAGCTCAAATTGTGGTTACAACTCACATTTCCATCCCTCCTCCCCCATTATCCTCTGTATTAATTCAATCACAGAAGTTAGGTGGGTTGGTAGGGACCTATTAAGTCATCATGCTTTTCCCCAAGAGCCATATATGAATTTCCACCCATAGTATATTTTCAGATGCTTTCTTCAATAAAGTTGAGAATGGCTTGAGCAATGGTCCACCCTAAAAGCTTTAACTGGAAGTGTATTCTTTAAGCACTTTACTGGAAAAGAAATTAATGCAGAAAAAAATAATTGGAGCTTTGTCTGACCAAAACCCACACAAGCAGGGACATTCAGACTAACGGTCAGATTTTCTTTCCTCTCTGCCCCTTTTTTTTGCTTTGTGTTCTGCTGCAAAGGTATCAGATACCTCTTGTGTAGGTCTGAGAGCACATTGGAGTTGGGATTGGGTATTATAATGATTCAGGGACTACCTGAATTACATGACCCATTTTAATTTCTTAGATACGACCAAATCCTCAGAAGTTTTACAAGGCCAGGGACTTCCCTGGTGGCACAGTGGTTGGGAATCCACCTGCCAATGCAGGGGACATGGATTTGATCCCTGGTCCTGGCAGATCCCACATGCTGCAGAGCAACTAAGCCAGTGTGCCACAACTACCGAGCCTGCACTCTAGAGCCCGTGAGCCACAACTACTGAGCCCACATGCCACAACTACTGAAGCCCACGCACCTAGAGCCTGTGCTCTGCAACAAGAGGAGCCACTGCAGTGAGAAGCCTGCTCACCACAGCGAAGAGTAGCCCCCGCTCACCGCAACTAGAGAAAGCCTGAGCGCAGCAGCGAAGACCCAACTCAGCCAAAAATAAATAAATTTATTTAAAAAGTTTTTCAAGGTCAGAAAATCCAGATGATTTGCAAGATGGGTAATTTGAACCAGAGAGAATCACAATATTGTGTCTTGTTACTGCTGAGCCCATGTAGTCATCTTATAGTTTGCAAATTATGGCTTTAAGGAGTCTCAAATCCTGACTTCTGGCCCTAGTGTCATTGCTTCAACTTTATATGTATAGAATATCCTTATTCTAAAAATATTAAAATGGAATAAGGGAATCTAGTATGGAGTAATTCCTGAGCTGAGTGGACTTACATAGATCTCAGGTTGCAATAGCTGCTCAGAACTCTGTAGCTGGGAAGACTCAGGTAAGAATCCACATATGGGTAGAGTGATCTTGGTCAAGGTTACCTACATATTTGAAATCTCAATTTTCTGATTTTTAAAATGAAGAGAATAGCTATTTTCCCTAGAATTGTTATTAGGATCGAATGAGATAACGTATATAATAGGAGATAGGCCAATATTTCCCCAAGTCTGTTCTGCCTGATGTTAATAGAGGTTATGTATAAAAATGCACTCTATTGTCAGATAATTGTGGGAAACAGTGTCAAGTGAAATTAAGCAGTTTTCTATACTATAGGATTTCTCAGAGTTTTTAATGTACTAGTATTCAGAATGAATCTGATTTCCTAAATTCATTTGACTGTGGTACTATAATACCAGTAGGAAAGGTATTGTGTAGAAAATAGTGAGTGTCCAGAAGTGTTAATTTCCTTCCCTGTTCTGCCTATCATAGACTGGTCATAGTGGTTTGGTAAGATCTGAGAGGGAAAGCTTTTTCTAATTCTCTTACCCCTTTCTCCAAAGTTTCTACAGAGATGGAATGATCGACTCAGACCTGCTTATCCCTTCAAACATAAAAGTGGCTCATCATTCCATCCCAGATAATGCTTGTTAGCATTCCAAAAAAATCCCATGATGTGAATATTCAAGTAATACTGAATGATAAGATATAAAAAGTAAAATCCCCACTATATACTAATTAGAATGACTAAAATCCAAAATACTGACAATACCAAATCTTGACAAAATTTGGATCAACAGGAGCTCTCATACGTTGCTAGTGGAAATGCAAAATGGTGCACTCACTTTGAAAGATAGTTTGGTAGTTTCAGACAAAACTGAACATACTCTTACCATATGATTCAGCAATTACACTCCTTGGTTTCTACCCAAATGGGGTGAAAACTTACGTCCACACAAAAACCTTCACGCAGAGATTTATAGCAGCTTTACTCATCATTGTCAACTCATCATTGTTGAAAGCAACCAAGATGTCCATCAGTAGGTAAATGGATGAATAAACTGTGGTCCATCCAGACAATGCAATACTATTCAGCAGTAAAAAGAAATGAGCTATCAAGCCATGAAAAGACATGGAGGAACCTTAAACATATATTACTAAGTGAAACAAGTAATCTGAAAAGCTACATAATGTATAATTCCAACTATATGATATTCTGGAAAAGACTGTGGAGACAATTAAAAGATCAGTGGTTGCCAGGGTTTAGGAGGGACTGAAGGTTTAGCCTCTTTTCATATGATCATTGTTCATCTGCATTTATTTTCTTCCGTTTGCTCATCCTTTGCTCATTTTTCCATTGAGCTACTCTCTAAAAAAACACAATTATTGATTTGTATAAGCTCTTTGTAAATTAAGAAAATTGTATTTATAGTTAACATTGTATAAGTTGGAGAAAAATATTTTTATAGTGTATGTATTATAAAACATTCCTTATTTTACTGTTAATCTTTTATTTCATTTTTGTCACATAGAAATTCAGAATTTTTATACTGCTAAATTTATTATTCTTTTACTTTTGTGTGTTTTTAGTCATGTGTCCTGTCAGGAAGACCTTCTCTATTCTAATATCATAATAATTTTATTTGTACTTTTGCTGAGAATGTTTAAGGATTCATTTTTTTCACATTTAAATCTTTAATATAACTGAAAATTATTTTGGTATAAAGAATAAAAGAGGGATTCAACTTTTATTTTTCCAAACAGCATTCCAGGTGTTTTAACCTCATTTATAGGTAATCCTGCTTTTCTCCACTGATGAAAAATGCCATATTTAAATTAATTTCCCATATGTATTTTGTTCTGTATCTGAATTCTCTACTCAGTTTGTATACTCCTATTCATAACAGTTCTTCTCATCATTTTCCTAGATTGGATTTCCCAGGAGTGGAATAAACATTTTTAATAGAATAAGCTATGCTTTATATTGATTATAAGATTAAAATTTTAAGCCTAACAATTTTCTATTCAAATGTTTAGGCTTAATTATTGAATTGGGAAATTGTGTGTGTGTGTGTGTGTGTGTGTGAGAGAGAGAGAGAGAGAGAGAGGACATTGTCATTTCACTGATATAAGTACTTTAACACTTGAAATTAAAAGGAAAAAACAGTAAAACTGGTTATTTCCATACATTTCAAACCTTAGTTATTAACAGGGTAGTTTGTCAGTTTGCTATAATTCTAAAACTTAAAGTAAAAATTAAAAGTAATACAAATTCATAAAAATAAATAATATTTTCTTTCACAAACTGTAAATAGCAAAGTCAATGTAATTTGTACTGTATCCCCTAAAATTTCTGAGCTAGTCTTACTCCCATTTATGGATGGTAGAAAAAGGTAAAAAGAGTGAAATCTGATTAAAACAAAAAATGAATCCACGTAAGGAGTGGAAACCAACCCACAAAGAGATAAGTACTCTCTACATGTATCTTCATTGATAAAAGCAAGGCTGGACACTTGTTTGGCTTACATTTTTTATTGTTGTTGTTACAAGAAAGAAATTTAGAGATTGCAGTTGATAGTGAGACCTGGAAGAGCATGTTAAACTTTCAACTAAACTTCCCTAATTGGCTTAATTTTACTTCCGGCATTCAACTGTAGGTAAAATGATCCCTTAGAGATTATTGAATCAGAGAAATTTTAGGTAAGTCAGACTGAAGCTTCAGAACAACGGGGTAGGGCCAGGAGTAACCTCTCTATCTTTGCTTAATTGCAATTATGCATGTGTTTTTACCATTTTCAGATAGAAACTTGGGAGTAGATTCTAATCTAATAGCTCATTTTATGTACCAAAAAGGCACAGTACATATGTTATTTCTTTTCTGATTACATCTTTCCTAAATGTTCTTCTTTCACCAAAATAAAACTGCTTGTTTGGTTGTTGCCTTTCTCAGAGTGAAGGATAATTCCATGCAGGTATTATAGTCACTATCTAACCCCTTGCTTTTCATGAAAATAACACAAATTCAAGAATGAATCTCTTACAAACCTCGGCTCTTTCTTTCCTATTTCTCTCTGATGCTACTTGTCTGGATTTATCAGATGAAAGATACTCTATCTTTATCAGCAGTACCGCTATTATCTACCCACTTCCAAATTGTCATGCTTTCAATGGAAGAAATCTGATCCCCAAATGGGAGAAATCTCTTGTCTTTTCTATTTGTAAAGACAGCTGCAAGTAATTGTTTAGTGTCTCTGTTATTTCCTTTTCCATTGTCTCTAATTCCCCCTGTTATTATTATAAGTGCACACAATTTTTCCTTGATGTTTGTCCTCTTAAATACACAGTGCTTAGAAAACATTTTTAAAATTTCTTGGTTATAATGTTCTGCTTTTTCTCATGCTTACTATTTAATTTTCCTCCTTTAATTTTTGATTACTTGTTTGAAGTTTTCCCCTTTGTAAACCAACTTTTTTCCTTTTACCTTAATGACTGATGTTATTTTTTTTCCTTTCACAATATGGATTATTTAATATCCAGAAGAAAGGAACAAACACCTCTCCTATTTTATCTTAACTTCAGAAGCTTTTGTCTTAATTCAGTCCCCTTGTGACCCTGGGAAGCCTCCTTCCAGGTGACCAGCAAAAGCACAAGAGTTCCAAAGCTCTAGGGGAGCTCCTTTTTCCTCTAATTCATCTCCACCAGCCTGAGTATGCTGAGTATGCTGGCTGCTGGCCAGGCCTTAGCAAGACCAGTATTGCCACATATTCAGATTCTTCTATCTGGAGGCTCACTCTGGCTTGCTTAGTTCTGGGGGTGCTTGCTCTGAGCAAGATACTCCCAGATTCTCTGTAACTCTTCCAATAAGTAGTTCTGTGAACCTTTCACTTCATTCAAAACACTAGAGGTATCTTACCAGGTCGAATAGTCCAATTTGGTTCAAGGTGTGCTAGGGAAGCACTATGTACCATTAGTGTCCCAGATCATCAACACCCTTGGCACTTCTTCACCTTTCAACACCTTCCTTATGGATGAAGAAGTGGGAGTCACATAGAAGAAGACATCTAGAGACCTCCCATTAAGTCATTCTTGCTGTTTTAGCAATATGCTTCTGCTTGAAGCCGCCCTCTGTACTATGCCACGGCTATCTACCTCACACACTTTGTCCATATGACACCCCTCTGTTGGTAATGCCCTTCCCCCCCTTAGCATTTCACATAACTCCTACTCATTCTTTATTTAAAGGCAGTTTTAATTTTTATCAAATATACATATACTTAGTTCAGAAGGTCAGCTACTTTTCTACCAGATGTGTTAAGGTAAGTAACAGTCTTTGGTCTCTTTTTCCCCATTCTCCCTACCTAGAGGCAGTCACTTTTCTATCTTTTGCCTTATTCTTTTGGTATTTATATTTTAGGCATTACTTGTTGACATCCCAGTAAGGAAGGTAAGAATTTGGTTTCCCCCTCTGCCCTTCTATCCTCTAATACTTATTGTATTGATATCAATGGTGCCAATATGGTAAAATTATAGTTTAGGTTGGTAAATTTAGTATTTACATTATTATTATATAATTTGGACCTGAATCATATAGTAAACAATGATCATTTTTCTTACCTATGCAACCTGTTTTTTTTTTCTCCTGGATATAATAATTTCCCTTTTTTGTTTGCTTATTTTTCTATATATTTAAAAGAGGCCGATCCTGAGCACTGCCAGTTGCCTAATTAGCCTATCAATACTTTCATTCACATCTGCTATCCTAACAATTTCATCTTTGGCAGTGATCTCTCTCAGAACATTCTGACCTGCTTTTAGTCTGACAGGTTGCCTCCATACCTGGCGCACAGCTGTTACTTTCAGATTCCCATTTGCCACCATCTTGGGGATTCTCTTTGCCACTGATCTGTATTGGATCCCCTGCTCTTGTTTCAAGGTTGCATTATCCTCTCCTATTACTCTGAGGATATTAAAGATAACTTTTTGAGACTTTCTTCTTTTTGCATAGTCTCTGTTTCCTCCATGTTGCTTTTTTCTGTTTATTTCCCTAGAGTATTTAATAGTTCTGGATGTCCACACATATTTAAGAGTAGGGAAATAAAACTTATTGGAAGTTCTGAGCATGTGAGTGGGATGAATTGACAGCAGTATCATTGTGGGATGATATGGCTCAGTTGACGTGGGAGAACTCCTGATTTTCAGTATCTTTTTGTCTTTTCTCATTGGCTAAATAGCTTCTCCAGAAGAGACTCTTGTGATCTGCTGCCGGGAGGGCAAAGACCCAACAACCAACATTTGGAAGCTAAGTAGAGGAAGCAAACTAGAGTATGTAAGTATTATTTCCATTTTTAGTAA
Organism: Mesoplodon bidens; assembly: GCF_964165515.1. Lineage (NCBI taxonomy): Eukaryota > Metazoa > Chordata > Mammalia > Artiodactyla > Ziphiidae > Mesoplodon > Mesoplodon bidens. The sequence continues at coordinate 90,581,381 of NC_138162.1, forward strand.
AGCATACCTTGTTTCCCCCTGTCCAGAGACTCTCTATTTTATACTTTACAGAAAATAAATCTCAGTTTTCTCCAAGGTAGGGTGGTGCAGAATGGAGATGGGATGGGGCTGGAGAGACAACTTTCTTCAATGACTTTAAGCCAATTTTCCTTTTACTAGCCCATCCATACTCCTTGCCCTGCTTCAGATGATGTTGCCAGTTACTGGACCTACTGAGGATCTCGGCTGTCTCCATTGATGGTGTAGGAATGCCCTTTCTCATTCTGGTAACTAAAAGTGGTCTTTTTAGTTACCACTCAGCTAACAGTTTTCTAGCCTCCTAATTTTGTTATTCTCTTCCCTCCTTTTTCCAATTTTTAAGAAGTGAGGTATAATGTACATACAGAAAAGCACGTAAATTATAAGTGTGTAGCCTGATGAATTCTGACAAAATGAACACACTCATGTAACTACTGCCTAGATCAGATTATAAAACATTACAACACCTCGGAAGCCTTCTCTGTCACTCCCTTCATCTATCCAAAGGTAACCACTATTCTGACTTCTAAGACTTTTAGCAGTTCTATTAGTTTGAGCTGTTTTTGAATTTTATATAGATTGCATCATTCAATACATACTCTTTTGCATCTGGCTTTCTTTGTTCCACATAATGTTTGTAAGATTCAACAGTATGTTGAATAATTATAGTCCTTTGTGTGAAATACTACAATTTCTTTATCTCTTCTACTGCTAATGGATTTTTGGGTTGTTTCCAGTTTGGGGCTACTATAATTAAGGCTGCTGTGAACATTGCTATATGTCTTTTTTGGTGAACATATATATGAATTTCTTTGAATATATACCCAGAAGTGGAATTGTTGGACATTGAGTGTGCAATTGTTCTACTTTGGTAGGTACAGCTCAAAAATTTTCTAAACTTTTTGTCACAATTTACGTTCCTACGAGCAATGTTAAGACAGTTCCAGTTGTTCCATGTGCTTACTAGCTGAAGAGCTGGTGATATTAAATATCAGTCCTTTTAGTTTTTGCCACTCTAGGGGTGTTGTGATAGCTCATTGTGGTTTTAATTTACATATCCCTGATGACTAATTATGTCAAGACCTTTTTATATGTTTATTTGCTACCAATATTTGTAAAGTGCCTGTTCATGGTCTTTATTTTTTAAAAATGGATCTGTCTTTTCATATATATTAAACAACCTTGAATTCATTGTAATATATTATCCATCTTTGTATAACTGGACTTAATCTGCTAATATTTTGATTAGGATTTTGTATCCATACTACAGAAAAAGATTGGACAGCAATTTTAAAATCTTGCTTTTTCTTGTTAGATTTTGATAATCAACTTTATCCTGGGCTGGGAAGTGTTTCCACTTTTTCTTATTTCCTGAAGAATTTCTATAAAATAGGTTTTATTTACTTACAAGTATTAGAAAGAATTTTTGTTACAGATTCAATTTATTTCATAAATATGGAATTATTCATATTTTCTCTTTTTATTTGTCAGTTATAAGAGCTGTGTTTTTGTAGGAATTTATTGATTTCATCTAAATTTTCAAATTTATTGGCATAAAGTTTTTCATAGTATCCCCTTATTATTTTTTTGATTCCATAGGGACTATAATGATGCCCCATTTTTCATTTCTATTATTGATTCTTTTCTACCTTTTTTCTTTCTTATCTTCACTCTTGATAAGATGTTTATAAATTTTATTATTCTTTTCAAAGAACCAAACTTTTGGTTTCCTGACCTTTTCTATTGTATTTTTATTTTCTTCTTCATTGATTTTTTCTTTTATCCTTATTATTGTCTTTCTTTTACTTTTGGGGGGGTATTTAATTTGCTGTTCTTTTTATTGCTTCTGAGGGAGGTAATTTAGGTAATAGACTTTAAGATTTTAACTCCTAACACAGGCTTTTGCTGCATTCTATGGGCTCTCATATATATATTTTTATAAATTTTCATTTAATTCAAAGTATTTTATTTTCAATCGATTTCTTTAACATATGGGCTATTTTTAAGCATACTAGATAAGTTCTAAACATTGGTGATTTTCTACTTTCTGCAATTAATTGATAATTTAATTGCATTATGATCAGAAAACCTAATACGGCTATAGTAAGTCTTCGTAAAATTAGTTATTATACCAGTGTGTGACAGTGGTTATCATTTAACTGTGATCTGCCCCTACTTTGCTCATTACTCCTTCATCTTAACAGCTCTGAGGCCTTGGGTAAGTCACTTTACTTCTCTTAGCCTTAGTTTCATGAAATAGAAAGATGGAAATATGAGCTCTGAAATCCCCTTCATAGCTCAAATATTCTATTATTCTAGGTTGTCTTTTATCCTCTTAACTAGAATTCAGCAACATGATAGTAAAAAGGAATCCACAGAGCAAACCTCATTATTTGTTTACACACCAAGTAGTTGTAATTGGCAAAATAATTGCCATTTCTCCAAACATGGATTTAATTTTGTTTAGTTAAGAATAAGGCATATACTCATGTTTTTTAAAAGGGTATGTAATAGTTAATAATGTTTGCAGCCCCTGCTTCTTAAGGCATGCCTCATTTCATGAAAGATCATGAATGAAAACATTGAAATACTGCAAGAAAGCTATAACCTTATCATGGAGAGCCTGAGTAAATCCAGGAAATCTTGAAAAATTGCAAGAGAAAAATGATTCTATCACAAATTTTAGCCTCCAGTCACAGAATGCTCTCTTCCAAATGTAACTTGCTCTTGACATATTTCATTAATGAGCACTGTGCTTTACTATGAACAAGACAAGGTTATTTCAGACTCACATTGCAAATGTTTCCTTCTTGCCCTATGCATTGGAAATACTTGCTGATTTTTCTTCTGATAATGATTTTTTTTTTTTAGAATTTTGATTCTTAGAGAAGAGTTGAGATTGACATTATGAAGTAGGTTGAGATTTTGTTTTGTTCACAGCTTTTGAGCTTTTTTAAGATTAAAAAAAATAGTAGCAAACCCTTCTAGTTTGTTAGGCATTGTACTAAAGCACACTGATTCTTTTAGACCATGGGGTGCTTTTTCGTACATTGAAAGTTGTGGTCACTTTTCTTTTTATTTGATATACATATCCATTGTAAAAGGATTTTCCTTCTATCTACTTAACTAGCATATCTGTTACCTCCAACATGTATGTATGTATGTATTTTGGTGAAAACATTTAAGTTTTAATGTTTTAACAAATTTCAGTTATACAACAGTGTCACCAGTTACAGTCACCATGTTTTACATTAGATCCTCAGACCTTATTCATCTTGTAGCTGAAAGTTTGTATCCTTTTACCAACCTCTCCCACTTTCCCCGCCCCACCTTCTCAACCCCTGACAACCACTTTTCTACTCTGTGATCACTTCTTATTTCTATTCTAAAGTCCTGGTTGACTTATGTACCTTCTAAAATGGTTTAACCTGGGAGAATCTTGGACACAGAAAGGTTTGGGTTCCATATCAATAAATAAAATACTAGAACTTTCTGCGATTGGCCCAATGATTGGTCCTACATGCAGAAACATATTTTATTTTCTTAAGGGATAGCCTGTTTTTTCCCTTTATGGAAGAAAAAGAAGTTTTAAGCTTGCAATTTTCTGATAGTTCTTATCACCAACCTCAGAACAAGATAATGAATCGTTTCTAACAGTTTCTTCACCAAGGGGTATAGTTATCCTTAAAAACTATCCTTCTATTATTATGGCTTCAGGCTTGATTTCCTAAACTTCTTCTATCCTGCCTGTCCACAGTGGCATACAAGCTCTCTTTACCTTTGGTATCTACTGTGTTTCTAGTCTCCTGTCTTCCTTCCTGGACTTAACATTGTGAATTGCCCCTTTCTTCCCTGGTATACCTTTGCCTGGGACTTAAATTTGACTTTCCCCCTTTTCTATGCTCTGTGGCTATGGCCAGTAAAACCACCTCCATCCTTAGCCTTGGATGTTGGAGCACATCTTTTCAACTGTCTATTTCAAAGTCCATGAAACTAAGTCCCAGGAAAGTGAAGAATCTCACCTTTTAGGACCTCTTCTCTCCCAGGATAAGAACTTAGACACAAATATAGCTGACTTTCTACTGGCATTTCTCATAGTTTAAATGGAAGAAAGTTTAAAAGGAGGAGCCTAGGGGAAAATGAGACTGGTTTGCTTTACTTTATGGTCCAAAACTAGCTGCCACCATGCACCATTAATTTAAATTTGGAAGTTTAAGAATCTGTGCCTCCTTGTCAAATTCTTTTGACTTATTTTAAGGATTCTTATCCTCAGTATTAGGAATATTTTTCTGCCTAGGTAATTTTAAAATACAAATAATAATAGCAACAACAACAGTAAAAACATTATAAGATTTATTGGAAACTAGGTCTGGTCCTAATCACTTTTCTATATATTCTCTCATTTGACACAACAACATAATAAGCTGGGTCATATCATAATCCTCATTTGAAAGAAGAGGAAACTAGGGTTTAGAGAGGTAAATAAATTGCTTAAGGTCACATAACTAGTATATATCAAAACTTATAATAACACCCAGTTCTGCCTGATTCCAAAGCCTAGATCTTAATTACTAGGAATGTCGCCTTCTTCTTTGCTCCATGGTTTAACATTCCAAAATGATTCCTGAGATGTGGTTTGGCTTAGTATTAATGCCAAATTAGATGTTTTGCATTAAAAGGCTTTTCTTTTTGGTAGGATATGACCAAAAATGTCCAAGTAGTAATAACCTTTTGCACTTGGTATCGTGCTTTACTATATAGGGCGTATTTTCAGTATTTGGCCCTCATATTGATCCTGTATGGATGCTTCCTATAAAGATGAAAAGATTGATTTTTATAGAAATCATGGAATTTGCCCAAGGTCACATGGGAATGGCAGAATTAAAACATGGGGCACAGTCTTTTGACAACTCTGTCATTCTTCCTAACACAGGATGCTATATTACTGCTTACCAGAATGACTCCAAAGCATCTCTGAGATGGAATTTCATCTGTGTGCTATCATTACTACTTTCTGGAGATGGTAAGAGGAGACAATCATAAAAAATATTTCCAACATTTTATACACAGTAGAATTCCAGCTGCCATTCATGATCTTATGGGTCAGGGGGGATACTGATATCCTCTATAGGGTTTCATGAAGAACTCTCCCTTAGTCACCAGGAGAAAGAGAACCTCTGATGCCTTTATACCCACTATTCCTACCACATCCCCTGCACGTTATTAGAAAGTTAGCCTTCTACAGGCTTCCAATTACAGCACCTTCTGGTGTAGCACTTGGTTCCACTTCACCAAGTCTATGGTAAATTCTATGTCACAGATTTCACTTTTTGTCCAGTATGACATGTTGAATTGAACTGTCAAATAATTTTAGTAGCATTTTATATGTCTACTGGGAATACATCAGTTTTCCCAACTGTTGCAGCAGGGTGGTGTGATTTCTTGAGTCAGTCCCTTGATTAAAGGGAAAACTTTTTTGGGGATGCCACTTGAGGCTGAACAGAAAGTGCCAGCTCCTCAGTAGAACCCAGGAAATTAAAAAACTCAAATGCAGCATATATTAGCCCTGCTTAAGCAAAGTATCAGAGATCAAAATACTAGAGCAGAGTTTCACTTGGCATTTAAATTCTAATCAAGGTCATCCTAACAAATAGCTTCGTATTATTGTCAGAAGCTACAGCAAGGGCAAATCCTTAACAAGTGACTGATTATAAAGTGAAATAGTTACTAGAGTGTTCTAGATATAGAAGTAAAACTATCTTTGCAAACTCTTCAAAACAGGAAAGGAAAGGGGGAAGAGCTGGATGCTCTGTTAAACATTTTGCACATTATATAATTTTTAGTAATGAGCTAGTAAACCAGGTCTCTGGGGCGAGGCGGGGGGAAGCCCTAATTTGTAGCTTTTGTCAATTTCTATGGCAAATATTCACACCATGGCTGATTTCATGCTACCAGCATGATGTTACTGCATTCAGAATTTGAGAGATGCACACATTTGTTTCTCACCAGTTGTAAGAGCTGACTATAGCATACCCTTGAATCCTCACAGTAATTTTATGAGGTAGGTGTTATTATCAGAGATATTAAGTGACAATGGCTGGGAAATTGTAGGTGTTGAACTGAAGTTGGAATACCAGGAGTTCTATACTTTTTCTGCTGTATTCTACCGTGCCTAAAAAAGAAGTATATATTGAGAGCCTTCCCTGTGCCAAGAATGGGAAGACACATTGCCCTGGTAATACCTAAAAATAATGAAGAAGAAATGCAAGAAGCCTCTAAACTTGGCATTATGTTGATTCTCTCCCCACCCACATAGGAAATGTGAAAGAAGTTTTCAGTATTTCTAAGAAATTTATAATAGAAAGAGATTTGCTGAATTCGAAAGTGCAGTGTGGTAGAAAGAAAACATCTGATGTATCTTCCAGGGTTTTTTTTTAATTTTTTGGATGTATATACTTATGTTACTGCTTAAAATAGTTGGGAACATAATCATGTCCATAACATTCTTGAAACAGGGAAGAATTCAATGTAATCTTGACCCCCCTTCACTGCTATTCTGCTAAGGAAATATGAGCCCATTCTACTTTGCTAGTTTGTCTCAGGAAAAATTTGGTAATGCCACAGGATAATATAAGACAACAAAGTAGTGGGCCCATTCTCAAATCCCACCCAAGGTGATCAAAGGTGTTTCATTTTATTTTGATTGATTTCTCATCCGTTTCTATTCTCTGTTTAATTGGAAAGAATTGGCAGGGAGTGCTTAGTGTCTAAAACTATTAGAATCAATTCCAAATTTTGTTTACCAAACTCAGATGGGTATTCAGGCTCATAGTCTTAAAGAAGCCTGCTATGCCTTGCTACTTTTCTAATTAGGTTACCTAGAATAAGTGATTTTCCTAAAATTGTGCTAACATAGAGTTTCACAAGAATTTACAACACTGCCTGGTAGATACTCATAGAGTTTTTAATGCCTCAGTGGCCTGAAGGAATGAAAGAACCTCTCCAGGTAGCTAATTTACCACCTGCCTAATGCTGTGTCTGTGGCAGTTATACAGTCAGTTGAAATAGAGCTAAATTGCGTCTTTGTTCTCAGTCCCTGGTCAAACTGATTCCATCCCTAGGCTACTACAGCACTGGGGAGAGACAGGCTTAAAGGCTCATAGAATTGAAACTGTTAGTGAAAATTATGGTGTCTCAAAATGATTGCTGGACTATCTGGATTCTGAAGAGAAATTCTAGGAAATCTAGAGGCTTATGTGTGGACAGCGTGTGGGAGGCAGATGGTAGGGAAATGACTCTCCTGCAGGTCATTTCCTGATTCTGACTGTGTGTCTTGGCTGACCTTTGGTTACAAGGGCAACAGACAACAGAGGCTACTTTCTTTGGAGTCAGTGAGGGTTAATGAGGAAGGAGACACCACACCTTCTCTCAGAGTCTTAATAGGAAGCTCTCCCCAAACTCCTTGACTATTCTTCATGTAGGCCGACCAGCCTCGGCCACAGTCGGGGTGATATATCAAGATGGGTAAGAATATGGACTCTGGAGTCAGAGTGCTTAAGTTCAAAATCAATAGTTCTTGAGTTCAATTCCAGCTTGGACAAGTCATTTAACCTCTTTGTGCCTAAGTTTTATCGTCTGAAAAATGGGGATAGTAATAAAACCTAAGTCATAGAAGTGTATGCAAAATGCTTAGATATAAATGCTATATACGTGTTCACCCAGATAAAGCTGCCCAAACTGGGCACTGCAGCACGAGATTTTGATGTTCTGGCCATATCTTCCAGAATGCTCTGCATGCTGAAGACTGTTACGGCAAGCACCAGTCAGAGGTCTTTTTTCTGGCCACAGGCTTGGCTTGCATGAAGGCAAAGTCAGAAGTTCTATATGCTCCTGGAACAAGCCCCAAGCCAAAGACAGAAAGGATGTTGGTGGATAAATACTCAGCTTCCTTGTCCTTAAGTTGAGATCATTCTGGAGTGTGTTCTACACTGTCTCCTAAACGTCCCCAGGGAGATTAAGCTCTAGTTACCCGCAGGGGTAACTGGTTTGATAACACGTCCTTTACTGACTCTTCTGTCTCTCTCTCCTTTCCCCCACCTGTTTCCCTCCCTCCCTCCCTCCTTTTCTTCCTTCCTTTTTTGCCTCACTACTCTACTTCCCTACTGTTGTTCCTGAGATCACCTCCCAAATAAACTACTTGCATTTGAAGCCTTTTCTCAGGGTCTGCTTCTGGGGGAACCTAAATCAAGACAGGTTTCTTGGCTTTTTAGGAATATTATAAATGGCTATTGGATTGAGGACATTGCTTTTAAGAATTTCATTGAGATAACATACTTTATTTAGAATCTCTAATAGGCATATAGGTTTTCATGCTCTGTATTTTGTGCCTATGGATTTCTTTTTTTAAGTGGGAAAAAGTTCTGGAGTTAGAGACAGAGGACCCAAGTTTCTCTTGACTAACTAGGTGAATGCCTTTTTAAAAACTATCAGTTTTATCATGTGATACTAATATATATCCCACATTGTAATAAATAAGATAATGTACATAAGAGGGTTCTGCAGAGACTACATTTATTGTATCATTAGCAGTCTTCTCAACGGGGTTTTGTTTTGTTCTTAGGATTTTCACCACTTGACATAGATTCTTCCTGTGAAATTCTGCAAGGTAAAAATATATTCATTAACACTAAAAAGAAATATTTTGGCCGTATTATTATGGCCTACCTTCTGTTACTCAATTTTGATGAACATTTTAATTTCAACTTTTCAACAACCTTATCTTCCTTCCATTTTGGCAGCTGCCTGATGATCTAGCCGTAGTTTGGGTATCTTGTAGTTAGCAGGGTAATGGATTTTTGAGCTGTGTGTCCCAGATCCTGCCCTCTAGCTTTAAGTTGCAAACTGCATGAGACATTTTGATTAATAATGTTAAGGATATTTATTTTTCCATTATGCAAACAACTCATTTGCTGTTTGACTAATGCTTATGCCAAGTATGAGTTTACCAAACTACTAAGCCACAGGCAAATTCAAACTGTATAGCTTTTTTTCTGTGACTTAAAAATTATGAAAAAGAAACACATAGCCATAAAAATAAGGAACATTACTTATTATATTAGCTAGTTCAGAAGGAATTGATCATTAAGTAGTTAAACTACTTATTTAAAAATTAATTAAAAAACAAATCATAATTATTTTTAAAATTTTGCAAAATAGCAATAAAAGTATAAATAACGGGGGGGATGGTCTGTATTCCCACCATTGAGAGAGAACAACAATTGCTACTTTGATATATTTCCTTCCTATTTTACGTATGTTGTTTCTTTGTACAATGTCGATCGTATCATGTAATATGTCTTTCGCCATAACACACCTATGTGGGCATGTGTCTAAGGATATTCAGTGGGCAAGTCTCATGGCCAAACACTTTCTCCCAGCTTCTTACATGCTTTTTGGCTGCCATGACACTGCTGGGCTGCCTCTCTTATTCCACTCTGGTTTCTTGCTCCCAGCCCCACTCCTAACTCCAAACCTCTCAGGATGCTACCCCTCAAGCAACCATGTGTCTGTTTTGTCACTTTGGTACCAAGGCCACAGGCTGGGAACTCAGCTTCTTTGGGCACACTGATTTCCTCGTATTCCTTGTAACTGTGATCACACCTGTGCCACACAGTTGCTTGAGGTGAACAGGATGTATTTCTCTCTTCTTTCCTTTCCTTTCCCCTGGACAGCTTTCTGTGAAGTAGGGTTATGAGGAAAGGGCAAGTTCCCTGTAGGCTCCTGCTAGGCTCCACTTTCCTCTTTTAATTGGATATACAGGATTTTTATTAACCCATTTACAATATAATATATATATATATATATATATATATATATATATATATATATATATTTAAAATCATCAGTATAACAAAGTGACTGGTAGGGTGGAATTTTAAAATAACATGCAACCTCCTTTTTTAGAGGCTGAGCCAGCAAGTCTCCTTAAGAGAAATTTTTCTTATTATGAGAAAAAAAAAAAAGTTGACTGGCTTGCCTTAGTTACGTAAAAGCTTGTGCAGCCTTCTCTGGTGTTTTTGTGTCTCTCCTTAAAATGCAGACCAGAACATTTTGGTTTTAGCCAAGTTTCCCCTCCTTGCCCTCAACTTTTTGTGAAGGTTGGGAGTCAATTTTTCATCAGAGGCGTGGCAGTGTGAAGGGACTTGTGAGTGTTAAGGGACTAAGATTTCCAGCCCCTTCTCCATAAGATTCAACATTAGACAAATTTGGAGGAAACCACAGTGTCCTTGGCTGAGGCTTCCTGACAGGAAAGAACCACAATTGTGACAGATGAGCAATCATGAAGACAGGAAGAAAGTTTGGGCTTCAACAAGTTTCAAACAAGGTTCTCAAGTTTCAAACAAGGTTCTAAGACAGGTCTGGCCTTGGCAGATCTTGTACTGAGCCTTCATATGTCCCCAGGCCTGGCCAGCCTGGTACGGGAATCATGACTAGGCGACAGTGGAGTGACCCTAGTGATCTAAATGTACACAGGCTTTGCTATCGCTGTGGGACCCTCATCCAATTTCAGTTGTCCCTGTTATGACAGTGCCAACAGTGCTGCTCTACTAGTGGTATTCCCCCTCATTGAGAAGAATGGTGGGAATCCTCTGGCCTAATAATTTTGATTGTGGGTGACATGGGATAAAAAGCTGCCTGCCAATATAGGCATGTGGGTTTGTAAGTGATTAATTAGAATAATAAAAAGGATGTGGCTGTATTTATCCAGGCTGGTGAAGCAAGTTACTATTACCTCAAGCATTTTTCATGTTATTACAAACTTTAATGCCTGCCTAGTGGTGTACTGAGAGAACATATCTTATTTTCTCATTTCTCTATTATTGAACATAAAGGTCTTTTGCATGAGGCATTTCTGACAGAATCTAGTATTGTTGTAGCACTAAAAGTGTAACAGTAGTAGGAATGTATTTTCTGGGTGTTAAAAATATGCAGTTATAATGTAAAATAAGTCATTTAGAACACAAACATTATTCTTTGGAACATGATGAATTTAGCCTCCTTGTCTTGTATTCAAGGGGCACTAGGAATCTTTGCCAAGAGTGGGACATGATAGGGAGAAGGGGCTCAGAGAACCAAGAGTGCAGTCCATGCTTGAGTTCCATCTTTTCCAGGATACCTTTGATCCAAAGGAGGGTCAGAGGTAGTATTGTATGCAGGGTGGAAGGTCCACATCCATTAGATGTAAGAGGCCATGACTCTCCCCAGTGAGTCCCCAGAAACAAGCAGTGCCCAATACATAGTAAGTGATTGGTATGTATTTTGTGAGTATTTGAATGAATGAATATTTCCACTAAGCACTCAGGGAACAAGACTATGTAAGCATTCCAGAATTAAAGGATCAGATTTGTACAAACTTGCCATATAATTTTGAAAGGGCTGTTTAACCTCTAGAAGTCCATCTTCTTGTATGACAAATTGGTAATGATATCTGTATTTACCTATATAAAATGCATAATATTATAATATAACTAGATCTGTGTGGTTTCTTTTCATATGCTGTTATGTTATTTCAAGACATTAGTTTTCCTGATAGTGGTTATTTGATCTTCTACACGTGGATGTAAACAATAGCGACAACAACAACAAAATGAAATCACCACTAATTCCAGAGGAAATAATAATTATAGTTCATGGCCATAAATGATACCTGCGGTACATACGAGACTACTTGAGGCCTGTATTTCTGAGTGTACATTATTACTTTTACTTGATTGCACTCCAATTTCCATTCATTTGAGAACTGTGGGAAAATGAGACTATAGGTGCCACGTTCAAATTGGAGAGTTTCAGAAACTATAGAATGGGTTTTGTTTTGTTTTGTTTTTTTCCAGAAGACAATTTCTATCATGCTCTGGGAACATGGTGGCCTGTGGAGTAATTCGTCAAGTCAGACCCCAGCTACCTTGTCTTGAAAGGGGCCCAATAGGAGCAGCTGCCCTGAGAATCTTGAGTCTGAGTCTGTCTTTTTTATTTTTTATATTTTTTGTAGACACTAGGAAATAAAATTGCTGCTTCAACATAGAGAGTGAATTTAAAAGTTCTGTTTTTGTGGGCATTAAAAGGAAACTGATTGAGCAATGAGATAAAATTCAGGACACAGGATAAGTGGTGATAAAATCAGTATCTTAAAAGGGATTAGATCTCTACAATCAACAAAATGAAATTAACATATATTATCACATTCAAATCTCAGTACAGCCCCTGGAGGGAAGTTGGAGAAGCACTATTATCCTTCTTTAAAAATTTCAGGAACTGAGACTCAAAAAGTTTAGAGGCCACGTCCACAGCAATAGAACTTGTAACTGAAGATTAGAGTTTGGGTTTTCACTCTCCTTCTACCACCTCTCCATGCTGCTGTTGAAGGTGCCAGAGTCTTGGCACCTTTATGTCTTTCTCTCCTGAGTCATTCAATCATAGTTCCAGAGTATCTCTGTAAAAGAAGTGAATGTCCTTTTGAAACTCAGCACCTTTAACATATACGTTATCAGTATATCTCCACCTACAAACTCTTACAAATAACATGAAAGCTTGAGACATTTCTTCCCTTTCTTTTTTCTCTCCCCTTTTCCTTTATGCATGTCCAGAGGTTATTTTTATACTGCCATTTCCTAGAGGAAAGGAAAATAGAAATTCTTGTTCTTTATCAAGGCTAGTAATCTGGCTGCTTTTTATTTAAATTAAAAAAAAACCACGAAAATCCTTTCTGTAGACTTGACAGATTATCCCAACGCTCTCATTTGTGCTCAGAGATTTTAACGTTTTCTCTTCTATTTTCTGGCCACAAGGCTTCTTGATAGAAAATTGCAACAAGAGAAAGGTCTGTTCCCTTTTAGAATGCTCTCCACACAGAAGCCTGGGAGAAAAGTTGTAGCATATGTTAGAGACCCCAGCTTCTAGGAGCTGGGCCAGAATAGGCAGCATGAAATAGGATAAGGTGATTCTCTTTGCTTTCAAGCTTTGGTTCCCTTCTTTAAGAACTCCATTCTTGTGGCCAGGAAAAGCAAATAGAGTTGGTTCTGAAGCAGATGCTGCTCAGACTTCCTGGTTGTCAGAGCAGAAGTGAGAAGGCAGAATTAAAGGAGACAAAATTAGAGTGAGTGAGTGTGTGTGTGTGTGTTTGTTTACATGTGCACGCACACGTGCATGGGCACACAACTATAAAGCATCAACATTTGCAAACCCGATATAATCTGCAAAACAAAGCACGTCTTCAATTTCAAGTAAGAATGAAGAAAAGTGAGTATATCTCTGGAGCAGGAATCAACAAACTTTTTCTGTAAAGAGCCAGATAAAAAAATATTTTAGACTTAGTGAGTCACATGGTCTCTGTCCCAAATATTCAACTCTGCTATTGTAGTACAAAACAGCCTTGGACAACACATAAAAAATAAGCATGGCTATGTCCCAATAAAACTTCATTTATGGACACTGAAATTTGAATTTTATATAACTTTCACATCATGAAATATTATTTTTCTTTTGATTTTTTTTCCCACCATTTAAAAATGTAAAAGCCATTTTTAGCTTGTGGGTGGTACAAAAGCAGGCAGTGAACCAGATTTGGCCCATGGGGCTCTAGAGGAAGGGTAATGCTAGTATAGGGGTGGTATGAAAATGTGGAAGACATTTCTTTTTATTCTTCTGTGAAGTGGTGACCAGATGAGCACATTTCCTCATCCTCCTTATGCAAAAAAAAAAAAAAAAAAAAAAAAATTTACAAAACTTATATCGATTAAAATCTCATCTCTTTGAAATTCACTTAATTCTGAAATTTCAGCAGGGCCATGCCGAAATTTATCAATGGGCATTTTTTGAAAGTTTAGTTGCATTGCCAGCTTTATATTTAAGGCATATAGACTTCAAATACTTTAGAGAAATATGGTGATCAAAGGAAGAATATCTTATTTCCAGATAGTACTTATTTGAAAGAACCTGCCTCTCAGATGGGATTGTCCCAAAAATCCATACCAATACACTGTCAGGTTAATTTTCAGCTTTATAATACAATAAAATGGTCACATAATACTGAAAACATTAACAGTATTGTTAAATTTTGAACAATACTGAAAATCTTAACAGTATTGTTAAAATTTTATTTGACTTGCAAGTCAAATAAAATCATGATAAATGTGTCATAGTGTCCTGCATACGTGTGGGGAAAGAATCTGTGTTTCTAACTGAATTCAAAAAAGAAATAACTCATTATGAAAGCAAACCATTTCTGATGAGGGGAACATGAATATAAGTGCAAATCTACATATCTTTATTGTTAAGGTACTCCCCCCCCCACTTCCTGTCCTTTAATCATGCCCATAACTATGGGTGCTCAGATTCAGTTGGGGTATAATTTGAAAAGAATGTTTGACTATGACCATAAACATTCCATTTAGTCATCACCATGAATCCCAGATGCTGACAACAACATAGACATTTTTTTGTGGGAGTGAGAATAATCCAGATCCCTGCTATTCAAGTGTCATCTGTAGATCAGGAGTATCAGCATCACCTAGAAGCTTGTTGGAAATGCAGAGTACCAGGCTCCACCCCAACCTCACTGAATCAAAATCTGTATTTTAACAAAATCTTCAAATGGTTTGTATGAACACGAATGGTAAAGAGGCATTCAGCTTTAGGAATGGTTTTCGACCTTGGCTGTAAGTTAGAATTCCCTATGGAACTTCTAGAAATCCCAGTGCCCAATGTACATAGCAGACCAATCAAATCAGAATATCTGGAGGTAAGTTATGGGGGACACGCCGGTGCCCAGCATGGCGGCCGCTTGGCCCTCTGGGCCGTTTGCTTCTGAGACTGCTGCCTCTGGGCTCCTGGGTGTTCTGTGGTTCGCATCAGTAACCATGGGACCTTGGGGAGCTGCCGTGGCAGCGGCGAGGAGACACTTACGTGCGAGAACCTCAAAGTGGGACAATATATTTGTAAGGATCCAAAAATAAATGATGCTACACAAGAACCAGTTAACTCTACAAACTACACAGCTCATGTCCCATGTTTTCCAGCACCTAACATGACTTGTAAGGATTTTGGTGGCAATGAAACACATTTTACTGGAAACAAAATTGGTTTTCTCAAGCCCATATCTTGCCGAAATGTAAATGGCTATTCATACAAGGTGGTGGTTGCACTGTCTCTTTTTTGTTGGATGGTTTTGTTGGATGGAGCAGATAGATTTTACCTTGGATACCCTGCCTTGGGTTTGTTAAAGTTTTGCACTGTAGGATTTTGTGGAATTGGGAGCCCCATTGATTTCATTCTTATTTCAATTCAGATTGTTGGACGTTCAGATAGAAGTAGTTACATTATAGATTATTATGGAACCAGACTTACAAGACTGAGTATTACCAATGAGAAATTTAGAAAAGCGCAGTTATATCCGTGAATATTGTTTAAAAGAAACAGATTTGGGCCTCCTTGATTTTAACAGAGAACTCTCAGTATGTAGATTTCCAGATTTTCCTTTTTCCTCCTTCACATACCACTTTATGGATTCTATTTAATTTTTTTGTTGTTGCTGATGTTTTTGTTTTAGTTAAAAACATATGATTCTGAGATGTATTTAATAGAACTTTCTTCGAGATTTATATGATAATAGAGTCTTTCTTCGGCTACTGTCTCTATGAGATAGATAACTTATTACTCTGGTATTAATGTCTTTTCCAAAGGCAAGTTGCCACTTGTCTTTTTCGCTTCTGAAAAATAAAAGTATGACTTACTAAAAAAAAAAAAATCTGGAGGTGGGATCTACACATCAGTATTTTTTTTTTTTTTTTTTTTTGCGGCATGCGGGCCTCTCACTGTTGTGGCCTCTCCCGTTGCGGAGCACAGGCTCCGGACGCGCAGGCTCAACGGCCATGGCTCACGGGCCCAGCTGCTCTGCGGCATGTGGGATCCTCCCAGACCGGGGCACGAACTCGTGTCCCCTGCATCGGCAGGCGGACTCTCAACCACTGCGCCACCAGGGAAGCCCAACACATCAGTATTTTTTAAAGCTCTCTAGACTATTCCAAAGTGCAGGGAAGTCTGAGAACTACTGGGCTAGGTGGTGGACCGAACATATTATTGCTCTGAGGGTAAGAAGAGAGCACTCTCATTATCAAGTGGAAACAAGGTCCCCAGAACTGGAGGCTTTATTAGAAGTGTTAAAAAGGTCAGCATGTTATGTATTAGAAGAGTGGCTTTCAAGAACAATTTCATTATTTGAGGGATGATATGGCAGCATACCCCAAGACAGGCAACAGAGTTGCCTATTCAGTTTAGCCTTTTAGTCTTATTTTTAGTCTTTGCCCCACAATTTTAACTGATTCTGTACTGTTACCAAGACACCATCTGATCTTAACAAAGCTTTATAAAAAGGCTTTCATAGGATAATGGTTTGTGAATCATCTTTTCTTGTTGAGGATGAGGGTAAATTAGTGGTATGTGAGTTTTGGTAGAGTTTTCCACTGTTTAATTAGATTAACTGATCATGGAGGTGTCCTATCTGTAACTTAGAACTGGAACCTGAGGAAAAGGGTGCCAGTCAAAAATCCTCTTCTGTCCTTGGATCAGTGAGGAACCCATCAGATTAATTCTCTGGGCACAAGTGTATGGGCTGCTATACATAAGAGGAAAAGGCATTATACAGTAGCTAATGTGATACCACACTGTCAAGGTCCCAGAAGCCATCAGTTCAGTTTACTGATTTGGTGCCTCCTCTCCATTATTAATATCAGTCATTATGCCTTTAAATAATAATTGTTAAATTATGCCTCTAAAGAAATGGAGCCCTCACAATGAGATAAAATGGTCAGGTTACTGAACAGTTAACTAAAACGAACGAAATTAAAGATTAAGTTCAAGTAAAACTCTATTGGGTGCTGGCACTTATTAATTCTCCCTAACTAGGGAGAATTCTGTCTAGAATCAGACCGATTTTGAGTTGGGTCCTCTTCTTCCTACCTGTTGCTAATTATGCATCACCTTTGGACCTTCCTACATCTCGCCCCACCCCATCCCCCATCCCCCATCTCAGCCTGGTGTTTTAGGTTCCTGGTGCTAGAGTTTATCTCCTAATTGTAGAGTTCTAAGTTTTAGCTTGCCATTGCTCCCCACAAACCCATCTACTCTATTTCTATTGTTCTAGCTATTTCTATGCTTGATTGCTAATTTCACAGACCCTTGGAACACTGGAAGTGCAATTATCCTCCAGAGTAATTGCCTTCTGTAAAAACTGCCTCCCACAAAACTCCTGCAAAAACTGTGTCCTGTTTGTTACTACCTATGAATGTATGGTTGCCTTTTCAGCTACATAGAGAGGTGCTTTCTAGACCTCCCTGGCATTAGAAAAGATCAAGTTATCTCTACAGCTGGAATACCCCCTTTTAATTAGGAGCTTTTTATGATGGTTATTTCAGGTGTCCCATTAATCTGACATCACTCCTGGGTATAGCAGTTGATGTTAAAATTGGTCTGTTTGGTATCACTTGGGAGTTCTGTCTGTTTAAATATTTCATGTTCACTTATAAAAAGTTACACACATTAAATAGGTCCTACATTCTTTAATATCACTTGAATACAGATACTACAATACACAAACACCCTCTTCAGCATTCAGTTATGCAATAATTTAACTGATTTAACAATTTATTTTAATATTTATTTTTAAGGTGCTATTGATTTACCCCAACTATAAAGTCATAATTATGAATGATATGTGAATGACTATTTTTTAACAACTTTATTGGAGTATAATTGCTTTACAATGGTGTTAGTTTCTGCTGTATAACAAAGTGATTCAGCTATATGTATACATATATCCCCATATCCCCTCCTTCTTGCGTCTCCCTCCCACCCTCCCTATCCCACCCCTCTAGGGGGACACAAAGCACTGAGCTGATCTCCCTGTGCTATGCAGCTGCTTCCCACTAGGTATCTATTTTACATTTGGTAGTGTATATATGTCAATGCTACTCCCTCACTTCGTCCCAGCTTACCCTTCCCCCTCCCTGTGTCCTCAAGTCCATTCTCTACGTCTGCATCTTTATTCCTGTCCTGCCCCTAGGTTCTTCAGAACCATTATTTTTTTTTTAGATTCCATATATATGTGTTAGCATATGGTATTTGTTTTTCTCTTTCTGACTTACTTCACTCTGTATGACAGTCTCTAGGTCCATCCACCTCACTGCAAATAAGTCAATTTCGTTTCCTTTTATGGCTGAGTAATATTCCATTGTATATATGTGCTACATCTTCTTGATCCATTCATCTGTCAGTGGACACTTAGGTTGCTTCCATGTCCTGGCTATTGTAAATATTGCTGCAATGAACATTGTGGTACAAGACTCTTTTTGAATTTTGGTTTTCTCAGGGTATATGCCCAGGAGTGGGATTGCTGGGTCGTATGGGAGTTCTATTTTTAGTTTTTTGAGGAACCTCCATACTGTTCTCCATAGTGGCTGTATCAATTTACATTCCCACCAACAGTGCAAGAGGGATCCCTTTTCTCCACACACTCTCCAGCATTTATTGTTTGTAGAGTTTTTGATGATGGCCATTCTGATTGGTGTGAGGTGATACCTCATTGTAGTTTTGATTTGCATTTCTCTAATGATGAGTGATGTTGAGCATTCTTTCATGTGTTGGTTGGCAATCTGTATATCTTCTTTGGAGAAATGTCTATTTAGGTCTTCTGCCCATTTTTGGATTGGGTTGTTTGTTTTTTTGATATTGAGCTGCATGAGCTGCTTGTATATTTTGGAGATGAATCCTTTGTCAGTTGCTTCGTTTGCAAATATTTTCTCCCATTCTGAGGGTTGTATTTTTGTCTTGTTTATAGTTTCCTTTCCTGTGCAAAAGCTTTTACGTTTCATTAGGTTCCATTTGTTTATTTTTGTTTTTATTTCCATTTCTCTAGGAGGTGGGTCAAAAGGATCTTGCTGTGATTTATGTCATAGGGTGTTCTGCCTATGTTTTCCTCTAAGAGTTTTAGAGTGTCTGGCCCTACATTTAGGTCTTTAATCCATTTTGAGTTTATTTTTGTGTATGGTGTTAGGGAGTATTCTAATTTCATTCTTTTACATGTAGCTGTCCAGTTTTCCCAGCACCACTTATTGAAGAGGCTGTCTTTTCTCCATTGTATATTCTTGCCTCCTTTATCAAAGATAAGGTGAGCATATGTGTGTGGGTTTATCTCTGGGCTTTTTATACTGTTGCACTGATGATTTGGATCATCTTTACTGTCATTACTCTGAATTCTTTTTCAAGTAGACTGCTTATTTCCTCTTCATTTGTTTGGTCTGGTGGGTTTTTACCTTGCTCCTTCATCTGCTGTGTATTTCTCTGTCTTCTCATTTTGCTTAACTTACTGTGTTTGGGGTCTCCTTTTCGCAGGCTGCTGGTTTGTATTTCCCGTTGTTTTTGTTGTCTGCCCCCAGTGGCTAAGGTTGGTTCAGTGGGTTGTGTAGGCTTCCTGGTGCAGGGGACTGGTGCCTGTGTTCTGGTGGATGAGGCTGGATCTTGTCTTTCTGGTGGGCAGGACCATGTCTGGTGGGTTTTTTTGGGGTGTGTGTGAATGTATTATGATTTTAGGCAGCTTCTCTGCTAATGAGTGGGATTTTGTTCCTGTCTTGCTAGCTGTTTGGCATAGGGTGTCCAGCACTGTAGCTTGCTGGTGGTTGAGTGGAGCTGGGTCTTAGCGTTGAGATGGAGATCTCTATGAAAGCTTTTGCCATTTGATATTACATGGGGCTGGAAGGTCTCTGGTGGACCAATGTCCTGAAATCGGCTCTCCCACCTCAGAAGCTCAGGCCTGACACCCGGCCTAAGCACCAAGACCCTGTCAGCCACTCGGCTCAGAAGTAAAGGGAGAAAAAAAAAGAAGGAGAGAAAGAAAAAATAAATAAATAAAATAAAATAAAGCTATTAAAGTATAAATTTTTAAGAAATTATTAAAAATAATAATAAAGAAAGAACAACCAAACCAAAAAACAAATCCATCATTGATAATAGGCGCTAAAAACTACACACACACACACACACACACACACACACAGACAGAACCCTAGGACAAATGGTAAAAGCAAATCTATACAGAAAATTCACACGAAGAAGCATACACATACATACTCACAAAAAGAGTAAAAGGAAAAAATATATATATTAAAGAAAAAAGGAAGAGAGTAACCAAATCAATAAACAAGTCTATCAATGGCAATAAGCTCTAAATACTAAACTAAATACTAAACTAAGATAAACATAAAACCAGAAACATTGGATGTAGAAAGCAAACCCCAAGTCTACAGTTGCTCCCAAAGACCACCACCTCAATTTTGGGATGATTTGTTGTCTATTCAGGTGTTCCACAGATGCAGGGTACATCAAGTTGATTGTGGAGATTTAATCTGCTGCTCCTGAGGCTGCTGGGAGAGATTTCCCTTTCTCTTCTTTGTTCGCACAGCTCCCGGGGTTCAGCTTTGGATTTGGCCCCGCCTCTGCGTGTAGGTCGCCTGAGGGCGTCTGTTCTTCGCTGAAACGGGATGGGGTTAAAGGAGCAGGTGCTCGGGGGCTCTGGCTCACTCAGGCCCGGGGGAGGGAGGGGTACGGAGTGCAGGGCAAGCCTGCGGCGGCAGAGGCCAACGTGACGTTGCACCAGCCTGAGGCGCCCTGTGCGTTTTCCCGGGGAAGTTGTCCCTGGATCCCGGGACCCTGGCAGTGGCGGGCTGCACAGGCTTCCGGGAGGGGAGGTGTAGATAGTGACCTGTGCTTGCACACAGGCTTCTTGGTGGCGGCAGCAGCAGCCTTAGCATCTCATGCCCATCTCTGGTGTCTGTGCTGATAGCCGCGGCTCACGCCCGTCTCTGGAGCTCGTTTAGGCAGTGCTCTGAGTCCCTTCTCCTCACGCACCCGGAAACTATGGTCTCTTGCCTCTTTGGCAGGTCCAGACTTTTTCCCGGACTCCCTCCCGGCTAGCCGTGGTGCACTAGCCCCTTCAGGCTGTGTTCACGAAGCCAACCCCAGTCCTGTCTCTGGGATCTGACCTCCGGAGCCCAAGCCTCAGCTCCCAGCGCCCACCTGCCCTGGTGAGCAGACAAGCCTCTCAGGCTGGTGAGTGCTGGTCGGCACCAATCCTCTGTGCTGGAATCTCTCTGCTTTGCCCTCTGCACCCTGTTGCTGCACTCTCCTCCGTGGCTCCGAAGCTTCACCCCGACCACCCACCGTCTCCGCCAGTGAAGGGGCTTCCTAGTGTGTGGGAACTTTTCGTCCTTCACAGCTCCCTCCCCGAGGTGCAGGTCCCGTCCCTATTCTTTGTCTCTGTTTTTCCTTTTCTCTTTTGCCCTACCCATGTACGTGGGGAGTTTCTTGCCTTTTGGGAGGTGGGAGGTCTGAGGTCTTCTGCCAGTGTTCAGTAGGTGTTCGGTAGGAGTTGTTCCACATGTAGATGTATTTTTGATGTATTTGTGGGAAGGAAGGTGATCTGCACGTCTTACTCCTCTGCCGTCTTGAAAGTCCCTTGTTATGCAATAATTGATTTACTTCATAAATATGAACAAAAGGGCCTACTGTGTGTGAGATAGTATCCTAGATTCTGTGAGGAATTAAAAGATTCAGCAAAAGTGTTCCCTGCTGTCTTTGGAGCCCATGGGTAAGAAAAGCACACAAATAATCATTTCCCAAATCAAATACAGTTGGTGACTAAAACAAATAAACAAGCAACAAGCGCTATGGAAGTTCCAAGAAAAGGAAGGGCAAGAGCACATGGGGACAAAATTTCATCTAAGGCTTCGTGAAAGAGATGGCATTGGAGGTGGATCTTGAAGATGGGTAGTTTTCAACAGGGAGTTCTCAGGGTGAATGGAAATGAAGTTAACACAGGTGCTGTCTATCAATACATGAACATTCATGCATGAACACTTATCACCTGGAAGGGGCTATCACTTCCTTCATCCAAAACCCCTGTGTGATCTAGTAGCTAAGTGCTATTTGCTTGGTAATAATATAAGGCAACAAATGTTTTTGTCTCCTCTGACTGAGGTAGAAAGTGAAAGTGAAAGGAATCATCAAAGGTTCACATGCCTGTCTCACAGAAGACCAACCAGAGCAATTGACTGAAAGCCTAGTTGTTGATTTGAAATCTATTTAAGCATGCTCCCAGATTTTTTAGCATCTTTTTCTAATTTGCTAAAAACTTCTGGTAACGTCTCGCTCTGTGCATCCATTCTTTTCCTGAGCTCTTGGATTATCTTTATGATCATTACTCTGAACTCTTTCTCAGGTAGATTGGCTATCTCCACTTCATTTAGTTGTTTTTCTGGGGTTTTATCTTGTTCCTTTGTCAGTAACATTCCTTTGCCGTCTCATTTTGTTTAAATTTCTGTTTGTATTTTTATGTATGTAATAGCTTAGACGTTTCATGACCTTGGAGAAGTGGTCCTCTGTAGGGGATGTCCTATGTGTCCCAGCAGTATAGTCTCCTCTCACCACTCAAGGCCCAGGGACCAGCTGGTCCCAGGGTAGGTTCTGACCTTTGTCAGTTCTGCAGGCTGCAGGAGTATAGTTTCATTCGTTCTGGTATTTGCCCCCTGGTGGGTGAGGCCTGGTCTGGGGGTCTGTGTAGGCTTCCTGGTGGGAGGCGCTGATGCCTGCTAATTGGTGGGTAGAGCTGGGTCTTGGCCCTCTGATGGGCAGGGCCAAGTCAAGGGGCGTATTTAAAGATGGCTGTGGCATCAGGAAGTCTTTAGGCTGCCTGTCTGCTGATGGGTGGGGCTGTGTTCCTGTTCTGTTGGCTGTTTGGCCTGAGGCGTCCCAGTTACAGGCTCTTGAGTGGGGCAGGTCTCGGTGCCAGATACCCAAAATATCTGTCTCTGCCTCCAGCCAGAATTGATGCAGGTCCCTGCTTCTGCCACCAGCTTTTATGACCCCAGACAGAGCCACAGTCACCCCCGCCCCCTCACCTCTCCAGGAGACCCTCCAAGACCAGCAGGTAGGTCTGGCCCAGGCTCCTATGGAGTCACTGCTTTTGCCCTGGGACCCGGTGCACATGGACCTTCTGTGTGCCCTCCTCTCTGTTTCCCCCAGTCCTGTGCAGCTCCTGCAGTCAAGCCCCGCTGGCCTTCAAAGCCAAATTCTCTTGGGGCTCCTCCTGCCAGTGCTGAAGCCCTGGGCTGGGGAGCCTGCTATGGGGCTCGGAGGTCTCTCTCCTGTGGGAGAACTTCTGCGATATAATTGTTCTCCAGTTTGTGGGTTGCCCACCTGGGCGGTATGGGATTTGACTGTATCATGAGCTCCTACCATCTCCATCTCGTGATTTCTTCTTTATGCCTTTGGATGTAGAATACGTTTTTCGGTAGATTCCCGTCTTTTTTACCCGTGGTTGTTCAGCTGTTAGTTGTGATTTGGGTGTGCTTGTAGGAGGAGATGAGCTCAGGTCCTCCTCATCTGCAATCTGGTCTCCAGTTTATTTGCAGAGAAGTCAGTTCTTTATAAATCCATGAACAGCAAGGTCTCCCTGGGATGGATATGCTAAGGGAACTTTTACTCCCGAAATCCCTAGCATCTTTTCATTGTTTGAATTTCAAAGAATTTACTTTTCCCACATGAAGAAATCAGAGACAAATCAAAAGGAGTTTTGGTCATCGTTGATAAATATTCTAATTAAATCCTTCATTGACTGATGACTGCCAAGAGTCAGCAGCAGGTGGTAACAGTTCCTTTGTAATCATTATAATTGTTTGAAACAATTCAGTGTTCTGTTCCAGGGCTGTTTTTGAAGAGGCTTAAGAGAGACAGTGCAGATGGGCCTGATTTAAACAGTATCCTTGTTAAAAGTGTATATTATATTTGCTGGTTAAGTTATTGGCAAATTTAAATATATTATCAGTACATCAAACTAATCATTTATTGAAAAACAATAATAGCCACAGCTGTTCTCCCTTTAATTTTTAAGAGAGAAAATATCATATTCACTTAGTTATGCATATCCAACATATTTTCTTTCTTTTGCACTCAGCATGTCTGATGTCACAGTGTTTCTTTTACATTATGAATAGACATCTCCGTGAGCTTTTTTTCTTTTAAATTTATGGAACATATGCAGTATCCACTTCACCCAAAGCTATAGAATAACAACGCTATTATTGTAGCCATCTGTCTCTTCACATCAGTGTCTTCTGTGGTTTTATAGTCCAGTCTTAGGGCTCTGTAAGAAACAATATTGGTTAACATTAATAACTGCCTTCATCTGACAATTTACATCTCTGTTTGGAGACAGCTCCTGAAAGCATCTTTCCCAGTTAAGGGTGCAGGGCTTTGGAGGGAGGGAGGCAGGGACGACTGTCTTGAGGGAGATGGAGGCAGAGCCGCCTATTTTGCTCCACTTGACTGACGCCCAAAGGAAAGGGTGAGTCAGTCTCCCACTTCCTATTATCACTCTGCATTTGCAGTTTCCCACCTTGACAGGCAATAACAGTTCCAGCCAATGCTAATTTGGGTAACATCTAAAAGGCTTGCCTGACAAGGCAGATTCAAATTATGAAGCAAACCCCTCACATACTGAGACCTTGTTAGCTAGATTAGTGGCGGATTGGCTCCTTGTGACAGCTTGTTTGCTAGAGGTGAGCTATCTGCATTTTCAATGCAGGCAGGTTATATCATCATTTAAAGAAAAAAAATAAAGATGTCGTTTTTCCTGTTTGTCACAGAGTTCATGTAATATTCCCTCTCGATTTTCTCATTGTTGACTTCAGAAAGAAATCGCAGCAAGTGTGTACCTTTGAGTGCGACAGCTAATTTTGTTATGGATGAACAGAGTATTGTGACAAAACAGTGGCACAGCTGTCATAACAGCTGTCACACATTAATCATGACAGTGACAAATAGCATAATTACCTTATCTGGAATTCCTAGCATGTACACTCAGTATGCCCCACTGCCGAGAGAGCATATCACGCATGGTTTAATTAAAAAGACATCAATACAGGTTAGTTAGACAAGGGCTAGAAGACATTGATCCAAAATGAAAATAAAATTATTTGTAGGTTGGTGTTTAGGGACACCCAAAGACCAATTACTTAGCCAACGTGATAATTTGAATGTATTTCCCTAACTGGCCCTTCTCAATGTGTATATCGCGTGGTAAATGGGCTGCTCTGCCCCAAGCCATTAGCTCTTCCTCCATGAAATAGTTGAGCCCCTTTTTTTTCCAGCCTCAGCATGGTTTCTCAGGAGCCATCTTGATGTGCTGTCAATTGATTGAAGGGGCTCTATTGATAAATATGTGATTACCGGTGAACAAGTTGAGGCTAACATTTTTGTTAACTTGCTTTCCAATCAAGTACTGAGCAGGAGAGTGATATTAAATCTAGTGATTTTTGTTTTATTTGGAAATTCTTCTCAAGTAAAGAATATAAGCAGGTGAGACAGAGTTTAAGCCTAGAAATGACAGTCTCTTACATGTGCTGTGTTTTAATATGTATTCCTGTATTCATGTGCATATACGTGTCACATCAGTATGTATAAGTATGCACACATGCCAAATATATGTTTATCTTTCCCCCCCTCCCTCAGCTATTTTAAGCTCAACAATTCATTGAATTTACTGATTGAATTCCTGGTAGCTGGTTCTTGAATTGCTCTGAAGCTGCCTCAATGAAATATTAATGAATCAATTTCCATAGACATGGACTCATTATCTTCCTGGATGCCATTGGAAAACACAGTCTTGCCTGCGGTGTCCTTCCACCTGTCTGTGACATGATTCGATTTTTTCTCTCTCTCTTTTCAATTAACTAAAAATATTGCTATCAGGAAGTTTTTGATAACAGTAGAACAGACATTTCCATTTCTTTTGATAGGCACTTAAATGGAGGTAAGCCATTTAAAATAAATTCATGTATCACTTAAGTGATATATTGAAAAGTGGGTCCTGGAAATAAAAAAAGAGGTGGCCAGTTTAGTTCTGTGGTCTCTGTAATGCCCTTTGGAAATGAAGAAACTGCTGTTCTCAGGACAGTCTACTTGGGAAATGTCTGTATTTTAGGAAGTGAGGGTGAACCATCTAATTGTTTACACAGTTATCAACTTTAGAAAATGTTACTAAACACAAACACTTGTCATGTTAATTTAGGACTGATGGAATATAGATGGAATTATTCAGACTGTATCTACAAAATGCCAGAACAGCTGGTTAGAACGTGAAAAATTCAGGCAAGCAGTGATTAACTACGCACAATGTAAATAGCTGGTTTTAGGTATTTGGTTGATTGTTCACTGAAATTGACTGGTTTCTTATGCCTTATGCACGTCAATCCAGGGATGTAATAAAGCATGTTAAACTGCAATTATATCAAACAGAAAGTTTTTAGCTTCCTTCCTTCCCATTCATTCTGTTCCAGTGAAGATTATTAATGCCTGCTTTGGGTACCATCAACACCCACTTTATAGAACTCTAAAAAAATCCACTGGTAAATGGTTGCCAACAATGTTAGATAAAAACTAGGATTATGTTCTCAAATTCAATGGCTTTCACCATTTTAATTTAGAACCAGTAGTATATCTGAATGTCATGTCATCTGAAGACAATATTACCATTTCAGCACATACATATTATATGACCTGAGAACGGTATTACTGTTTCAACACATACGTTCTTTAAGAGAAAACGGGAAGGCACAAGCCTGACCAAGAACATCTTCTCAATACTAAGGCAAGAAAAAAGTATTTTATCTTTGTTGAGAGAAACTGTGCCTCCCCAGGACCTGGTCCCATTTTGATCTAGGTCTTGCGGAGCTCACTTGGCTCCCATTCTTCCTGGGTCTGATCTGATTCTGCACTCCAGGTCTGAGGAATGCCTCAAAGTAGCTCCTGGCTTGAAACAGTTTGATGAAAGCTATGAAAAAACACAAAGGCATCTACACAC